>NW_028263391.1:6945614-7257995 GCF_051168715.1 Poecilia mexicana | reverse complement strand
ATAAAACAAAAAAAACCCATAAAAAACCTGAATGTACTTTACAGCGGTTTGATGTGATATATGGTTGTCAAAGTTTTTCACAAATAGTAATTTAAAAATTGTGCCGTGCATTTGTATTCAATCCATCGACTCAACAGTTCAAGTCACCTTTCACTGGAACTACAGCTGCAGGTTTGCACATCTGGGATCTAAAAGATTTTAACTATTCATGTTGAAGGAATCTGTAAACCTCTCCACAGATTTGGGTCTGGACTTGGACTGGGCTGCTCCCAACACATGGAGGTGTTTCACCGGGTCTCAGCTTCAGTCACATCACTTTAGAAATGCTGGATGCACAGACAGCCATTCCTAAACGTTCTCCAGGTTTCACTTCGAAGCAGAGGTGCACCGATTTCAGTTTTCTGGCCCATCGCCGATTTCTGATCTTTAAAAAGCCTGACCTGCCCATTCCAAATTTGGCCAACTGGTTTTGTCTGAAATGTCGTTAAAAATAGCAAGAAAGTCGTTGAGTTTGTAACAGCGGAGACATGACATGGTGGGCTCGTCTATCAGTCAAACCTCTCTCTGTAGAGCAGAAGAGGACAGTGGCTGATTTTTACACCTTACATGAGGTAGATAAGCTCGGCTTCACATGCAAGTATTTAGAGTCAAACATGGAGAACCAACATCAGATCAAGAAACCAGAGAAACCCCTACCAGTTTATAAATTCTTATTCTTATTATACATGGGAAACCAACATGTAGTTCTATTCATTTATTTTGTTTGTATTTCCTCTAGCTCATGTCAAGGACTTTGAGTCGCCTTGTTGCTGAAAATGTGCTGCATAAATAAAACGACCTATTGTCTCTAATATCGGCCGATTCCCCAAAGTTAAGAAAATCGGAGATGATAAATCGGTGCCCTTCTGCTTTAAAGGTTTTAAGAAAGGAAGGGACTCTGTTGGAAACAGGACTCCTGTCCGTCCAGCTCTGAGTTTTGCTGCTGGTCTGAGTTTTACAGCAGTGATGCTGGGAGACGATGAGTAAACCGAAGCCCCACACGCTTCACAGTCATTCACCACTTTGTATTGGTCTCTCATTACAAATCTCTTGAAAATACGTTATAGGTTGTGATTACGTCGTGAGGGGGTGTAAAGACTTGTCACAGTAAGCAATAAATTAATTGATTGCATGATAAATGAAAACAAGCCCAATTTCCATTTTCCATTTGCATAATTTATCGCTTTTTCTCTTTTCTCTCTCTGTCGTTCTACCAAGAATCGGGCAACATACGCCTTCAGTCTGGTGCGCTGGTGTAAACGAGCCCTTTTTTTTATTTTTTTTTTTATTTTTTACAAAGACTTGATAATTTATTTGTTGTTTTGGATATTTAAAACATCTTCCAGTTCAAGCCTTAAATGTTCATTAGGATTTAAAATGTATGAATCTTTTAGAGTGTGTGCTGGCATTATCACGCCGTTACCATCGTATCGCTGCAAATTGCTCTCAAAACAAAGGTAATATTGCTCATCGCAACGACTTCTGGCAACGTCGGCTCTCGTGACAGGCCTGTGTATGACATCTAAATATGCTTTACACCCGGAGAGACGTTATCGCACACTGGAAATCATGTCAGCTGCAAACAGATCAGCACGTCTTGAATGAAGACCTCTTTTATGGAGCGAAACCAGGAGGACGGAGGGAAAACTTTCTCCAGGAACAGCCAACATTCCTGGCATAGTTCTGTGCTGCTGTAACACACAACGTCCCTCCTCGCTTGTACGTTAGTGGTTGTGTGGCCGCTTTCTTCTCCCTGCTTTGAACTTTTGGAGTTGAGGCAGTTTGTTGGGGATTGCTGTAACTCACTGATTCACTTGCCAACCTTGTAAAGGTTTACTCATGTAATATTTTCTCCTAAAACGCAGACGTTAACCTTCCACCCTCTCTTCGTCCCGTTTCGCCCGCAGGTGGAGAGCTGCGGATCCATCACGGACTGCGCGAGCGTTTGCAACAGCTACCTCGAGCTGTGCCGGCCGTCCATATCGCAAGTCTACAACGGAGAGACCGACCCGCGCGGAGACAAGACGCCCGACGCCTGCTTCCCCAAACAGGAGACGCGGGAAGTAGAGAATGGAATTCCCAGATGCCCGTCCTCCTATCAGGAGGAGGAGGAGGAGGACGGCTCCCAGGGTCAGAGCCCCAGTCCCTCCCAGGAGAACGGCTTCCTGTCCAGCCAGGAGGAGCGGGAGCTGGAGAAGGACAAGGACGACGGCCTGACGATGCCGCGCAAGAAAAGAGGGAGGCGGAAACTGGAGCGGCCGACGAAGTGTGAGTTCTCGTTTGCAAGCAGGAACAATCTGGAAACGAGAGTCTGAGCGTGCGCAGGTTCCTGTTAGCGGTAATGCCAGACGTGTCAAATCTACATATTTATAACCATTAGCTATAAGAAAGGTACCAGAAAGAGAAATAAAAACACAGGAGTGCATAAAAACTTAGGAGGTGTTCCTGATGTTGCTATAAAAGTTTATTGGTATTTCACTGTCATGTGAAATGTTTGCTCTTTGGAGTGATCCAAAGTTTTATTTGGCTCCATTTACTCAGATAAAATAAATAACTACTTCCAACAAAATCACTGCTGGCTAAAGTTTTGGAACCAGTGCCGTCAACTCTTTCTACATCCGTCTAAAGCTTAGAAGAAAACACTCGGTCCAGTTCATACAGATCCTTTTGCTCTCTCCTCCTCTGTAGGATTTATGTCTGAAGACAGAGATGGATTTGTGTCAGTTGAACTATTTGTCCTGCTGATTTGTCTTTATGTCTTGGATCAGGACCTAAAAATGAGCCCTTTGTCAGTTTTCCTGTAGAGTCTAAGCTTTGGTACACTTTATATGGTGCCTTTGGATTTAAAATTATCCACAGCATCACAGAACCTCCTCCGTACATGACAATGGACATGAGGGTTTTTTTTCCATGTTATCTTTTTATTTTCTGACTCTATGAAGTGTTTGTTGCAGAATAAACTAACACTAGTCTGATCTCTAACCAAAGCCACATGATCAAGATGGTGTGTGATGGTTGCTATGGAGACTTGGTGATCCACAATTTGCTGCAGTTATCCAATAGATTTTTCTTTTACCTTCCTTACCATCCATACCTGTCTGTAGTGGCCAGATGAGTCCAATTTATTTGCCTCAGTTTATTTGTTCTAAAAGACTTTAGTCAACTAACAGATGCTTCCTGATTTATGAAGATTTACTCATGTGACTTACATGAATGACTTGTTCTCGCGTCTTTCCGATTTTGAGGCGTAGCTAGGAGAAACGGATTCCAGTTCCTGTGTTACGTGTTTGTTAGTATTTAAAGTTTAGGGTGTTGTTGCATTATTACACCATTACCAATTCGTTACAGGAAATTGGTCTCTAAACAACAATATTATCATTCATCACCAAAAAAAAACATCTGAGAAAATTTATCGCCCAACAAAACTTTGACACTGTGCCAGGCCTAATCTTGCGTCTCTTTGCACATTTTTCCCAGATGTTCATGAGAGCAGTAAAGAGTCGCGGCTGAATTTGTAGCGAATTCTGTCAAAGCTGTCTGGATGATTTGGTTTCGTTAAAGCCGGAGTGCGTCGTAGCGCCCGTCGCTCCCTCGGCCACGTGCCTCCCCTTGTCGCTCCAGAGGGCCGCTGAGACGTCGGCTGTGACTTTGAATGGGAGTGTGGTAAATAAACGTAGGGGAGAAGGAGCACCCGGTCTCCTGGCAACGGGCCTCCTCGGCCTGGCAGATCCCAGGCGACGGCCGTGCCAGCCGGATGACGTCGCAGCCAAACTCAGTCTGCACTTCTTACTCACCTGATCTGTGGATCTCGGGGCTTGTTGCGTCTCGCTGAGGCAAACCCTGGAATAACCCTGCTGCTTTAGCAGTCCCACTGTCTCCCATGAAATAACTTCTCTTTTATTTCTGCACATCTACCCGTTTGTTTTTTTTTTTTATTTTGAGCCTTTTTTTATTAGGCGGGGTTGAATCAGAACCAGTAGGGTGTTTATATATTTGCCATAAACATATCTTTACAAGCAAAAAGTTGATTTATTCTGACTGGCTGGGAATGGGGGCCTTTGGTTTTTGTTGCTCAGGAAGTAAGCAGCCGCATTATTTGCACACTAATTACTCGGGTTTGAGTCCACAAAACTTTATGGAAGGAGAAAGTAAAACTCTGGCATGCGTGTTGCTTTTACAGCAGCACTGTACTCACAACCGGTGAAAAATATGTGTCAACAGAAAGACGTTTTAAATGATAGAAAAAGACCTTATCGATAACTATTAACAGTGCAGAAGAATACATATAAGGACTAAACTGAGTAATTTCTTTTCTATTTATTGCTGGAAACTTGTTTAGAGAAAAACCACAGCTGATTATGAAAGACGTTTTTCAGAAGTGGAAAAAAGGTTTTAGTATTTTTCACAATCCCTGCTATAGGACTAAATTTAAAACTAACTGTAGCTTCATACAAGTCGTTTAAAATACGTCATAAAATCATTGTAAACCTCTTGAATGTTTTCACATTATGTACTGCATAATAAACGTCCATATAAAGTTTTGGGGATTTATTGTGAGAGAAAAATACAAAGTAGAGCATATTTGTGAGTTGAAAGAATAATTTAAGCATTACCTTTAGCAGCTTTTACGACCACTTTTGCTCCAGTTAAAGCTGAATGTTTTCTGGGGGTTTATCTGTCCCTGACATTTTTTGGCAATTCTTCTTGCAAAATAGTTTAAGTTCAGTCTGATTGGACGGAAATGGAGTTTGTGGACATCAACTTTAAATCTGCCACAGATTTTCAGTGGGAATTTTGACTAAAACATTTGCTAATCTAATCTCTTTCATAGTAACTCTGACTGCCATTCTCCAGTCTCTAATGCAACCTGAAGCTGCTTTTATAAAAAAAAAAGCCCTCAAATTTATAACTTTTCTTGCACCACGTTATTGTTGAGTAAAAACCAGAGAAGGTCTACTTTTCCTTTCCTGTCTTTTTAACACACATCATCATCAGGACTTTAACACAATAATTTAGATTAATTCACAAATTTTAGCATTTGAAAAAATTGTTTAACTAAATGAATTACATTATATTTACTAATGGTTTTTGTTGTTGTTATTTATTTATTTATTTATTTTTACATACAAAAGTTCTGGCCGGAACCTTTGTATTCGCACATTTCTGGTACATCCATAAATTTGACGCACAGGCCACAATTTATGCTTCAAAAAACGATGAGATGGGACACTGGAAAACACTTTTGTTGTGTTCAAAGTTCTGCTAAAAGCAGCTGGCCCATCAGCGAAGCTATTCAGGCTTAAAATAGCATCTCGGTGCTAAACATGTTGCAGCAGCTAATGTCAACATTCACAGCCCAGATTTCCATGAACGATCCGGGGTTCCTGAAAAAGCAGAATGGATATAATAGCACTCGACATCATGAGGGAAAATATGTAGTAACTTGTTAGTAAATGTTGAGACAGTGACATTTAAACTTTAGGATAACGTTAGCTTAGCTTCCACTGCTTGACATGTGCCGCAAACTGCTTTAGCTTAGCTGCTAGAGTCCCATCGCTTCAATTTTTACTAATCAGCAGAGTAGACCGGGACTGGAAATCGCAATAACGGACAGTAAAGTGTTGGTACAGTTACGACTGGAGCGCAGAGAGCTTGGCAGAGGAAGCGGAGGCCTGGATCGATATTCAGCTAAAGAGGGTTTGTGTTATCCATCTGGAGGGCACAGGAAGGATTTTAGCTCCGTCTGGAGCGTGCAACTGAGCTCCGGTAATGCTAAAGCTGGAACCCACTCAAGCTGGCAAGGTATACTCTCTCTGGGCATCGCGGGCCAGCTCCTCTCACAAACCCAGTGACCTTGGCCCTCTGCGTGCCTCAACAATTTGTTATAGAGTCACTTATTCCTGAGGATCACAATGAAAGCAGTGGAGAGGGGGAGGCTGGAGGTCCAGCTACACGGCTGGAACAATCTTGAAGAGGCTGCTAAGAGAGAAGACTTCTGCTTGGACGGGACTCTAGGAAAACTTGCCATCAAGTGTTGTCCCCTCCCAATTCACACTCCCCCCTCCACCCCTCTGCACCGCCCCCCACCCCCCTCTTGGGGGCTCAAGTGCCAACACAGTGCTTTAGCGTCAACTGTTTACTCATTCTGTGCCATCTTGCTAATTTCAGAGCCAGCTGCTTCATAAGTCGTGTGTGTTGTGCAGCAGGGGTAATGCGGTATCAAAGAGCCTGGGGACTTTGAGAAGCACTGTGAAACTAATACCAGATATGTTGGCAGGCGCTTCTGTGATAAAGCTAAATTTGGCTTCCTCGTGTTGTGATCTGATTGTGAGACAGAGAAAAAGAAAAAAACGTTCATTAATCATGACAGCCGCGCTAGTGTTTCGGTCATCATCACTCTCTGTTGAACTCCGTCAGCGCTTGGTTAGACTCAGACAAACAATGCTTTTCAGGAATAAATAACACGCACGTGTTGTTATTGCAGACATCTGAAATCATGGCCAAGTTGGAGGGAAGTCCAACTGGAGCGTTTACTGTGCTTGAGTCAGTTTTATTAGACTGCGGTTTGAGGGCCCCTCGACGCTGGGCTATTTTTGTCTGCTTTACTCGGCTGCTGAAGTTCTCACTTCAGGTTGTGCAACTTCCTCTGAGCGTGTATCTGCGCCCAGTTCTTCCGGTGCGTGGCGCCGATAACATCGCAAACCGTCCTCTGCATCATTCATTCACCTGTGGACGAATGACGGCTGTTTGATCTGTTTATCGGTCAAACTTTACTCGAGCTGCACCGATTAGAATAATGCGCCCAGTTTTTTCTTTTTGTACCGAAATCAATTTTAGCTGATTTGGATTGAACTTTCAGAACTATGAGATATAAAAACTGCATTTGATAGGTATTTTTTAAAGCTTAGGGTTAGCAGTCTTCTTAGTGTTTACCATGGTTAACTCAGTATTACTAAAAAAGCAGTTTCTACGCTCTAGAGCAGTCTCTGTTCACGTTTGCTTCTGTTAAAGAACATATTTGTCATGAGATGCAAAACCTACATGAACCTTCAAGAAAATATTATTTTATACCTCCTAAAGAAAATTTGTCGGGTTTTGTTGCTAAAAATCCTCCATTTTATGCCTATTTATCAGTTTTAGAAGAAATAAAAAATATAAAACTTTTTCAAAGAGAGAAATATTCATATGTATAAAAAATATGCATAATACCTAGCAGATTGTGAATGAAAATACATGAAAAATAAACTAAAATTAGCTTTTTTTAAAATTGTTTGTATTGAAAAACATTGCTCAGGTCAATATCAGTTTTGGCTAAAGTTACCATGATAAGTGACTGAAACCTATTTCTCACTATGACTGTGTTGCAGTTTCTCTAAATGTTTTATTTATTTATTTTTTTTTTGCTTGCTGTGGTGTCACATTGCCACATTATTTCAGCTGATGGAGGAAGTCTACCAGCTTTATAACGTCTGTTGAAATTTTCAGTAGTAGGACGTTTTACAAGCAGTTTCATGGAAAGACTTCCCAGAAACTTTACTCTGTTCTGATTCAGTTCAGGTTTTGAGGTCTTCTAGGAGGGACATATACACCCACCAAATCACAGATGTGAAACAATATGTTGTAGACTTTATGACTCAATGTCAACAGCTTGGGCTAATAGCAGCTGGCTCTGTGTTTCATGAAAGGAAAACATCGGGCCGGATGATAAACTGTGGCCAAAGTAAACTTGGCCACTTTCTACACTCATCAGAACCTGGGCAGCGAATCCAGACCTTCGTGACTCCACTGTTTCCTCACGTAGCACCTGAGAGCTCAAGCTCCTCTAGTCCAGTTTTTTCAGAACCACAATTTGGATTTATTCGACTCCCTCAGCCGCCAGCTGTCTAGGGTTTTATCGATTTAGCTTTATTTAGATGAAATGCTTTTTTGATGCGATAAAAATGAAGCCTGCGATTCATTAACGTGTCATGGTTTATCAATCAGTAAAAAGCGATGTGTTTTGCACAAATTTAGTGGCTGTTAATGGGATTTTACTCTCTTCGGTGAATGATTCAGGTCATCCATTGTGTCACTGTCTTCTCTCTAGATGTGGAGCACAAGGAAGACGACGGGTGTGACGCAATCAAGACCGAGGTAAGATTTCTGTGCTGTTGTGTCGAATAAGGGTTGAATCCTCGTTTTGTGAGGTCAGAGTTGTTCAAATGGTCTTTGGATGTTTCAACAAAATACGGTGCGGTTTTGTTTGATTAATTTTGCCACGAATACATAAAATACTTAATATTCTCGCAGAGTTATGGACAAATGATTATCGCCACTCTTACGTCTGTACACTATATATAACGCATAGAGTGGAAAAAAAACAAACATAGAAATTAACTATGAATTATTCTTAAATTCTCCTGCAAAGTGTTCACATCCATTGCCGGTTGTCCTGGAAATTACTGACATGCAGCCACAAGGTCTAACTTGCTCAGGATCATTTTGGTTTGTGTGGCTAAAGTATCAAACACCTGTTGCTAGTTGCTAACGCTGACATTAGCATCACATTAGCGCACAAACTCTTGAAACATGCACAACTCAGTAGAAAAAAACCAAACGTCTCTTTATTTTTTTGGTCGTTCACATTGCTCACATGTGACACGGTTTATTCTCATCAAAACATGACGTCTTCTAAAAATAACGTGCAGTGACGCTCAAAAGTGAACGCAGTCTGCTATGTGTAAAAACGAGACCATGATCTATCGCTTCAAAACTGTCTCCACTTATTTAAACGTGACATCATCTACAATTCAGCTGAAAAAAAGAAGAAAAAAAAGACCACTGGGAGAAAAATAATTACAAAAAGCTGCAGCAACCTGCTTGTTAAATGTCCTCTGTTATTGTCCTGCTTTGTTGAAATTCCTTAATTCTGGCAAAGCCATTCCCAAGTGTTAAATCTCCTCTTGTGAAGTCATTCTTTTGTTTGTTTGGATGTATTATTCACTGTTAATCAGTTGGACCAAGAAGTGAAGCCAACCTAAACACCAACCATGTAGTTTAGATGAGCTCGGCTCTTTGGTTTCGGTTCGGTCTGACAGAGCTCGGCTCACGTTGTCCAATCAAATCTTTATAGAGTTTATGTATCTGGAATCAGTTTTTTAATGTTTGCTAACAGCCCTACGGTTTGAAGGCAATGTTGACTCGTTTCATATGAGTTAGATCAAACCTACTGACTCTGAACTCGATGAAGTCATAAATATGCTAACATACTAGTAACGCGGTTGGGTTTTTTACTTGAAAATATTTGACTCTGTACACCAAACAGAATGGATGTTGTGTCCCTTTTAGATTTTTATTCAGATTATCTAATATTAGCTTCCTGTAAAACTCCAGTACTGTCAAAACTAACACACCACGGAGTCAGAATCACAACGAGGTACAACAAGTGCCTCGTGGAGAATAATAAATATTTGCACATGCAAACCGCGAAGCTGGTCAAAAAGAGATAAACTGCAGCTTGGAAAAACCTGCGGCGGAAGAGTTTGGTACTTGTTAGTCGGAGAACGGTGGGGTGGTCCGACTTGTTTTGGTAATTTAGCATCAGTATAAACTTACACGCTCCTGGCAACTAGATATTCCAATTGGACTCAAGCCTCTACAACAAAGGACCAAATATGTTTCTTATTTAAAGATTTGCTTAGATTGACTTTCCACTCTTGCGCTCTAATAAAAACAGCAGACGGTAGAGGCCTTTCCATGCAGGTTTTCAGAAGGAAATCAATAAAAAAAATTATGCACAGCACATTCTTCAATGCTGTTTGCTTTTGACTGGAGATCGTCTGCGCCAGAAATCCAGAAACAGAAAATGGCTTCTTCTCTCTTTGAACTGGTGAAAGAAATGGTACCTAATGGTGTATAGATTTGAAATATCAAATACACTTGGAAGCATCTCAGGAAAGCTTGTTCCGGTGTTTTTGAAGTTATTAGACGCTGTGACCTCCCTTTACGAAATTAACTAGTCAAATCACCAAACTACCCATTTCAAACAGAAACGTCTCACGGGAAAGACGACGACCGGCTAGACGCGCAATTTTGCTACGATTCTTAACATCGACTCAAAAGAAAAAAACAAAACCAAGTAGCTAATTTGTTTCTCTCGTACCTTAAACAGGGAGGTCGAGGCAGGCTACGAAGGGGAGTTGGTTGGGAGATCAGCCTTCGACAGAGGCCAATGCCCAGAATAACCTTCCAGGCTGGTGACCCTTATTACATTAGCAAGCGGACCAGGGAGGAGTTGATGGCCAAGTGGAAGATGGAGGTGAGTACCCTGGCTGTAAACCAGCCGCCGCTGACCGCAGGGTCAGAGGCAAGCGTTGACTCAAGCTAGGACCCCTGGCGAACCCATGACCAAGTATGACCAAGTGTATTTGGTGTGTCATTTGATATTTCATGAAGGTACCATTTATTTCAGTGAAATTTCCCCAGTTTGGCTTCTGCTTTTCATTGCTTTGTTCTTGTCTTTCGTACGAGCGGGGGAGGAGGAATTACATCCATCTGTGTGGGTCACATCTGGTTCATACTTCCCTGCTGAAAACATAAAATGTAGATTTACTCTGTTCCCCGTGCTTTTGATGTCTCACTCCAGAACCGAGTGAACGGTAATAAAGCTGGTCCCAACATGCAATGTTTCTGTTGTTGTTGTGGTTGTTGCTAGAGTCTGAGATGAGTTGAATTAAACCAAGTCGAGTTGAATAAGTTGAGTTGAATTAAAATGAGTTGAGCTCAGTTCAGTCAGATCTGCTCTGTCTTCTCAAACACTGAATCTCTGGTTCTGGTTCTGCTGAAGGTTTCTTCTTGTTAAAGTGGAGTTTTTCCTCCCCACTGTTGCTGCGTACATGCTCAGTATGAGAGATTGCTGCAAGTAAATGACTTGAAATCAGTTTGAATAATGAGTTAAAGTTGATACTGGATTTTAGTTACTGTTCTTGTGAAATACCTTTTACACTTTCACTTGTTTTTCTTTTAAATTGTCTAAATTTATGTAGCGTGATTTGAATTGGCACTCTGCAAATAAACTTGAAATCAAGAATAACTGAGTCAGATTAGCCTGTCATCAGGACTGGTTATCATCACTGCTATTGTGTGGCTGAGTTTCATTACGCTGCCGCAGATATTTCCATCTTCGTTGGCTCGTGCAGACAGGCTCGTCTGTTTTTAGTCATCGGCTTAAGAAAGCAAACAGAAATGTGTTTGCACATCAGACTGGAGCTGGAAACGGGGCAAAACAAGACTTTCTGGCGAAACGGCGCTTCTTTCACGAAATCATCAAGCAAGTTATGACAAAAATGTAATTTATAAAGCAACAGACCACATTTATGTTTTCGAATACAGCTCCTCGAAAAGCCTTCAAACATTTCCGCGTTTTGCCATCTTACAGCCACCAACTCAAATGGATTTTTACTGGAGTTTCCTGTAGTAGAACATCAAAACGTAGCATTTATTTGTACAATGGAAGAAAGGTTCTCTAAACTTCTTCCTAATAAAACATGAAAATCATCCATCCATCCATTTTCTGCCGCTTATCCGGGGTCGGGTCGCGGGGGCAGCAGCTTCAGAAGGGAGGCCCAGACTTCCCTCTCCCCAGCCACTTCTTCCAGCTCCTCCGGGGGAATCCCAAGGCGTTCCCAGGCCAGCCGAGAGACACAGTCCCTCCAGCATGTCCTGGGTCTTCCTCGGGGCCTCCTCCCGGTGGGACGTGCCCGGAACACCTCACCAGAGGCGTCCAGGAGGGATCCTGACCAGATGCCCGAGCCTCAACTGGCTCCTCTCGACGTGGAGGAGCAGCGGCTCTACTCTGAGTCCCTCCCAGATGACCGAGCTTCTCACCCTATCTCTAAGGGAGAGCCCAGCCACCCTGCGGAGGAAACCCATTTCGGCTGCTTGTATCCATGATCTCGTTCTTTCGGTCATGACCGAAAGCTCATGACCATAGATGAGGGTGGGAACGTAGATCAACCGATAAATCGAAAGCTTCGCATTTTGACTCGGCTCTCTCTTCACCACGACGGACCGGTACAGCGCCCGCTTTACGGCAGATGCTGCGCCAATCCCCCTGTCGATCTCCCGCTCCCTTCTTCCCTCATTCGTGAACAAGATCCCCAGATACTTAAACTCCTCCTCTTGAGGCAGGACGACCCCCCTGAAAATCAACTATTTCCATGAAAATCAACTATTGTAAAATAGAGCCTACTTCTGTTTAATTTAATTTCAGTATAGATAAAGCTTTTATTGTGAAGGCCCCAGAGTGGTTTTAACATAATAAAATATAAATAGTTAGAGGAATACAAATACTTTTGAAAGGCACTATACCTCTACCTTTATAGTAACTGGTATTATTGCATTATGTTGAATACATTTTGAGTATCTTTCTCTTCATTGCATGAAATCCCTGATCTGGTAATAAAGTTTAATTAATAACAGACTATTGGATGTTAATTTGTTGCCTTAAAATCCTAGTTGGAAGAAAATGTTATTAAATAACTACAGAGTGTCTTTAGTGAGGCTTGCAGGATTCCCAAAGCAATAACTAGATTCAGAAAAATATTAAACATCGACACAAAATACGGCACAAAGTTCCAGTTACTTAAAAGATTGTTGATTAAAAGTCGTATGTAACTTTTAAGTAAGTAAATAGAAAGAAAACTGAGCGAGTGCAATGCTGTCACACACAATAATTTATCCCAAATCATTTGTTCCTTTGGAAAACACAAATATAATTCCTGTATATGAGTTAAAGGAATCAGCTGAATCTGTTCTGGTTTTTTTGCCAGTAGTGGTCAAAGTAGGTCAGAGGTCAAAGTGTCTCCAGGGAAAAAAATATTGCCAAATTAGCAGGACGCGTCAGGCCCCTGCAAACGAAACGCTCTAAAATAAGAGTCAAGTGCATTTAAAGCGCTTTAAGGTGGATTTTCCTGAAAGCGAAGCACAGAGAGGCTTTGACTGCCACTACGCTTTTTTTTTTTTTTTTTTCTTATCCGGCACTTTGCAAACTTTTATGAGATTTGCATAAATGCGGCTTCGCTTTGCCATCAAAGCCATCTTCTCCGCTGCGGGGGATCTTACCGTCGCGTACTCCTGCAGCATGGACAGCGTGGTGCTTTAGAGGGTTGCACTTTACTTTTTTATTTTTACGTGTTACAGTGAGAACTTCTCCTTCTCTCCCTTTTCATTTCCTTCCATTTCTCCGCACCCCTCCCCCCGCAGCTACCGAAGTGAACTTTGTGCTGTGGATGTGAGGGTGAAGATGAGGTTTCTGCAAATACTCAGCCGTGCTGGCCCCCCAACATTTGCAAGTCGCGTCTAGCCAACCAGAACCGCCTTAGCAATCACCTGACCCTGAACTTCCCAGACAAAGAAATGTTCATGCCTTTTTTTTTTCTCTCTTTTTTTTCCTCTTTCTTCTTCCACCCCAAGTGTGGGGGTGAACAAACCTAAGCCCCACACTGGATTATGAGGTTAGCACGCTGGCATGTATGGGTATGTGGACCTGCATTGTTTGTTTGGTGGCACATGGCGATGGTGTGTGTTTCTGAGCAGCCTGCTCGCACTGAGAATATGCTGACATAAGGTATTTCCGCGAGAGTTGTTGTGGACCATCTGTGCGGCATGGCTTAAAGGGAACCTGCCTCTTTAAATGAGGAAGGGAGCGCAGGCTTTTGGCCATGTTTGGGGAAAAAAAGCTGCTGGCTTATAAAAAAGAAAAAAGGAAAAGTTGCTCCTATGAGAAATATATGCTGAGAAAAATGTCAGAATGGCTCATTTTGGCACGTAGAACAAACTGGTAAGAACAGGATTTTTGATGAAATCTAATTTTCAAAAGGACTATTTTTAGTGCCAGCATGACTTTTTAACTGGGACATGTTAGAGTCGTTTTGCCGCACTGATCAGAATGTGGCCAATTTTTGATTTTTGATGTCTGTAAAGATTTGACCTGCCTGTGCTGATTACTCTTTAGCAAAAATGAAAAAGAAACAGAACGCTGATTTTTTTTTTCTCTCTCTCTCAAATGTTACTTCTGTAACTTGCTTTTAATTATTTATAGTAGAAGCAGAGGCGATGTTACACCAAAAGAGAGGAAAAATAGACGGGAAGTGAGTTACCCCTGAAATGCGCCATCTTGGTAGGATACCGGTAAACATCATAGCATTACCACCGACATTACCAAAGTGTAAATTAGTTTTTTAAAGGCTTTTTCTGCTCTTTGAGAGAACCAGTTCAGTTTGAAAATAGTTAATAAATCATGTGTGTTTACCGACAGCCATACTTTGAGGATGAGGATGATGTGATGAGGATGAAACAAGGCCCGTGTTTCTCTTATACCTCCTTCTCTTTTACTTGTTATGCGTGATGCCTAATCACAAGCAGTTTGAATGTAAATTTAATGTACTGCTTATTAACGTTGTCTGATTGTAGCAGTAATTGCACGCGCTAAAGTACAGCCAAAAATCTGAGTATAATTTAGATTTTCCTTGTTTTGTTCAAGCAGCACATGTTGCAGCAAGAAGAAATGCATGTACCACACATTACAAACTACAGATTTTCCATAGTTTGAACTGCCTTGTTGCTGAAAATGTGCTATATAAGTACAATTACCTTACCTTGCAACTTATTGACCACAGCGACTTGTATATGTGTTTTTCTACTTCATGACACATTTCTTGTATCTATGCTACTGATACTCCGGAGTGACTTATAGTCCAGAAAAAACACTACGTACATTTGCACGTCTACGTTTTATAGCTACATTTCATACTTGCTGCAAATAGATCTGTGATACAAGTCTGCAGGTTTACCTACAAAATAAATTGCTTGCAGTAATGTGTTCAATACACTTTTAACTAACTTTTGGTTATTCTTAAAAATATCTTTACAGAAAGTTCGTGCCATATTAGACATTAGGCCAGCTGTGCTCGTTGACACTCGATGCTTAGTAGCAACGTTTGCTCACCTTCGCGGGATGCAATGAGAACTTTACCTTTGTTTTTACACCCTTAAATCCAACAGCATTTAAGGGTGATC
The DNA here is from genome assembly GCF_051168715.1 of Poecilia mexicana. Classification (NCBI taxonomy): domain Eukaryota; kingdom Metazoa; phylum Chordata; class Actinopteri; order Cyprinodontiformes; family Poeciliidae; genus Poecilia; species Poecilia mexicana. Next base: position 7,242,899 of record NW_028263391.1, on the reverse strand, counting down.
ACACGTAAGAGATCTTGGTGATCTCTTACGTGTGATCAATGAAGTGAAGCTGTTTCCGTACTATCAAGATGGCGTCAGAGCACCCAGATGTAGGTCGTCACGTTGGAACTATCTACAGGGTTTTATCATTTGAAAACCTCGTATCTTGTCAGAAAAGGAAAACAATTCTGCTTGTGTGCACTCACTACACAATGCAGATGTATTTGCTGTAAGGTTTTCAGCCTTCCTGTTATCTGCCAGCAGTTTTGCTCTCTCTCTCCGCCTGCGTAAACCACAGATGTAATAAAAAGACGTTCCTTTTTCAGTATCTGCTTACATCACTGCGCTTTCCTCTGACCTCACTGATGTCTAGATGATCATTTTAAGTCGTCCTTCCTCATTAACGACTTGAACAATGAAGAGTGCTTTCAGCATTACCTCATTGTATTTAGGTACGGCGTGTTCACTGATTGGATAACCAGTGGAGTTTTTGATTTTCTGACCTGCTTGCTTCAAGTCAGGGACTGTCAAACAGAAAATCAGGAGCCTTTTTATCGTTAGTTCCCACTTTGCCAGGCAGAGGAGTTGAGGTCTTTTAACTACAGGCATATCTCGGCGTGTGAGCCATCAAACAGTTACGCCAGCAGTCCTCGCCGGGTATTTCCTGCTCGCTGTGCATGAGAAACTGCAGAGGTCGAAAGCTTTGTGTTGTTTTAAAGTCTCAGTGGTTGGTTGAGAAAAAATGCAAACCGAAAGCTAAATTTACTCCTCTTCTTTTTTTTTTTTTATCTTTCGTTACATCCTACTGTGCATGTTATTCAACCTTAATTTAAGTTTGTGAAAAATATTATTAATAAATTTATGCGATAATAGTTTTACTTGCAGGCAAGACTATTTGTATCCTAGCAACCGCTCCTGTGAGTCTCCGACTCTTTAAGATTTAAAGTTTCCCTTATAAAGTTAACAGCCTAATTAAACAACTGATGTTTAGCCGTTTACTGTAACCATGGCGCTAATGTGAGCGTTACAGCTCACATTATAGGTGCTAAGTATTATTTCCACCCATACGTTGAGACTGGTGTGTGTGTGTGTGCGTGCGTGCGTGCGTGCGTGCGTGTTGTGGGTGTTTTCTGCCTCCCGTTGCACTCCGTCACCCTTTGAACCCTCGGGGTATCATTCTGCACGGCTTCTGAGTCAGATGATCTGCCGTTGTTCAACCAACATGTCTCTACACTCTGCCAGAGACCTGCAACATGCGCGGCTCCTGTTCAAAACAAAAGCCGCGTAATCGCAGTCCTCCGTGTCAAACTTCTGCGTTTTAACGAGGAAGTCGTGCCAGTTTCTTGGACCCCCGGTTTGCTTTCGTCTCGTGTTTGCAGCGCTGCGGCCTGCGCATGTGCTGCTCGTCTCCGGCGCCGTTCTGACAGGAGGCGTAAAGCGCTGGTGTTTCTGAGGTGTCGGTGACAGGCAGGCATGTGTAAATGATAAAGACCGCATTGTGTTATCTCCTCTACCTCCTTTTCTATTTGCCCCCCCTTTTAGACTCGGAGGGCCTGTCTCGCTCATAAAGCGGCACACACACTGTGAGGCCCTCGAAAGGGGGCATTTACCACTGGGAAGAAGTCCAGAGACAAATATCTGCTTCTTATAGCCACTATACTTTGTGTTCTCCCCCCAAAGTTGTGTGCTCAGTGTCACTAACTGTGTTTCCATGCAAAACTTTGCCGATGTTCCCCTGACCACAACTTTGCGATTGCGGTGTTCCCTTTAAATAAGAAACGCAGTTAAAGTCACATGTGAACAATGAGTTTGCTCATTTGATAAATCGTTATAAAAAACAAACATGCAGCGACATCATCCTCATCCAGGATTTTTTCCACCAGTAGTGTTACCTGGTTTTTGACCAAATGACTTGTGTGATGTGAACGAACTGTTTCCATTGCAGTTTTTGCGAAATACACAGCCAAAAAAAAAGAAAAACCTCATTAGCTACACTTTCCAATTGGACATTTCAGCCATAAATCGGCTTAGCAGAAACACGGCGATTTTGAAAAAACTCTCATTTTTCACTACGATGAGGAGTTTTTTTATTTTGTTTTTTTAAACGAAAAAAAAGTTTTATTTTGTAAAACTGCAATGGAAACACGTTTTTCACAGGAAGTAGCAGGAGAATCATTTTAATGACTTATCGCATGAAAAAAAAAAAACTTATTCATGTGTGAGTTTAAGTGCGCTTTTCATTTCTTGGAAACACAGCAATAGGGAAATTGTGTTTTTGTTTACATTAGCAGAATATTGACAAAGTTTCAAATAGAAGCACAAAAAGCTTTTCATCAAAAAACTTGAGGTTTTTTGACATTTCCGTGGTTCCATTTGGCAAAATTGATTTTCGTCACTAAAATTGGAGTAATTGTAAGGTTAGTGGAAACAGATCTAGTTTCTAATGGACTTTGGGGAGAAGAAATCTCAGAAAGAGAGAGAGAGGCAGAGAAAGAGAGAGAGAGAGGCAGAGAGAGAGAGAGAACGTTATGCTAAGTGAACTAAAAAAAAAAATCACCAGCATCACCCAGTAAGCGTCAACAATTTGCCAGGAATGATAGCAGATTCTGCTTCTGATTGTTTTCTTCCAAGCTAGCTGCCATGTGTTCGTTTTTGTATATATATATATATATATATATATATATTTTTTTTTTTTTTTTTTTTTTTTTTTTTTTCTTTTTAACCACCTGGAACTACAGATCCGAGCAGGATGGAGAGCAGCGACTCAGGAGCCAAGTGGCCTATCGCGTACGGCCGAGGGCTTTGAACCACTCACCCGGCGCTGCAGCACAGATATTTATAACTCAGCTGAGCTTCTTGATTGAACAGCACATGTTTCTACTCTTCTGAGGCAAACCCCTCCCCACTCACCCTAGGCACCCTGTCCTCTTAAAGGCACTATTGTTTACGAGTCACTGGGGAAGAAGACGAGAAGCGGATCCCGGTGTACTCTCTCTCTCTCTCTGTCTCTCTCTCTCTCTCCGGCTGTGGCACCTCTGGAGATTGATATCATGTGAATCCTGAGAAACTGAAAAACTCTGGAGGGAAATAAGCACAGCTGTGCCGCGGCGCTCTCGCATGAAGCGTATAGTGTGATCAGCACGTGTTGACATATGCGGATCTGCGCGCACGTAGAGGAAATGGAGACGGCGAGCAGAAAGTGGACATGCCTGTCCGTTTGAATCCAGCGCCGCGTTTGTTTGAGAAAGAGACATCAGAAACGGGCGCAGCTGTCGAGGATTTGCTGCCAGAGGCTTTCGTCTCGCCTGCGCCTTGTCCTTCTCTGATTGACCCACCGATTCAATGTCACGGACTCCCAGCTCCGTTCCGGGACGCCGTACGGCCTCTGCATACGCTGCTTTTGTTAATGTCTCTACCAGCTTGAAACATCTGGTGATCGCTATATAGCTCAACCTTAGTCAGACCGGATGGAGAGCAACTGTGAAGATCCATTTTCAAGTCTTTCCAGAGATCCGCAGCTCAATTTAGGTGAAAGGTGAAAGTCTTTCCTTGGTCTCAGGTGTTTTGCAGATTTGAACAGATTTGCTTCCATTTAGCTCGATCCAAACCGAGTACAAGATGTTCAGGTGGATGTGCCAACATGGCAAAAACACAAAAAGTAACCAAGCATTTGTTTGTCTAGTTTCTGGTGCAAATATCTTAGTTACCCTGAAGTAAGACTACACTAACTTATAAGCAACTTTTTAGAGTTTGTTTAAAGTCAGAAGCTCCTTAATATTGAACTTATAATAATATTTTTTTTTTTTTTTTTTTGCATAAGTGAAAAAATAAAATACGCCAATGGAACTAGTACTTTTTTTTTTTTTTAGGAATAATTGACTTAAAGCGAGCTACAGCTTGCTGAAAAGTTACTTTTAAGTTAGTTCATTCATATATAATTATACTAATTTGCATTAAAAAACTTACTTGGTAAGGTTTTGTGTGTTTTGGGGGTAAGCCAAATTTGGCTTGTCAAAGCAAATAACACCAGATGTGTCGAGCCTGTGACCAATGTCTGAGTCTCCCACCTGATCTGTGGATCTCTGCAGCTCCTCCAGAGTTACAATGAGCCTCCTGGCCACTTCTCTGAGTCTGTTAGTAGGGGTGTAGCGATAAGTCGGCCCTGATTTCCTTCGTTTTTTTAAGACCGGTGCTCTTATATACCTCAGCAAACGTCTGAAAACCAGCCACTGTTGTCTTTGTGTTCTACCAGAAGGGAGGTTTGACTCACAGGTCATGTCTGCACATTTCCAGTTAACAATAGTCACCCCACTGTTACTACATTTCAGACTACAAAAACCCCTGTCTACGGGCCTGGTCTTGTCAGGTTTGGCGCTCTTTGCTTTTTGTAACCAGTGCTGTGTGTAGATGTCCAATGTCTGGTGCTTTAAACTCCCCCCCACCCACCCCGGCTGCATCCCAGGCCCGGTTGCCGTGTTCTCTGGTCTTCATTTGAGCTCTAATGTTCCCGAACAATACTCCGTGACCTTTGCAGAACAACTGCTTTTATAAAAGCCACACTTAAAAGCTATATGACCTTTTTTTTCCCCCCTTCCACTTCACAATTATGCACTATATCCACTGCGCTCCCCTAAAATTTTTATTGGCCTGGTCTGGTCACCCCTATGAATTTTTTTTCTTCTTTTCCTGTGGGCGCCACTGACTGCATTGTGTTGGGGCTATTACATAAGATCCCATTAAAGTGAAAAAAAAAAAATAAGTGGAAGTAGTTCAAAGGGTATGAATACTTTTACAAGGCACAGTAAGATCCCGTTTACAAGGTTCTTTCAGACTCCGGCTCGGCATCGGCTTTGCCGTGAGGAGGTCCGCTGCTTGTGTTGCGCTGCCAAGTTCAATAGCTGCGCCGGTTTTGCCCAAAACTCCTCTGTTGTTTCGTTATTTGTTTTTGATTTTTGTTTGTTTTTTTTATAGGCAGAGAAAAGAGCCAAGCTAATGTCAGATATCAACATAATGAAGGACCTGGAGAAGAGCGACGCAGCGAGCCGGACGGAGGAGCTCCCAATAATCAAACACCCGCAGCCTTCAAAGCAACAACCTCAGCCTCAGCCGCACAGCCAGCCTCCGCCGCAGCCTCAGTATCAGCAGCAATCACAGCCGTCTCTCCTGCAGCAGCAGCAGCAGCAACACAAGCAGCCACCTCAACAGCAGCAGCAGCAGCAACAACCTACTGACCCGGCTTCTCCCACCGTGGCCACCACCCCGGAGCCTGTCGCCATTGGAGGAGAGGAAAAAACTTCCCAAAAGTCTTCGGACACCGAGCCCGAGTATGAGGTAATGCTCTGCAGAAGCACGACTTCGCTCTGCCGCCTGTTCGTTTTTTGGTAAGCTGCAACATGTAAGGGCTTCTGTCTTAAGGGTGAATGTGAGTTTAGAATCTCTTTGTCTTGTCAGACCAGCTGCATGTTTCAGGTGGGATGTCTTAAAAGTTCACAAATACACACAATAAGGCTCCCTGTGAAGCAAGCAGCACATAAAACGACGCTCCTTGTGCTTTACACCAGCGTCAATCTATTACTTATTTCGTCTTTGACCTCGTTACAGTTTTAGCTCGACAACTAATGTTTGAAATGTGGATTCATAACATGGTTTCCCAATATTATTAACAAATATCAGACTCTGAATATCGGGGAGAAAATGCCTGTTTGTGCTTCTAATGGGGTAAATACTGAACATTTCCAAAACAATAAAAAGCAACCTACCACTTTTCTGCACACACAGTTAAATTTGAATATGTTAGAATATAACTGCATCTAATTCCTCAAATGCAGAAATGCAGTGTTATAGACAGCAGAGTCATCACTGGGCCTGTCACAATAAACAATAAACCAATCAATTGCATGATCAATTAAAACCAGTTGAATCATTTACATTTGCTTGAAACCGGATGATGAAAGTTTTCAATCGGGTGTTTTGGTCTTTAACTATCCCTTTCTTTGGAGGACAGTTTTGTTTACAACTTCATAATTAAGTTTATTTGTTTTTTCTGTTATTTATTCGGATATTTAAAGTTCCAGTGTTGAATGTTCACTAAAATTGAAACTTTATTAATCTTTGAGAATGTGCTCTTGCATTATTAGGCAACAATATTATCGTTTATCGCAATAACTTCTGGGGCAATTTAACGGCCGGTAAAATTTGTTATTGCGACAGGTCTAGTCATTACTGACTTGGTGTGGAGATGAGGTTTTTCACCAGAACCGCAGGAGTTTCTTTCATTACCTCCCGAAAAGCATTTAGTGTGTTCTTTTTTTTGTTTTTTTTGTTTTTTAAAGGTGAAAATAAGTCTGAGCATAAAAGTTTTAAAGCATGTACAAAATATGCATGTAGTGGAAACATATAATGTGGTATTTCTAAAAGAGATTGGGTTGAGCAGTCACGTTACCACGTTTCTTTTGGTCTTTGGGCCCTAAACAAACTCGGCTCCAGTAACCCGATTCGTCGGGATGAATGGAGGCACAAAATACAAAACCTTCCTTAACAAGCTGCGACGTGTCTTTAAAATACTTTGAGTTTAGCTCCGGTCTAAATGATTTCTGAGCACATTTACAAACACTAAACCCACCTGCGTGTGTGTGACACCTGTGTTTACGCACCACAGAGGGTTTAACCAGTCGCATTCCTCTCACAACGCTTCACATCTACAATGTATAAAATCTAAACTATGCACAGCCTTAAGACTTGTGTTGGAGTGTTCTGGATGGCCAGCTCTCAAAATGCATAGTTTTTCTGTGTTCTTGGGTATTTTGGTTAAGATTGTTTATCTTTCTTTTTTATGCAACAGATATTTTTTCCCCCCCTAAAGTAGAAAATAAGCTGTTTGGAACTTTGCTCAGAAGTTAATACGGAGTGGATGATTTGTGTCGTCTCCTGGCTGCAGGACGGCCGTGGTTTTGGCATCGGCGAGCTGGTTTGGGGGAAGCTGCGAGGTTTTTCTTGGTGGCCGGGCCGCATCGTGTCCTGGTGTATGACGGGCCGGAGCAGAGCCGCCGAGGGAACCAGATGGGTCATGTGGTTTGGAGACGGAAAATTCTCAGTGGTGAGTGTTCGGGGCCAACGGTAATATTCTTGTCAGGTGATTTTTCTTTTGGATTTTTCAAGCAAAACACAGTCTTCAGTTTTAGTGATAACCACAAGGGTTTTTTTTTTTCTTTTTTTTTCGGGTATTTATTCGTGCATCTGGTTGCTCTATTGAAATCTAATATCCAGACAATTTGTAGACTTGCAGCTTCAAAACGTTTATTTTTTGTGTGTATTTTTACAGGTATGTGTAGAGAAACTTCTGCCTTTAAGTTCATTTAATAATGCCTTTCACCAACCAACTTACAACAAACAGCCCATGTACAAGAAAGCAATCTACGAAGTGTTACAGGTGAGAGCTCCTGACTTGTGTTTTGATGCTTCACTTAGGGCTGGACAATATGGCAAAACAACATATCATATTATAAACTTCTCATACTGGTTGATATAAATAATTATTGATTAATTTTGTGTTTTAAATATCTGAAATATGGCCAATATACAGAGATGACCTTTCCTGTTTTCTCCAAAAATTTTGCTCCACATTGTTGTTTTTTTTATTTTTAAGCTGCGCAGGCTCCGTGTTGCTCAAGTTACGCTGCAGGTTGTTGCTAGGTAACCAAAGAGAGACCGAGTTAGTCGATGCCATCAGCCTTTTTTAGCTAGCCATGAGAGATCAAGCGGCTAATGAACGAGCTAGAAATGCTCTGCGGTTCTGTTTTGGATTTAAGTGAAATTGGTTATCACAGGTGTTATCTACTGATATTGGTTATGTGTCTATCGTGACATATATTGTTATTGATTTATTCTCCAGTTCTTGTTTCATTCTATCACATTGTTGGTATATTTTAGATTCACCAATCAATTTCCTGTCTCCATTTTTTTGTTTTTTACCAATAATAAAGAAGATCTAAGGATAGCATTTAACATCGTTTCCTAGACTTCTTACTCTGAATGATCATTATTTATATTAGAAGGTGATGCTGTATGTACAATAGCAGTTACTGTAAATATTCTACATTTACTAAATTGAATCTAAGTCCAATGAGTAGAAAACTGGTCCTCCTTAGCATCTAGAAAGATTAGCGTTAGCTAAGGTTAGCCTTGCTAAAGGAGTGTGCTCTCTTAAACATCCTGGATTGTTAATGCCAATAAAAGTCACCACCTCTTTCTTTCCAGATAATAAATGACTTATTTTAACCAATGATATGTTGGTTTTAAAATGATATGAAGCTGCTATACGTCTTGCTATCCACAGCTTACTCTGTTAGCCAACACTTTTATGTCAGAAGCACCTTGTGTGCCTCTTAATTTAAGGTTCCTCTCAGTTCTTTTTTTTTTTTTTTTTTTGCCGATGAAGCAGGATTAAAATATTTTCCACATGTGTGCAGGTGGCTAGTAGCCGGGCAGGAAAAGCCTTTATAGCCTGCCCCGACAGTGACGAAAGTGAAACCTCCAAATCAGTGGACATGTTAAACAAGGAGATGATTGAGTGGGCGATGACCGGGTTTCAGCCCACTGGACCTAAGGGCTTAGAGCCACCTGAAGGTAAGAAAGTGCGACACCTTTGACCCCGTGGGAGCGGGGGTCGGCCGAACTCACTCGAAATCACTTCTATAATTTCCACTTTGCCTGGACTTGCTAGAGGAGCGTAACTCCGAGGTTTACCCCGAGATTTGGGTGGAGCCCGAAGCGGCGGCCTACACGCCCCCCCCAGCCAAAAAGCCTCGCAAAAGCACGGTGGAGAAAGGGAAAGTCAAGGACATCATCGACGAGAGGACGCGAGGTGAGGGGGGTCCCGTCCGTTTGTGAACTCCTCACTCTGTTGACTAGAGGTTAATTATTGTAGGAATTAGACAGGAAACGGGGTCAAGTTGCTGCGTATTACAGTGTCGCCTACAGTTAGGACGAAACTACATTCTGGGTCTTAACAGTGGAGAGCAGCAGGAGCCATACTGACTTAGTTAAACTATCAAAGAGCTGCACATTAAAATGAAACACGGGCACAATGTGCTTCCTGTCACACATGATCTATTTTTAGTTTGTGATCAGAGGAAGGCTCGCTCTGCCTTCCGTGTACGAGTGGACGCAGCTGTGTTTGCCTGATTTGTAGATGGTTGTTCACTTTGTACAGGTTTTCTTTCCAGCCTTCTCTTTTAGTCTTTTAGCTTGAAGTGCTTTGGTTGTTGTTGTTGGGGAGAGATAAACCAATCAGAGTTTCACGGACAATTTCGGTTCACCTGTTTGTCGACCTTTGATCTGACAGCATCAATCTGAACTGATTCTTCTTTAAGATAGGAGTCAGTATGATTTTTCTATTCTAGTTTTTAATATTTGTAGCAGAGGTAAATGCTACGTTTGAGTCGTGCGTGAAAGAGTAGAACTGTTATTTGAATGCTGAGATATTGAAACTGGATGATGAAAGTCTGCAATCAGGTGTTTTGGTCTTTAACTATCCCTTTATTTTGAAGAACGGTTTTGTTTACAAAGACTTCATAATTCCTTTTATTTGTTTTTTCTGTTGTTTATTTGGATATTTAAAGTGTAAATGTTCATTAAAATTGAAAGTTTATTAATCTTTGAGATTAATAAACCAGAATTCGTTCTGGGTGGAGACCCACAATGCTTCAAAATATGTACACAAACATCAGCTTTTTGAAATTTTCTCTCAATTTTACTCACTATTCAATCATTTTAATACTTATTTAGCATAAAATCAGCCTCATACCTTCTGATTTTAGTTGGCCGTGAGTCTTTAGGGTTTTTTTTTTTTTTTGAAGCAGTCACATGATTGACTGAAGGCGCTTTGGAGTCCTCTGGACTTGATAAAGCGCTCACATCATACATGGCCATTTACCATAAGTGATGTGAGCATAAAGTGAGAACATTTTTTTTTTTGTAACATTTTCAGCAACATTCATTCATTTCCTCTCTTTTCTGTCACAGAGCGACTTGTTTATGAAGTGAGACAAAAGTGCCGCAGCTTGGAGGGTAAGTTCGGCTCACACATGCTCTCCAGATGCGTTTGGTCATTTCTCACTGTCATTAAGAAGCAATCTAATCAGAATGTAGGCAACTGTTCTCGTAAAACAGTGAAGGCAACACCGTTATTTATGTTCTGACCCCCTTTACGAACGTCCCGACTAACCTGCGTCACAGCTGACTAGATATTTTCACTCAAGTCTCCATCACCGCCTCTCGTCTTCCTCCAGACATCTGCATCTCGTGTGGAAGTCTGAACGTGAGCCTGGAGCACCCCTTGTTCGCCGGAGGAATGTGCCAGAGCTGCAAGGTGAGACGCTGCCCCACCGAACGAATTAACCGTTTTTGAAAACAACAAAACTCTTTAAGTTTTATTTTTTTAAATGTCTCACTGCTTATATTTGGCTCTTTCTGTGCGCTTTGCAGAACTGCTTCCTGGAATGCGCGTACCAATACGACGACGACGGTTATCAGTCGTACTGCACTATCTGCTGCGGCGGACGTGAGGTGCTCATGTGTGGAAACAACAACTGCTGCAGGTGAGGATTTGACTTCCTAATTCGGCAAGCTTAAATTGCGACCGCCTCGTCTTCGGTTGCGCACGTTCAACCTTGTTGGCCTCTTGTGTGGGGCGTTTAGAGGTAATTAGCGTGTAGAAGTCTAGAAATTTGAGTCTGGAGAAGTACGGAAGTAAGGATGTGTCGGAAACCTCGAGCACCACTGGGTTACACAAGCTGAAATACTTCGAGCTGGAGAGAAATTAAATTGATAAAATCTGTAGAAAATATAGAAGTTTTAGGGTTGTTTTTTTTATCTTAGGAAATTTAACTACAAAGCTGTGATGCTTGGGCTGTGAATGTAGGACAACAAAATCAAAAGCCCTTCCTCACATGAAGGACAACGGTTTGTCTTGAAGCTTCAGCTTAAGACGTTACGAGATTTTCTTTTAACGGTGTGAAGCATAAACCAAAGCATCTCTTAACATGCCTCACTTTTTACAATCTCTACACCGGACTTGCAACTTCAACCTCGCTCATCCAGTGCTTTGCAAAAGTTCTCAAAATCCTCCGAATTGTTCACATTTTGTCACTTTGCGATCACAAACTTCAATTTAGTCAAAGTGGTGTTTGATTGTAATTCTGAAAAATGTTTAATGCATTTGCTTTACGCCCTTTTTCATTTGACACCCATTGATAAAATCCTTCAGAAGTCACCTCTGTGCACTTTGATGTGCGGATAACATCTGTTCAGATTTGTATTTGCAAGACACACGTGCTACACTTTGCACTTGCTACAGTTTTAATGGAGAATATTCTTGAGCTCTGTGACACAATCTTTGGATGAATCGACCGTTTATTATTCCTAATAAATCAAACACTGTTATTCTTCACAAAGAGCTGGCTGTAGTCATCACGGATGTCACAACACTGATGTCAGGCTTCATCACGGAGGTCAGGCTCACGAACGGCTGATAGTAAATATTACGTCATGCGTGGTTTTTCAGTTTGAAGTCTCAAAGAAGGATCAGCCGAAGTAACCTGGCGCAGTAATTACAAGTAAACAAACGTTGAAAAAGCACCACTGAGAGTAACACGATCAGCGCACAGGGCCGTTCTTTGTGTTCACACGACGGCGTGTGACATTTTGATGATGAGTCGCTGCTTGCCAGGCCGGGCGTTTGGATGGAAACCTGATGCTCCAGCAGCCTGACCTCTGACCTCTGGAAGTGAAAACCGAGAGTATCATTCAAACTGAGCCTAATCTATTTAACAAGGTACAAAATATTATGTGGTAAATTAATCCCACCAGGAGACATTATTTGAACTAGGAGTGCAAGTTATTGATTAATTAGTTTGTTTAAAGTTGATTGGTCAGCGGCCAAACCTCAGTTTTCTCTCGCATCGAGAATGATCGTCTTTCCATAATATGAAGGCCAATATATTTTTTAATAAGATACTAAATTTAAAAAATATATAATCATGTTAACATTATTTTTGTCTTAAATAATGAATAAACATTGAATAAACATTGAATAAACAGAATATTTTGGTTTTCTCACATTATTAAACTTAGATATATTACATATAACAAAAACTGGAACTCTTAAGTTGCTCAATGGAAAAATTAAAGATGAAAAGGATAAAATATGTGAAACATTTAATTCCCCATTAACAAAGAGATCTTCATACAGAAGAACCGTCTGTAAAAGACAGGTTAAAATTTCGCTGTCGTGATTTTGAGGTTCACGACCGACCTCAAAATCAGTCTTGCGTATAGGCCTCATATTTCTTTTTCATCACGTCGCATTTTTTCTGTTATTCCTTCTCCTCTTTCATGTCACCACGTCCTCGCCGGTCATTTTTAAACAAGAAGTTGACGCTGCTTTGCTCCGTCATGCCGCTCACCTGGATGAGCCTTATTAACGTGAAACTTAAGGAGCTTGTCGAGTGTTTTTATTTCAAAACAGAACCGAATAAAGTCCATTTTTCATCCCACACCGACCTCTGTTTGGACTGTTTCTCCTTCTGTACCAACTGGCTCCGCTTAAGGATGACCAGCGGCGCCCTCTGCTGGGTGGCGGCCAAACTACAACACTAAACGAAGGTCTAAGCGGACGTTATTAGTCAATCTACTGGAGCTAATTTTAATTTAATAAACAGTTAATCGTTAGTCGATTAATTGTTTGCGTCCCTACTTTGAACACTGAAAGTTTGAAGTCCTGCTTCAGCCAAAGCGATTTAACACTTGCTGTGTTAACGCAGCTGGGTCTCTGTGTCCAGGTGTTTCTGTGTGGAATGTGTAGACCTCCTCGTCGGTCAAGGAGCCGCCCACGCTGCCATCAAAGAGGACCCGTGGAACTGCTTCATGTGCAGTCCGAAGGGCGTATTTGGTCTTCTGGAGCGCCGCTCAGACTGGCCCGACCATCTGCAGCTCTTCTTCGCAAATAATCACGACCAAGATTTTGTGAGTAGTAGTAGCAGAGGAGTCTCTCTCTGTGGCGTATCTGTCTGACTTTCCTTCCAATGTGTAAATTTCAGGATCCACCAAAGCTTTACCCCCCAGTCCTGGTGGAGAAGAGGAGGCCCATTCGTGTTCTGTCGTTGTTTGATGGCATAGCGACAGGTTGGATTTCTTCTTCTCTTTTGTCACGGTCTATAGGTTCAGCAACACTTGTTTTCTGTCAAATAATCGACGCTCGGGACTTACCCACTCTTAGTTGGTTTAACTAAATGTTGATGGATTCGTTGTATATTGCGCTCTCCACAGGACTGCTGGTGTTAAAAGAACTTGGCATCCAAGTGGATCGCTATGTGGCGTCCGAAGTGTGTGAAGACTCAATCACAGTGGGCATGGTCCGACATCAGGGACGGATCATGTATGTTGGGGATGTGAGGAATGTCACACGCAAACATGTAAGTGAAGAGGCTTTACTTTGGGGGGGACTTGATGAATTTAAACTCCATCACCGGTCAAAAGTATTTGCCGTGGATTGGTGGAGCACTTTAACGTTTCGGATTCTGTCACAACGTCTTTGCACGTGATTATTTTTCTCTCTTTGTATGACTTTGTGTCACGTCTTTGGACAGATTCAGGAGTGGGGTCCATTTGACCTTGTCATTGGTGGAAGTCCCTGCAACGACCTCTCAATAGTCAACCCTGCTCGGAAGGGCGTTTATGGTATGTTCACGCAACTTCTCTTTTTACGTTCCCCTGTAGTGTTTTATAAATCTTTCTGCTCCAGATACAAAACACAAGACTGTTCCTCAATGTGGGGACTGTTTTTGCCCCACAGGAGGCAGCGGCCGCCTCTTCTTTGAGTTCTACCGGCTGCTCCACGAGGCTCGGCCCAAGGAAGGAGACGACAGACCGTTCTTCTGGCTCTTTGAAAACGTTGTTGCGATGGGTGTGAGCGACAAGAGGGACATCTCTCGCTTTCTAGAGGTTAGCTCCTACAGTGATCGAGGACTGCCTGCGAGTAAAACATAGTAAACAAGACAGTACACCTCCTCTTGATTGTACTTTTAATATATAAAATGATCTGCCTCAAGTTATGCGTGGGTAAACTTTGTTTTAACAAGGCACCAAATGATTACTGGGTTGTGACTGCCCCCTTGTGGCGATTTCTTGTCAAGGAGTAATGAGGAGATTCATGTTGCTTTTTTCTTATCACTGCATTTTAAACACCTGATTACCTTTCAACTTTACATTATTTGTACTTCAAAACAATTTAATTCCTGTCTCTCTATAAGAGCTGTGACATAAGAGGAAATAAGAACATTATTCAGATTTTTTGGTTGTTTGTAAATTTTGATTTTATGTTATATTTTATAGATTACTATGCCATAGACAAAATGACTTACCCTAGGCTGGCTTTTAAAATTAAATTATGTTAAATTAAAGTAAAGTAAATTAGTTGGTCCATTTAAGGATGAAACTCAACAGATGCAGCTCCTCTTCTGTTTTTCACAGATTTTTTTTTTTTTTTTCATTTTAATTAAAAAAAAAAAAAAAAAAACTCCACTGTGTTTTACTGGAAACAAAGCTGTACTGTTTAATCTTCCTTGTCTTTAATCTCAGTGTAATCCAGTCATGATTGATGCCAAGGAGGTGTCTGCTGCCCACCGTGCCCGTTACTTTTGGGGTAACCTCCCTGGCATGAACAGGTTAGTGGCTGCACTGTCAGAAAGAAGCATCAAAGATAAGCAGAAGCCTCTGTAGATATATCTCATCTCCAGAGTGTTCGGGTGGTTGTCGTAGGAGATTCTCCATCAAACGAAAGCTTTCAACTTCAGTTCATGTCATTGTAAACGGCTCCCATTCGTTTCTCCTCTTCAGACCTCTGTCGGCCATGTGCTCTGACAGGCTGGACCTCCAGGACTGTTTGGAGCACGGCAGAACGGCAAAGGTACGAACATCAACCAGTTCACAAAAATCCATCAGAAAAAAACGGTAGCTAAAAACAAATGTCACCGATATAAACGGTTCCTTATTTATTTCTGCTCCTACATGCTGTAAATTGTGGTGGCTACATAGTAAATGTGTAGAAAAGGTCAATTTATGGATTTATCCTGTCATAATAATCTTACTTAAAATATGTCTTTGAAATTTTAAGAATTTCAGTGAGGTAGAAAAACTCTTTCACGTTTGAAAATACTAACTAACCTAATTACTAAATCATTAATTCAGTGTCGGATGTCTACAGCTTGTACAACAGCTCTTAGTCTGTATCTGTTAAATTTGTTGACTATGAGTTCTTAGTTTGAGAGGTTCCACCAAGTTTTTATTAAATGTCTGGACCCACAGCATCACAGATCCTCCACCGTATCTTACATTGGGAATGGCTCACTACTCAGCAGCTTTGTGCCTTATTTCAAATCCAGACACATACAATTCAATTAATGAATTTAGTCGAATTAAAGCTTAGATTTTTCTAAAGATTTCATTGAGAGATTATGCTTAGACACTAAAAACTGGTTTATTTTAGAGCTTTCTATACATCTTCATAGGTGCCATCAACTTAGGCCCGTGCCGCATTTAATACTCCGCTATCCAGGAGAATTTTGAAGCTATGGTATGGTATGATATGGTTTCTGAAAGTCGGCAAATGTCTCCTTGATTCGGGAATACACAAATTTCCACATCCTCGGCTCCAATCTTGTGATCTGTGCCAAGAATTTTTGAGAAATACCGCTAATTTATGATATTTCTTAAATAAGAAAAACATTATTTATTACAAGAATTATAGCTTAATTACTCATTAAAATAATGAAAACCTTGTTATTTTGACTCATGTTTTGTTTTTCTCCAGTTTGAGAAGGTCAGGACCATCACCACCAGGTCTAACTCCATCAAGCAAGGAAAGGACCAGCATTATCCCGTCTATATGAACGAAAAAGAAGACATCCTCTGGTGCCCTGAGATGGAAAGGTATGAATGATTTTTTTATGAAATAAGAGTGCGTGTACTCTTTAGGCGCTTTGAAATGGGCCTCTGTCCCTTTAAGAAGCTCCTGTTCTTGCCAAGACTCCATAAGGAGCAAATCGTCACAACAAAAAAGCTGTCTACAATCACTCGGATGCGCAGTTTCACCAGGTGTTTACTAGTCTGGTGGACCTGTGTGGGACTGGGGCTAATTGGCGGCGCTTTGTGACGGAGCAAACATTTTGCACCACCAAATGGCTGTTAATAGGTAAGCTAAAAATAATGGGATCTGAAATGGTTCCCTGTGGAACACCAGTTTTTTTGTTTTTCTTTTTCTGTTTTGTTTGCATTTCTCAACCCCATTTAAATTTGATTCAAACGATGACGACGACTTCTCAGACAAACTATAATTTGAAGGTTTCGAGGTTAAGATGAGCCTTTTGGTTTTAGATCTGATCCCGTTTGCTTGTGGTTTCTCTCGTCAGGGTATTCGGCTTCCCAGTCCACTATACAGACGTTTCCAACATGAGCCGACTGGCGAGGCAGAGGCTGCTGGGCCGAGCGTGGAGCGTCCCCGTCATCCGCCACCTGTTTGCACCACTTAAAGATTACTTTGCCTGTGTTTGAGGAGCGAGACGTTGCCTTTCAGGCTATTTTAGGAACTAGAAATAATAAGAGCCTTGATTCTCAGATTATACTCTGGTATAATTTGCAAACATTGACATAGATTCACATTATCTCTTGTATTTGAATTGTAATTCTTATTCTATTTAATTTTGGGTTGTTTTTTTTTTTGTCATTTTTACCTTTTAGCATTGTTATCGAATATTGTTTATATGTTTGTGCGAGCTATACTTGTATGAGTGGAATTTTGTTCCTTTTTAAAACGATGAATCAAAACAAAAAACAAAACATTTTAAACCAAAACTATACAAATTGGAAATACTATTATTTTGCGAAGAAAAAAAAACACATTTGCTTTCAAATCCAAAAGTTTTTGTTTTGAATGAAAAAGTTTGGATCACAAAGCTAAACTTTTCTTCTCGTCTGAAATCTTTGGTCTCGTGGGGTTTGTTTCAGTGCATAGCTTAAACTCTTTTATTTATTTATTTTTTACTATTGTTTGACTTGATTAGTTCTTGTGCAAAAACTGAAATATTGCAAATCTGTACTGGACTCTTCAACACTAAACAGATATTCTGAGATCTTAGCTTTTCCTCTAAATAGAGTCCAGCTTGAAAAAATTACAACGTAGAGAATAATTAAACCTGACCTAACCAAAAGATATTTTTTTATACTCCCCCACTCTTGCAGTAAATGTTTGCACAGCAAACCAAAAAGTGGTTTCAAGCTAAATATTCTCAACCCAAAATTGTGGAGGCGCAAAAGAAACTTTTAGCTTTGTAAAGCAAACCTGTAGATTCAAATTTAAGCTTAAATTGTATTATCTTTACAAAGCAAAACATTTAATTGCATTTTTCTCTACCTTTCACATGTTTGTTTTTTTATTGAGAACTTTTTTTTTGATTGATTGCATCAAAAAAGAACAAAATTCACATCATAATTCTTGAGACTACGCTTTCCTCTTGAGACACTGAGACACTCGAGCGCCGAACGCGTTTTACTAAAGAGACGGAAATCTCTCGAGAAGCATGCGGACGGCGTTTTAGGTGCGTGAAACGCATCGGCGCCACTTGCGCCACGTCGTGACGTGCAAACGCAGCAGCCGTGCTTCCAGCTACTGAGCCTCGACAGGGATGTGAAAAGCGAATTTTCTTTTCTTTTTTTTTTTCCCCGTTTCGCTTCGGTGTCGGGGGAGGGCCATGTCTCTGAAAATCCAAAACACCAGATCACAAATACCTCTTTGTTTATGGTTTCTATACACAGCTGAAGGTAATAAAGGTACTACTGTAATATGGTTACAACACCATGGTGCTTCAAGATGATGACAGACATCATAGCCCATGTGGCACTACGACTTTAGACAACACAGAGCTCTTTAACCTGTTGCTCGAAAGACTTCTGCTGGATGTTTTTACATTTAATTGAAAAAAAAAAAAAAAGATGTACTAAGTTCTGGGAAACAGACTTTAAACTGCAACACAGAGCCTGTCCTCTTTTACAACTTTTGTACTGTTTCTACTGGTGCTCATTTGGTCTCCCAGCCTTTCTGCACTCAGGCCCAAGGCCTGCATCTGCACAAACAGGGTGTGAAGCTAGCCACATGGGGAATGATGTTTCCTGTCATTAAAAAAATAAATAAATAAAACAAACAACAAAAAAAAATCTTTTTAAGTCTCCGGTGAGCTACTTTTTTCTAGTGTCACCCCGACTAACGATATTACTGTACAACTGTTAGTAAGCGCTGTTGCTGGAGGCCCGGTGACCATCCTCCTCAACGTCCGCCTCTCTCAACTGAAAAAAAAAACAAAAACAACTGTCAGGTGCAAAAACTCAACAACATGGTGCGGCTTCACAAGGTTCTTCTACCTTTTATAGCAATTTTGTGCTGTTTTATCAACATTATAAGCACTTTTATATGTATACTTTCTTGTTTTCTTGATTATTATTTTTTATCATTATTAAATGATAATTCTTGTGAATTATTTTTATTTTTTTTAGTTTTATGATGTGAACTGATCTACCCTTGTGTAATACTTTTTGTATTCAGTAGGGCTGTGCCAATAGAAGTACAAGTATGGATTTTGATATGTGAAACTTGTTATTGGACTGTGTACCGTTGGTGGATTGATGTTTGTTGACCTTTCCTTTTCCTCCATTGTTCATATTGTACTCTATTTTAAAGCAGCAGCGAACCCTCTCACCACTAGGCATGGGTCCGTGTGACTTTGGGTGAAAATACCACGGCTTCCTGGTATTTGTACAAACAAGTTAAGAATAAGGATCAATAACAAGATCTAATTGCTTTTATCAGAAGAAAAAGGCAACAATTATTCCTGCTGCTGCTAAAGTAATGCAACCTATTGATTATTGGTGTAATATAGGGTTAGCTATAACGTACATTGTCGTAGACTTAAGCGGAAATGGAGCGTAAACAACGGATAAATTCAGTTGTTTTCTTCCTAAGCTAATATGTAACAAGCTAATGCTAGCTCGGGAATTGGTCAGGCTTTCTGCGCCATCAGAGCACACAAGCTGCTCGTAGCTTGCCAACTATGCTTTTAAATTGGCACAATCTTTAAAATAAAAAAGAGCGATAGGCGGCGCTTCTTTAATTTCCACACCTTTCGAACAACTACCAGCTGTTTGTGACCGGAACTTTTTTTTTTTTGCTAAAGCTAAATTTGTAGCGCTGTGCAGCCAGGAAAGTTAACTTCGGTTACTCAAGCACTTTTTCTGGGCTTCTCTTTGAAAATGATTTTTGAACTATAGGAAATAGTATGATGGACTTTTTTTTTTATCGGGCTTCAAACGGTAATGTTTTAAAAACCTCGGGATACCTTAGGACCTGCAAGCGGCTCATGCCTAGTTACCGCCCAAACTCAACGAATGTAGAAGAAGAAAAATGTCTGCCAGAGTTTAAATATTATGTCATCTCCTTTTCGTCTATATTTTGTCTCGGGCCTCTGGTATTTCCCTGAAAATTTTTAAGAGTGCGGATCACAGCCACCCTCGGAACCAGAGGGAGGCCATTGCTCCTGATTTTAAACTAAAAGCTAAATCAGGAGGCTCGACGCCGCGGTTTGTCAAAACAAAAAACTGACGTAGTGTTTGACAAAAGATTTCAGCTCTAAAAAGATTTAAAGAGCCTAATGAAAGCAGATGTTATCACTTAATCTATATGGTATTTAAGATTGAAATTTTTTAAAATTTTATTTCTCTATGTAATTACTTTCTTAAGTGACCTTATCGCCATAATTTTTGTCCTCACGGAAGAGTAATATTTTCCCTGTCCTGAAACAAAAGAAAAATCCAACATCCCTTCATCTTTGTAAAAAAAAATTTTTACATTTTGTAAATAGAAATTTTCAGTCACTGTTTTCCAATTCATCTTTGTTCTTTTTTATTATTATTTCACATAAGATGTACAAATATTCTTTCCTAATATATATCATCCACAACACATTTTTTTTGATAAAAGTAAAAAAAATAATCGAAAATCTGATTCAGAACTTGCTTTAAACATTAGACTTTAGCTTTTCCATCCCAATCTGTGTGAATCCAGATTCAATGTCTTTGTGATGTTAGCATTGGCCTAATGGACAGCTTTAAGCATAATGGTCTCAGTGTTAGCGCACAGCCCTACCTGGTGGTGTTTTATTATTATTATTATTTTAGTTTGTATTTTAATGTTTTTTCCTTTCTGCTTATGTAAAAAGAGGGATTGTAGTTGTTTCCAATGGTGCTAAACAGTTTATCTTATCCAGAAACATATATTTAATTGGGAGAGAAATGAAAATGACAATGACTGTTTTGAGTTCTTTGTAGTGATGAAAAAAGACCTGTTATGTCAGTCATACAAATATATTAACAAAGGCATTTTAACTTTGTACTTGAAAAAAAAGGAGTAACAGTAAAGAAAGGTTTCCTATATTGTTTTAGACTATAGATTGCTAGATTGCTGTAGTTGGTGCTTTATCTGTGGGAAATTGTGTGAGAAAAAAAAATAGTAATCATTTTTACTATTGCATACTGTATGCTTTACGCGCATTGCTTCTTAACCCTACATTCCATGCTGTAATATTCATGTCTATTATCATGCTGTTGTTTTGAACTGATGCTTTTTTTTGCCCTTTATTTTGTATCACCAACCAGATTTTTGTGTTTGTTTTTTACTGTTAAAGGAAGGTCAATACTGTGTGATACACTCTTTTTGACTTTCTTTCTGCCATAACTGTTTTATGGCCTATATACGCTTTTTCTTTTCTCCTCAAGAACAGTTCATACAGCAAATGTAGCACCCATTCTCCGCGTGACTCCCCCATACTTATGTTTAGTGTCCAGAGACAAGATAAAGGCTCTGTATGTACTTGTGCTGGAGAACACTTGAATAAATGTCTTGTTTTTGTGCAAAAAAAAACAAAAAAAAACAAAACAGCCATCTACCACTTTCTGCCTCATTATATATAAAGTATATACAACTTTATATCTATGCACCCGGAACGAGTAAAGTAGACTCTAATAACTTACCTTTCATTGCCGTTTCAAGGTGCCATTGGACCTTGTTCAATGCCAGGGACAAGGTCCAGGCAACAACTAAGCCTTGCCAGTAATCAGATACCCTGCTGGTGTAGCAAGTTGGCCAAAGGAGGAAATTTAGACCACTAATGTTAAAACACGAAAGCTACTCACCATGTATTGTGGGTTCCACCTCAAGTCCAGTATCCACTGGCTACACTTAAGCACACAGAAGGAGGCGGAGGCCTCACGAGCATCAGAGCCGCCGTCCAAGATGAAATTGCCAAGCTCCAAGAATACATCCAAAAGACTGGACGAGAAGGAACTGAAGAAACCATCATGAGAGGTTCCACCGATAGGATAGCTCAAGTGGCTGATACGGCCAAGTCCTCCAAGTGGCTGGTGGCTGAAGGACAGGACAGGAGCACCAGAGCAATAGAAGCCCAGATTTACCACAACAGGTGAGATCCCACCTGTAACAATCCAGGATGTAGAATGCTAGCAGCAAAGCAATAGATGGAACGCCTTAACTTAGTGGTTGGTTTCGTGTACAGAAACATCTGGGAAGAGCATGAATTGGAGACTCCTAAGTCAAAGTGGGAAAAAGTGGTAGAGAATGACGGAACTGAGATATATGGGACTTCCGGATTCAGACAAACAGCATGATAATGGCCAACCAACCGGACGTTGTGATCATTGATAAGCAGCACAGGATCGATGTGATTATCCCCAATGACATAAATATTTGGAAAAGAGGACTTGGGAAGAGCGAGATAGCGTATGACAGGTGAAGGCAGCTGCGGTGGTCTTGGTTATTGAAATGATAAAAGAAAAAAAAAAGACACTTACACTTTTTTTCTCCCTCTGAAGTTAAATAAGACTAAACTTTTCTTGTTTTAGCTTGGTTAGAATTATCCAACTTATTTCTATTTGATAATTGCCAGAAAATTTTAGATTTTTTGTAACTTTTAATTCATAAACTTACACAAATGTGGTCAGTATTAGGGGTAGTTGTC
This sequence comes from Poecilia mexicana, assembly GCF_051168715.1. NCBI lineage: Eukaryota > Metazoa > Chordata > Actinopteri > Cyprinodontiformes > Poeciliidae > Poecilia > Poecilia mexicana. The sequence goes on along the minus strand of NW_028263391.1, from coordinate 7,220,784 downwards.
TTTTAAGCTGTATGAATTGGGTCAAACTTTTTGGGTTTTATTATATGCAGTCGTATTAAATAAATTAGGATATGCATTCTGAAGAAATATTTCTCTATAAAAAATTCATCTGATGTAATGTTCTAATCCCAGATGTTGTGTTTTAATGAGCTGTAAAATCATAATGGTTTAAAAACAGGCTTGTATGTAATTAATCTATAACATGCTCCATTTAGTAAATTAGGTCAATAATATTCTAATTTATTGAATACGACTGTATGTTTCTATATTAACAACACATATAAACTACACAAAAATAAATGATGAATCTACATGTAAATACTTTGCCTAATTGTAGTTTTGTAAATTATTTATATATTCCTAATATAACCGCAAAGCACTTACAAGTCAGCGAGGAAAATATACATAAATATTAAATAATATAGAGTCCTGTTACTCACAACTCAATTACCCTCGGTAGGAAGAGAATACTAACAGCTAGTAACTTTTTAAACCCCATTCAGATAAAATGTTCTATCAGTGATGCTTGCCTCTCATCTCCCTCCTCTTACGATAATGGTACAGCCTCCCTTGAGTGGACGCGCCCTACGTCTGCTGTGATTGGCTGTTGAAGAGACCAGCCTTCACGCAGCGCCGCTGATTGGAGCGTCGCCTCGTCTCGCGCCGTGGATGCTGCGGCGCGCGGAAGGTTAGCTAAAAAAAAACAACACACACAAATCGCCACCGGATCATAGGATATGCTGCTACAAAATAAAAGGCAGAAATGAATAATTTTTTATTTATTATTAAATAATTGTATTTTCTTCCTTGACAGAGTTTTGTTTTGTGGCTGTCAGGTAGCGAGGCCTATTATACCGTCAACAAATGTACAATAACAGAAATGTTGGTTTATTTGTTAGTATTTTTATTGTTTAATTACGACATAAATCTAATTTGACCTGTTAATATTTAGACTCTTGTATACCGTAATTTCTGCTGTTTAAACCCAACAACAGTCATCTAAAGAGCATTATAAAGTGTTTGTAGTATTTCAAGGTAGGTTTTTTTAAAATTACTAGTATAAACATAAATTGATTAATTTATCTATATGGCTTCCTTAAAGTTAATTATTTTGAACGGTGACGTAAAATAGTATTTGATTTCATTTGACATTTATTTTGACATCAGACGTTTCCATTCAATCCGCTTCGCTGACTTGACGCTGCTGCTGCTGCGGTGTGCTGGTCCCAGACCGGCCGGGAAGGTATCCATCTGGTGTGTGCATCTGCTTGGGAAGGGCCGTCCACGGATTGTGTTGCCTTCTGTTCCGGTCAGAAAGTAACCAGAGCGCGGATTGGAGCAGCTGCAACAGGCCCAACCTGGAGGTATGTGCTCCACATATTAGCGGTTTTATTAAGGCCAGCGGGCTTCTGCATCTTAATCACCACCCCTGCTACCGGGACACTTTTGTTTCCGTATCCCCCTCCCCAGCGGCTTCACGGTGCCGTTCACACCCTGGAGCTCAACCACACCTTCTCCGTCCGTCCAGACGGGCCGCAGGATTTAATTAATGTCTGGCCACTTAGATCTCCAGCGTTACCTTACTGCGAAGAGGGCGCGCTGAGAGGGAGCACAGTGGGTTTTTCTGAGTCTTGGCTTGTGAAGCTGATCATCATGATGGAGACCGGTTTCTTTGTGTCATGTGTCATCATTTTTGACTACGCCTGGACCAAACTAGGCAAATCTGCATATTTACTGGAATTATTTCTAGATTAAAAGTGGGAGAGGAATAGATTTTTATTTATGCGTGTGCGCGCAAAATGAATCAGGAATAAAAGTTGAGCGCATTAAGAGCCGCCTGCATGAATCTGCCTATTTATTTACTATAAAACAATTCCCTAACATTCTTTAAACATTCCGTTTAAAAAAGAACCTTCCACGTCGTTCGCCACCGATCAGCTCTGTGTTATAATAATACAAATAATAAGTGAGATCATAGCGGAGCAACAGCGCAGTTCGACCTGTTCCGGGAGGTTCTGATGGATTCTCCAGAACCTCTCCCACTATCAGGCGTCGGATCTGGAAGCGTGAAGGAGTGCCATGCCTTGCAGTAAACTTGCCGCACCCTCAGACGCACGCATCCTGCACTTCACGCAAGCACGCACAGATACACGGAGATGGTGGGCACACACCATCTCCACGTCCACGCACAGCTCCCAACATCATCAACCACAAATGATGCGCAGGGAAGGAGAGGGGAGGCCGCCAGGCAGGGCGCAGGAGGAACCCAGGAGATTGCTTCTTTGTTTCTCATGAATTGTTAATCGCGGACCGTAACCTAAATTCAACCAGAGCCGATACTGAGTGGAGAGATTCAGGACCAGGGAGGGGCAAACTTGGCGATTGCTTCCCCAAAACAGAAATATTTTTTTTTAGTTAAAAATTGTGCAGTTCAAATTGTTTTATCTTTTTTTAACCTACTGAAAGATCACTGTTGTTTCAGATATTCAAATTACTCTGAATAAACAGTAGAACTGGTCAGTATTCAGGTCAAGCAAAAATTACATCAAAGTGACAAATAGTACATCATTTCTATATTACACTATCAGGCTTTATTTATTTATTTGTTTGTTTTTTACAATTATAATTAATTGTCCTGGCTGCTTAGGCAAACAGCAGCCACTATAAAAATGACTTTTAGATGGTAGTAAATTTTAGTCATCTTTTAAAATTTAAGCAAACATAATTGTACAATTGGTGTGCCATAATGGTAAGAATCTAGTACATTAACTACTAAATTGTGACATTCAATTTTACTTTAGCCCTTTATTTAGAACTCAACTGAACTCAGGTGTTCAGTTATTTTTGTCCTCGTGCATTAAGTTATGTTTTTATAGAACATAACTTAATGTTCTATAAAAACAATACCTACCTACATATCTAACTAACTAACTAACTAAATAAATAAATAAATACCAAGTAGCCAGTTCTTTGTTCGGTATCATCACTGAAATTAAGATAACTCATGTTGAGATTTTGGTCGCATTTCTGTCTTTGTATATATTTGTCGGATTTATCCCAGTGTGATGCAGGTCATTGTAAGGTGCATCACACTGGCCGTCCTTTTTTTTTTTTTTTTTACAATAATGGCCTTATTGACCCTTGTTCGCCTCATTGTGACCTACAACCGGACTCAGCTTCTTTCTGTTCCCGCTGCGTCACTGCAATGGTACGTCAGGTTTCAGGCGGTGACTGACACAGCCTCCTCAGCGCCGTGGCTGATGTCAGTCACAGTGTGACAGACCCTTCACAGAGTAGCATTACCCAGAGCTTCTTCTCCCTTCGTTAAACTCCTCAAACTGTCGCAGAATGAGGTACCTTATTATCTGTAGCTTTTTGTGTATGTGGACCACGATTGCCACACTTTTCACAAGAACGTCACGTGTGCGTTTCTCTCTTTGCGACGCAGAGCGATAGCCATGTCTTCCAGCTCAGCAATGGTGCGGATCCTGGTGAAGGGAGGCAAGGTGGTGAACGACGACTGCACGCAGGAGGCCGACGTCTACATCGAGAACGGCATCATCCAGCAGGTGGGGAAGGAGCTGATGATCCCCGGAGGAGCCAAAGTGATCGACGCCTCGGGGAAGCTGGTGCTTCCTGGGGGCATCGACACCAGCGTCCACCTGGAGGAGACCTTCATGAACGCCGTCACTGCCGACGACTACTACAGCGGCACCAAGGTAGCGCCCTGCAGGAAAGAGGAGCGGAGGAAACTTTATGTGGCAGTGCAAGATGTAGATTTTGATTTATGTGTTGGGGTGTGAAGCTTTAAAATCTAGATTTTGGTGTCATTTTGTCCACCAGATGCAAATGTTTTCAGTTGCTACTTTGAGCCGAGATGTCAGTGATGAACCGTGCTTTTGATCCCCGTAACTTTTATAGAACTTTTCAGACTCTGTTGAAACTAAACCAACAATCTTGGACAAATCTTGTTGATTTTACACTTATATTTAGTTTTCTATTGCAAAATGCACGCAGTTACTCTCAGCACAAAGCTTTAACTAAAGCTGTGGTATTTATTTTTGAGAACAGATTCAATAACTTCAGAGATCATTATCATTGATATCTAATGTAGTCAGTTTGAGGGCAACATTTTTGTTAATTTAACAAAATTACATAAGAAGCTTGAATGAAAGCTTGAATTTTGCAGCTTGCTGATACATAACTCAGTGGTCCCCAAACCCCGGTCCGTGGACCGGTACCGGTCCGTGGTAATTAAAAGGTTGGGGACCACTGACATAACTTAGCCTCTTCAGATTTCCGTTTAAAAAATTGAACATTTTGCTGCTTGAAAACAAAGACAAAATGATTAGAGTTCACATTTTTAAGTTGTCTTCAGCCTTTTGTTATGTGGTAAGTAATGTTGGCATGGCTTACCATGTGTGTTGCCAATTCCAGTCAGGATGTAGCAATCGGTTAGAAGATGCTAAAGTGTCATTGTCTAATTTGCATAATTGGCAATACACACGTATTTGTTTCCTGAAGAGGAGTAAAAAAATAAATAGAAAGGGTTCTTTACAGTCTCAAGCTTCAAAAATCCTCTTGATAAAATTAGGAAATTTATCTTTCTTTGTTTCTTAATGTTTTAGTTTAAAAATAGAGCTAATAGATGTTCCTGAATAATCACTAAATACAGGGACAAAGTCGCTAAGGTGCTAGCAGCCTGAATGATTATCAGACATATTTCAACAGGTTGTAGGAAATTAAGTTTTTTAAAATTTATTCTTTGTAAAGGATTCCCAATTTGCAGAGCTTTCTTTGTTTACATCGCCATATTCTGAGAGCAGGGCTGATATGTAATTAAAGGAGTTATCCTGAATAAATCAGATGTCTCGTTCTCATCTCGGCGTCCATGATGACTCGTCACTTTATAGCGTTTTACGGCGACATGAGCTGAAAGGTGACGGACGCTGAATGTCGAACAAACCCACAGACACAGCTGCTCCCTCTCCTCCCTGCTCATCGTCCCCTCTCTCGTCTCCTCCCTGATGCCACCAGAAAAAAAATAAAAATAGCCTGGGGACAAATGTAGTTCGCTAGCCGTCTCCATGGATACCGAGGGGGTGCTGCAAAGACTGCCGCAAATCTTTTCACTCACGCCATTGTGCTGAGGAACAATGGTCCTCAGACACACACACCCCTCCCTCTGCCGTCCTCCTCCACAGTCCCTCTGGGGTCAGATGCTCACTGAGGCAGGCACTCGTACACAAAAACACACTGTCGTCTGTGGTTATCCAGTTTTACTGTAGTAAATCTGCTTCTAGGGCCTGGAAAACTATTAAGTACTGAAGTCGTAAAGTAATAACATAGTAATGGGTTTAAATAGCTCATGATTGCACCATGAGGAGCCGTCAGTCTGGTACTTTAACTACTGGTAGATGCATCCTTCGCATGTAAGGATCATTGTTAAAGGTCTTAAAGTTCATGGTTGGGGATGAGGGTGTGTTGATTATTAGATTGTGGTTCTGTAAATATTTACTGGGTTAACAAGTGCATCTTTTCTGTAACGTTACATAATATATTTTATTCAAAACGTGCTCATGTCAGCATGTGACATGTTCATTTTGAACTGTAAATTAATGAAATAAACAAATAAATAAATAATAAAGGTTAATGTTTCTACATTAACCTTTATTGTATGAACGTTAAAGGTAATTTTATACTGGTAATTTTACATTCTGCTTTCTGTCTATGTTTAAGTTAATTTATGTCTTGAAAACATGTTAAAAAAAAGTACATAAAGAAAAACTAGTTTCCATTCAAAAGATATATACTTTGCTTTTAAAGCATTTACCTACACATTTAATAGTTTTTCTCATTTTTCATGCTAAATGTATGTGTCTCCTGTACCATTTAGTTTGATTATCTATCTAATATATAGATAGATAATATAGCTAGCTGGCTAGTCAGCTCTATTAAGCTCTATTAAGCTAGCTATGGTTAGCTAGCTTAATAGCTAGATAGCTAGCTGACTAACTAGCTATCTATCTATATGGTTAGCTAGCTTAATAGCTAGATAGCAAGCTGACTGTCTAGCTATCTATCTATCTATCTATATGGTTAGCTAGCTTAATAGCTAGATAGCTAGCTGACTGTCTAACTAGCTGTCCATCTATATGGTTAGCCAGCTTAATAGCTAGGTAGCTAGCTGGCTATCCAGCCACCCAGACATATAAATGGCTGTTTTTGGGATTTCCTCCAGGCTGCTTTAGCTGGCGGTACAACGATGGTGATCGGACATGTTCTGCCAGAGAAGAATGAGTCTTTGCTGGAAGCGTACGAGAAGTGCCGCAGCATGGCTGACCCAAAAGCTTGCTGTGATTACTCTCTTCATGTTGGAGTTACATGGTGGGGACCCAAGGTATGAAACTATGCATTTCCCTCTCTTAAAAATATGTTTTCAACCTTCTTCAACATCATTATATCTACTCAGTATTGTACAAATTTGTCAAATAGCTAAAGCAAGCTGTTTTACAGTACCTTTTAAAAGTAAAGAATTAGTACTCTGTTATATTTTTTCACATTTTCTTTTCACATTTTGTCCATTTATTGTTAAACCTCCATGTTAAACAATGTCAAGTTGTCCCAAACGTTGCATGTGGCAGAAAACAAACACTGCACCTACAGCCATCCAATCAGATTCTGGTCCACTTATTTTGCAAAGAACAATGGATAAAACTTTCAGTCTCCAAATGTGCAAATTTTGCACATTCAGCACAGAAGCAAGTATTGTTGGCCCCCGTGCCCATTCATCAACACCTGGACCATTTCCTTGTGTGCAGGTCCGAGATGAGATGGAGAAACTTGTGAGAGAGAAAGGAGTGAACTCCTTCCAGATGTTCATGGCCTACAAGGAGACGTTCATGCTGAGGGACAGCGAACTCTTCCAGGCCCTGCAGCACTGTAAGGACATCGGGGCCATTGCAAGGGTCCACGCTGAGAACGGGGAGCTGGTCGCCGAGGTTAGGAAGAATCCATGTGCAGAACTAAACATTGATCATTTCAACTAACAGTTTATAATAACAATAAATAAACACGTATGCGCTGCCTTGTATCCTCAGGGTGCGAAGGAAGCGTTAGACCTCGGGATCAGTGGCCCGGAGGGGATTGAAGTCAGTCGACCTGAAGAGGTTGGAGACTCAAAATTAACCAGCCACTGTCTTTAGACCTTAGATAAAATAACTTTTTACTCCTCTAGTCTGGTCAGAGTCAATAAAATCTCAGTAAATATGTTGCCCATATGAGACTTTTTCTTACAAAACATGATTTCTGCAACCTGTGGTGCCGAAGGCAAATTTTACACTTCAAACCCTCCACTAGAGTGTGGCTAGTAATGCATTTTTATGCAATATTAAAGATTTTAATCAATTAAATTAGCCATTATTTTATCTGGAAGTCCAATGAGTTAAAATCTATTTTACTGTATATCGGAACCTGCAAGGAGTATAGATAACTTTGGGCTTTATTGTATGTTCTTTTCAGGTTTTTGTTGTTTTCTTATTGGGTTTTCCGAAAATACAGAATTAAAGAAAATTCATTCATGTTTTTCTTTTTTCTTAAACCAAAATACATTGAAATAACAACGATTGCTATTTTATCTAAGCATGAAAACAAATTCTGGAGTCTGTGTTTATATATAAAAAATTATGCTATCTTTCTTTTTTCAAAGAGTCATTTGAGGTTCTGGACAGTAATGGTTCTCAACTCTCTAAATTGACCTCAAAGTGGTGCATAATTGTGATAGTGCACCAAAACAGACCACAGTCATAGTGAAAAATGGTGGTGGCTGCATAATAAACAAAAAGTCATAGATGCTTTTAGCAAGACGCTGTAAATTATTGCGGTGGAACAGGATAATTTCTGACTCTTTGTGTGGTTTGCAGCTGGAAGCAGAAGCAACGCACAGGGCAATCACAATCGCCAACAGGGTGAGTTAAACTTTGGCATTAATCACAAACGTAAAACGGTCTCCACGGCCCGACAGAGGTGCTGAGATTGCTGTAAAAATCTATTTGTGCTCGTTCTTCTTCAGGCCCACTGCCCGATCTATCTGGTCAATGTGTCCAGCATGTCTGCAGGCGACGTGGTGGCTGCAGCCAAGATGCAAGGTTGAAGCTCACTCACTTTTAAGTTGTGCGTCTGCAGCAGGTATCCCACTCTTAGACCGTGAGCATTTCCTTGTTTTTCTTTTCAGGTAAGGTCGTCCACGGAGAGACGACCACGGCCCACGCCGTCCTGAACGGCATGCAGTACTACCACCTGGACTGGTCTCACGCGGCCGCCCACGTCACCGTGCCTCCTCTCCGCCTGGACCCCAGTACTCCCAACTTCCTGATGAGTCTGCTGGGAAAGTGAGGAAACTCCGCACGGTCTCTCACTTACATTCGCAGATGGAGTTTGTTTCAGCGACTAAACTGACGTTGCCTTCCTTCCTCGCCCCCGCCGCAGCGACACTCTGAACGTCCTGGCGTCCGATCACCGTCCGTTCACAGTCAAGCAGAGGGCCATGGGCAAGGATGATTTCACAAAGATTCCTCACGGCCTTCCAGGCGTTCAGGACCGTATGAGCGTCATCTGGGAGCGGGGGGTGGTATGTGTGGCTCTTTTGTTCCTGCTTTGGCAGCCGGAGAACTTCCACAAACAGAAAACCCACTTTCACTGGGGGAATAAAAACAGATAATAAAAACAAAAACCAAAACTGCTTTTCAAGCATTTGCCCTGTAAAGATTTCTTCTAATTAAGGAAATGTCTGTAGCAGATAAAATCATCATTTGTGAGCTGCTGTTAGTATTTATTTAGAGATTAAAATCTACTTAATAATCTGAAACATTTATGTGTGTCTGAAAAGCGAAAAACAGAATAAAACTGTTAAGAAGCGAATGCTTTTCACAGCGTGTCAGATAACGATTGTTTCCGGAGCTCCTTCCATTTCAACCTTTTAAATTTTCACAAACTTTATTTTCGTTTTACCGGGGCAGGTTGGAGGCAAAATGGACGAGAATCGCTTCGTCGCCGTCACAAGCTCTAACGCGGCCAAGATTTACAACCTGTACCCGCGGAAAGGCCGGATCATCCCCGGAGCAGATGCTGATGTGGTGGTCTGGGACCCCGAGGGATCCAAGTATGAAACCCGATCCGCACACTCATCGATCAGCTCGTCTCGCTGCAGCTTTTATCTCTACAGCCCAATCGAGCCTTTGTCTGACTGAACTGGGTCGTCTCTGTTCTGATGCCTGCCTGCAGGACCATCTCAGTGGACAACCAGTTCCAGGGAGGCGACGTAAACCTGTACGAAGGTCTGCGTTGTCGCGGCGTGCCCCTGGTTACCATCAGCCGCGGGCGTCTGGTCTATGAAAACGGCATGTTCACGTGCGCAGAGGGTTCTGGGAAGTTCTGCCCTTTGAGGACTTTCCCAGACTACCTCTACAAGAAGATGGTGCAGAGAGAAAAGGTAAAACTCTTACAACATGGATATTTCTCTAGTCGCCATGGTGACTGGCAGGTTTTCCTGGCTTGATTTGTCCGTGTTTGCCGACCCTCTCGTTCCGCCAGAGCCAGGCGGTGAAAGCTGTTGAGAGGGAGCCCTACAACGGTGATGTTGTTGCCGTGGTGAATTCGGGAAAGAGGGACACGGGCGCTCCGGACCTGGACACCCCAACGCGCCCCTGCACCCGTCATGGCGGCGTGAGGGACCTCCACGAGTCCAGCTTCAGCCTGTCTGGTGAGACTCGGCACCGAACAAGCCTTAGCTCCGTGGCGAAACTAGTTTGAATTATTTTAAGCCATAAATGGACGTCAGTACTTCATTTAAAAATGACCTGACGAGGGCGCTGTAGAGACTGTTGGGTTAGAAATGCTCTGGTTGCCCCTGGAGATGACTGCACTATTTTTGAACTTAAAAATCCTTCAGCTACAAGGGATTTATTTATAACTTTGTTTAGTGTGTTGAGAAAAAGGGGAGAAACAGACACACATTCACAAAAGCAGTAGGTCTCAGATGCATTACACATGGAGTTAGAACTGGTTAAACTCTTCCACTCAACATCCACAAGCTTCATTGTGATTTATTTTGATTTTATCTGATCGATCAACAAGGAGTAGTGTGCAAGATGTGAAAGCAAAAGATTTTCTAAATGTTTTCATCAGATTGAAAGCCGTTGGTTAAATTTTGGTCTCACTTGCTGTAAATAGAAGTCTATATAGAGTTTGTTGTGTCTTTAAATCCATGGACAATCTCTGAATTGAAAAGTTTGAATCAAAAATAAATTTCGTCCAGGTTTTTCTGTCTTCAGGACTTGATTTAACGCTACCCAGTTGATTCGTCTGGCTTATAAGTATAGCTGATTATCATCTGCATATTGCTTCACAGAAGATTAGGCATCAGTAATCTGACGCCTCAGATTTACATTTTCAGTTGTTTCACAGAAACGTGTTTTTAAATCTTAAACCAGGAGCAGTTTCAACCTTCATTTCTTAAATCCACTTACAGTCGACGCTTTAGAAACCTGAGAGAAAACAAACACTGACTTGTTTTGTTTTGTTTTGTTTTTTTTGCTGCTGAACTCACGATTCCCCTTTTCTCCGCGGCTGCAGGTGCTCAGATTGACGACAACATTCCAAAGAGATCCTCGGCTCGGATCCTGGCCCCTCCCGGAGGGAGATCCAGCGGGATCTGGTAACTGGTTAGACGAAGCCCAACACGGGGGAAAATGTGCGGCGGAGCAAGGCGACTCATCTTTCTTTTAAAACAAGTCGATTCTGTATGAAGCGATCGAGTCACATTTTGGTTTGTTTGGTTTTTTTATCTTGAATTTTGCTGTTATTTAAGACCATAAAACCGTATCCATGTCGATTTGCTGAATGGTAAACATTTGTCATGTGGTAACAGCGACCAAAATTCAGTCAAAAGGTAACCAAATATGAAAGCAGCATAAAAAAAAAAAAACGATTTGTTGTTGAGTTCCTTTAGTTTTTGTTTTTTTTTGGATCATGTTAGGGGAAAGCACTGTACCGTATAGTTTAGAAAACATTGTTTTTATGAAACAATTGTGTTACCTCACTGTAAGATACAACTTTTTGCACTTGTGTCATGTACTGTTTAGATGCCTTTTTACATCCTTTAATGTCATAAGATGATTTTTACTGCGGGCCGTGGTGAATGAATTGTAACTATTGTATATGTAGTACAACAACTCGTCGGTTTTGATCAGCTGATGGAAGGAAAAAGGAAAAATTACCTAAACTTTCTTTTTTTTAATGTGTATATATTTTTATGTTTGGATTGTTTTGCGTTCTAGGGATCAAAAAGACGAAGGAGTTCAGATTAGCGTCTCAATTGATGTTTACAGCAGGATGGGTTTCTTTTTCCCACCCCACTAAATGTGAACGAACCTCCGCCGTGACTTTTTCTTTTTTGTTTTTTCTGTGTATGTGTGTTATGATCGCTACTATCATGTCAAGCACAACTATTCATTTTGCTTTTCTTTATGACCACACTGAGCAAAAAGTCTCACCCAGATGGCCTTTTTAACACCTAACCCCCCTCAAACAAAAAGAGCGTAGATCATGACGTGTCAGTCGCCGTCATTTCTGTCCAGGTTCTTTTGGGGGCGGAGCTTAAACGCTCCCACCAACACTTCCCGGCTAGCTGACGTCGCCACTGTGAAGCATGTGGAAGTGTTTTCACAGTGTGTTGGCGTCGGGAAGTTAGTGCCAGGCGTCTACATGCCTTCAGATGTTAACAGTATGTGTGATTGTTTAGTTAGAGCAGAAACACACTAGTGCTTTTGTTGTCTTTTTTAAAAGTTTTTTTGCTGCTGGTTTGTAAATTTCACACTTATAACAAGCCTCTTAGTACCTGGTTTTATTCTGTTTGTGAGTGGAAGCCGGAATATGCACAGCTTGTTGCTCTTTCTTTTCGTTTCTGTAGTCTTGTGATGCTCCAGTGGCTCTCGCAGTGTCTTTCCCCTCCCAAACATACTGTACACTGGTGCTGAACAATGTGTTGTCACATTGAATTCCTCTTTCTCCTGTTTTTGTCTTGCAGCCCTTTATCACATGATTTAAGTGCAAATAAACCACAGTGAAACCATGGCCTGCATCGAAGCACTGATAAGGGCTGGATCACATGCTGGGCTTTCGAGTATTTTTGCTTCGCACCGTTAGGTTTCACCTCAAACGCCTACAAAACAAAACATACTTTTGAAATATGTTGGAAATAAAAGTGATGAAATGCCCGTGAGGGGAATCAGAGACAGGTTATTATCAAGAATGCATCTTTTGTACATATTTGCTCTTACTAGGTTATAAAATTATTTAAATTTGATCTTAAATGCACAAAACAAACAGCAGACACCACTAATATCATTATTTATCTGCACAACATTATTGTAAGCAGCTTGTTTATTTTCTTTTCTGTTTTGTTTAAGATCATTGTCTTATTCTATGATATCATTTAAGACAGGTTTTCGTCCTAAAGCTAAACTTTAAGCCACAGTTAGATGGCAGAGCTTGAGGCTAACTTAATAAATGAAGAGTATTAGGAAATGTGGTGGCAAAAGTAACTCTGACCTCAATGAAAATAGTAAGATATTTATTTTTGACATGAGGATTTCTAACATCAGATACCAGTTAAAGAAAAACACCAAGGATCCCTTAATCGTTTCTCTTGAACAGACGAGTGTAAAAAAGAAAAGCTAAATATTGCATTCCAGAAAACAACTAAAACTTCATACAAACTGTGAAGCAGTTGGAATTATCCTGGCGTTTTGCTGCAGCAGGACCTGGCCAGCTAACTATCGTAGCATCTACTGTGCAGACGAAAGGAATCAGTTCACCCAACGACTCTTTAGTGCATGATCCACCGCTGGCAAAGACAGTTCCTTCCCTGAAGTCCCTGCTGAGCTCTTTCCTTCTGGGCATTGTTAACACACACCTGTAAGCTCCAGCACAGCTGACTGCCAACACTCCCTCTGCTTTTACTGATTTTATTACTGATTAATTGTTTATTGTGCTGTAGTTAGAAGCAGGGATGCTGCTTTTTCAGCCAACAGCTTCTCCAATTTGTGTTTTTGTTTAATGAACATTAGGCCAAATTTTCAGAACAACATGAAGACCAGATTATTTGTGTTATGTGCTGATAGAACCCTGTAATTAAACGAGGGTGCGCTTCCCCCCCACAGCAGTAGAAACAAGTTGGACATGACATAAGCTTCTTGTTGTGTGTCCTGACCTCTTGCGAACCTCTTGCATCGTGTCACTAACGAGCTTAAAATCCAACCCGACACATCATGTGTCTCTTAGCAGGAACGGGCCAAAGTCCTATTTATAATAAGCCTTTTAACAGCATGGAGTCGGGCGCCTGCGCAGTAGAAGCCGGATTGTTGCAGGCTCAGACAGGGCGGCCCGTTACCAAGCACTGCACCGCGCTTTTCCATAAGGTCTACTGCTGCCAGCCGGGTAACAACACAGAACACAGTGAGTATCGGCACTTTTACACCTCAGAGACCCGCTCTCCTTCCCCTCAGCTCCCTGTGTTGCGTGGGGGAGACGTGTTCTGCCTTTTCCTCCCACACACAGAGGATGTTTCCCCCGCGCTGACGATCCTGAGGTATTCGGGGAGGCCTGTAGAGGGGGCCGCTAGGAGAGCAGCTCCGGCGTTGCGGCTTTTTCAGCCCAAAGGGCTTCCAGCGTCAGCTAACGGGAGCATTTATTGTTCTCGGCTCCGACTCGACATGTCAGACCCCACCGCCCCAGTTTTTATCCGTGGACTTCAGCGGTTCTCACTCAGGGCTTTGCTGCAGCTTTTTTTTTTTCTCCCCCCTCAAGGCCCCGCACATTTTCCCCCATAGAGAATAGACTGACTTTGCTTTGGTGCGCCGCTTATTCTTATTCAAAGCAGTCACTCCTGAACCAACGACCGTGTAAGTCTGAGCCTCCGTGTTTGGGTCTCATAAATATTTATTTATTTATTGCTCTATTTTATTTTATTTGGCAAATAGGTGTCAACCGCGTCAAGTGATTGTGAGGGAGGCAGTCGAGCCTCAGATTGGAAAACGCTGGCTCTGCTGAGAGGGCATTCACAGTCCTCAGGCTTTAAACATGACTCAGGTGTTTAAATAAAACCGATAGGACGTGCTGATACGGAAAGGTGAATGTCGGTGCAGGGAGGCATCACTGGTTCATTCAGTCTGGAGCTGCCACTTCAATCTAAAGAGGATTACAACACATCTGTAGATTACAGCTGGTTTACAATCAGAGATCAAATGTGTATCCCACATTTGATCACGTTGGGTTCTTTCTAGATCCTTCTAGATTGAATCTTTTTTTTTTTTTTCATTTTGGTTTTGCCTCAAATTCAGATCTGAAAAGTGTGGTGTGCTTTTTTTGCATACTGCTACTGCTAGAGGAACATTTCACTTAATTTATCAAAGAGCGGTGACTGAAAGAGTGTCGCTGTTTTCCTCAGGAAGGGGATGGCAGTGAATGTGTACGCCACATCCGTGTCCATTGACAACCTCAGCCGTCATGACATGCTCGCATGGGTCAACGACTCCCTGCATCTCACGTACACCAAGATCGAGCAGCTCTGTTCAGGTAAGCTCGAGCGAAAAAAAAGAAGATTCTTCAGCGTCTTCATTGATCTAACAAATCTGTCTGTCTGTGTTCTCTAGGAGCCGCTTATTGCCAGTTCATGGACATGTTATTTCCGGGTTGCATTCTTCTAAAGAAGGTGAAATTTCAAGCCAAACTGGAGCATGAATTTATACACAACTTCAAAGTTCTTCAAGCAGCTTTTAAAAGGATGAGCGTCGACAAAGTAAGCAGCCTTCATCGCCTAGTTTTACGTTGCAAATCTAATACCACGATACGACAGAGTACGAGGGCCATACTAATAAATAAAAAATGAGATTACAAGATTAAAGTCGCAAAACGATAAGAATAAAGTAACAATTTTACGAGAATAAATCTGTATTAGAATACAGTCATAATATTACCGGAATAAACTAATGATGTTATGAGGAAAAGTCAAACTAATACGCAGGGTTTCCCACAGAAAACTTGCTAAGCCTGGTGCTCAGGGCGCTACGGCATCCAGCTGGCCGCCATGTTTTTCAGTTTAAAAATGTTTAAAGTTGACAGAAAATTTGAAAATATCATTTGATAGTTAGGCATTTTTGGAAGACTGGACGATTAAGACCTAAACACCAACTATAAAGTAAAAAAAAAAAAAGCCAATCATTAAAAAAAAAACATAACAATGCTAAGCCTGGTGGGGGCACAAGGAAAGCCTGGTGGCCCGCCAGGCTTATAATACACTAAATACGAGAATAAAGTCATAATATTTCGAGATTAAAGTCTTAACATTACCAAAATAAAGTGTTAATACTACGACTTTATTTTGATATTGTTCTGATTTTATTCCCATGCTATTTCAACTCTATTCTCATAATATCATGACCTTATTCTCGTAATCTTATTTGTTTTATTTTCTCAGCATGGCCCTCATACTCCGCTGGACATCAAAACTCGGAGTCTCACACCTTGAGACTCACAGAGATCTTTTTGTTTCCCCTCTCCAGATAATTCCAGTAGAAAAGCTTGTCAAAGGAAAATTCCAGGACAACTTTGAATTCGTCCAATGGTTCAAGAAGTTCTTCGACGCCAACTACGACGGGAAGGAGTATGACCCCATGCTAGCCAGGCAGGGGCAGGACGTGGCCCCTGCCCCCAATCCAGGTGATCACTTTATCCACAAACCAAAGAGAAACCCAGGTAAACCAAACCCCTCTTGGCTTTCGCTGCACGGCCTTGCTGAGCTTTTGGATGGCTCAAAAGCGCTCGCTGTAAAGCAAGTGTTGTGAGCGGCACGATTCACAGAGCGGCGGGCTAACCTCACAGCTCGGCATCCCGCTGACCTATGACACTGCGGGGGGCCGCGGCCGACACCGCAGTGCATAGAGGGATGCAGCCACACTAAGGAAGACGGTCCACATCCTTTTCCCTTTCCCTTTTTCTCTCTTTTTTTTTGGTTCAGAAATGCTGAAACATGAACAAAAATGTTGAATATTTCCACCTGGATTCTTCATCACACAGCTGATGCAACTGAAGAATCGTCTGAATAAATTCAAATATGATTAGAATATCATTTAAAAGTTATTTTTAGTGAAACCTCTATGGATTCGCTGCAGACATGATTGTGATGTACTTCAAATGATTATTTAAGTCGGTTTTGATGATTACGGCTCACGGCTAATAAAAAGCTAAAATTCAGTTTCTCTGGAAATTGTATTATTATTTTTTTTTACACAGGACATTCATTTTTAATTTAGAAATGTTGGCCCACTTAAAGTATTGTCCCTGCGCTGGACAGTATATTTAGTAAATTAGCAGCACTCTGTTTTGCTACGTGGTTAGCAAATGGAAGGATTAAGTCCTTTTAAAAAAAAATATTAAGATATAAAATGTACTTTAATCTAAAAAGAAGAATAGGAACCACTTCACTTAACAACAACTTCACCTGTTTTCTCCTTTCCAAACTCATGAATGAGATGAGAATTACATCCCAATCTTCTCAAGACTGGGGTTATTGCTGTTACATCCACACTTTTTCCTTCCACTCAACTTTCCAATAATAACCAGCCCTTTTGAGGCTTAATTTCATTGTGGAAGGTGTCAGTGATGACCATGCCTACAGTTTAGCATTTACTCATTATGAAATATTCAGATTTTTTTTTTTTTGTTTTTTTTTGAGAAACTCAATTTTAGGTTTCGATTAGCTCAAAATCCTTGAAAATGTAAGGAACCGAAGGCTTGTGTGTAATCAGTTCAATTACCCAAATACATGAACTTTTAAATGATACATTCTGATGAATTGAGATGTGCCTATGCTGTTCCTAAAGCTGGTTTGATTGACCAAATTAAAATAAAAAAACTGCTTTCACATTACTAACACGAGCTTGGAGCAGAATTGTTCTGTTGCTTGAACATCATGGGGAACAATCTCCATGGAGCTGCAGTGTGTCTAAAACCAGCTTTGTAACTCTGTCGCTACGTAGCTGTGTGGGTGGAAATGGGCAGAATCATGACTGCACTTATTTTCAGAACCGTAGTTATGCGTGTCGGCACGTTCTGTCTTTGAGACTTCAGCACTTTTAGCTGTCTTACAGTTGAATTGAACGCGGATAATTTGGATCTTCAGTGTCACAATGAAAATGGTGAAAATTGCTTTCCACAATGTGACGTCTCAAAGGCACATCATGCCGCTCTAGAACGTGCTCGATCTGTCGCCACTACTGCTACAGAGCTCAAGTGTTGTGATCTGACTGGTTTTAAAGGAACCCCCCCCCTGCCCCCCAATGCCCCCCCCCCCCGCTCCCTCTGCTGTCTCCGGTAACTCCAGGACCACAGCGAACGTCTCCAACGGTTCCCAAAAACATGCCAACACCACAGCGAGTCCAGCACAACATGCCTGCCATAAGGAAGAATCCGTCTTTGTCCAGAAACGGGGGCAGCGACGCCGAAATCATGGAGCTAAATCAACAGGTACAGTTTCACAAAGATCACATATTCTACAGGAAAAGTAAATTTGTGTCAAGCTTATACAGTATTTGTAAAAAACTGTTGTCTGCTGATGACACCCGGTATTTTTTTTCTGCTGGAAAGAAAGGATTAAGAAATGATGCTAATTTAAGATTTTGTTCCAGTAGCCGGCATTTGGGGATTTGGGACATTTTAGCTTGTAAACAAGCAAAAAAAATGCAATACTTTGCAATCATTTACCTTTGCATTTAAATAAGGAAATTAATATGGAATTTTTTAAAAATGCACTGCAGTTTGGCATAAAACAAAAACGAGAAAATGATATGTATTCATAGGGGAAAAAAATAAAAAGTACTGTAAATTGCAAAATATTATGCTTGTAGTTCACTATATTTTAAGGATATTTACACTGCCTTACTTTTTAAAATGCAGTTGCCCGATCCAGAAACAATTCATGCTGGCTTCACACAGGAAGATCTTTGGTGACGCTTCGCCTCCAACCTGCACGTCCACTGATCAGAGCAAATAGGATTCATATACAAACTTAACCTTCTAACAGGAAACAATCTGTTCCATCTCTTTAAGATCATTAAAAACAAACTTTATTTACTGTATGTAAATCAAAATGCTTATTGATTATCTATACCACATGTGTCAAACTCGGGGCCCGTGGGCCAAATCCGGCCCACTGTAGCTTTTTATGTGGCCCTCTAGACTCTAGACTAAACACCAAGTGTGCTTAAATATTATGTTATCAATCAACTCAATACAGTTTTTATCGGTTTACTGCCAAATTATATCAATTTGCGTGAGAAAAATTAACGCAAAATTAACGAATCCCCGAACTTTTTTGTGCTGATACATAATTGGGAGTTTATTGCTGATTTTTCTCAAAAACTGCCAGAAACTATCTTACTTGTACTAAACAGCTGCCTCAGCCTTAATTAATATCAGATTATAGTCCATGATCTACACAGCAAGTAATAAAAAGTCACATTTACTGCCATAAATAAGCGCAAATATTGCAAATATTTCCAAATTAGCACCACAAACATTTTGATTTTTATTGCAAAAAAATCACAAAAGAATCACAAAATCCTGGAGGGACTGAAAAGATGTTCAATAATATTATTTAATTTTAAGAACTCATTAATATTTTTTAACAGGATTTATCAATACGTTCTTGCAGAGCCGCTGTTCTGACTATCTGTCATACCTCGTCAATCCAGTATACCTTGTGGTAATGCGCACATCGATGTCACATTTCTTATAAATCCGTCATACCTGTAGAAGTTTCATTTTGTTTGTTTATTTCTCAGAAGTTTACGGTAAATAAAAAAAATAAAATAAGAAACATCTAGTTATTTCCACGCAGTGTCCAGAAAGAGGTGTTGTTCTGCTTGTTGCCTAACAGCTTCGGTCAGCATCCAGCGTTACTCATGTGCTTTTTTTAGGACATATTCCGTGCAGTTTACATAGAAATATTTACATTTTAAAAAGGTAGATTAGCTATAGAGACAAAATATCCCGACCAAATTTGTAGTCAAACAGTATTTGTAGTAAATATTGACGCTAAACGGGACTAATGTCTTGTTTACAGTATGGTAACGATATTGAAAACAGCAAAAGTCATTTATGTTAGTATATTAACATAGCAGCTTAGTTAAATAAAATTTACCGTAAACGTCTGAGAAATAAAACACACAGGTATGACGGATTTATAAGAAATCTGCTGAGCATGCACAGGTACGCTGGATTTATGGGTAAGACAGATAGTCAGAACACCGGCCCTTTAAGAGTATTCATGACCTTGATTCAGCAGAAAACGAAGATGCGTTTGACGCCCCTGGTCCAAACCGTCAGCTTGTTGTTTTCTCCCCCTCAGTTGATGGAGCTGAAGCTGACGGTGGACGGTCTAGAGAAAGAGAGAGACTTCTACTTCAGCAAACTACGGGACATTGAGCTCATCTGCCAAGAACATGAGAGTGAAAACAACCCTGTGCTCAGCAGGATAATTGACATTCTCTACGCCACAGAGGTACCTCTAACATTAGGACTGATGATGCCTTTTGCTTTTACTGATCTGTAGCGAAAACAAACATTTCCCAAAACGTCTTCTGTCGTCAGCAGCTGCACTGTGACTCATCCGACTTCGTGATGTGTTTTTGCAGCTCCTGGAGACGAGATGATTAAGACGTGTTTTTGGTTATTTTCAATTCAGTCGACAGAAAACGTAAATCTGAAAGACGTCGATGTTTTGTGTGTCGCAGGAAGGCTTCGCCCCTCCAGATGAGGACGACCTCGATGAACAAGGTCACCTGGACCAGGATGAATACTGAACTCCCTCCTCCGCCACTTCTTTTCTTTTTGCCCCTCGGTTTTTCTACTCTGCACGCTTTCTAGCATCACTCCTCCTTTTTCCTGCTCTCTGTCTGCCTCTTTCTTTTTGATCATGTGTATATCTGTTGCTAACCTGCCCCTTCACCCTCCCAGCAGGTGCTGTCTTACCGCACCTGCTCCATCTTATCATTTTCCACTCCTCCTTTCCTCCACGTACGCAGTAACAGCAACTACAACAATATCCCAGTGATTTTAGCATGAGCAATGCAACAAAAAAAAGAACTGGAACAAGAGGAGTTACAACAAAAGCTAAATCTTTTCTGTAAAGATTAATTTTAATTTCTTAAGGAATATTTTCTTTTCTTTTTTCTTTTGTTCTTGAGTTATTTATTTGCCTTTATGTTGATACTACTGTTAGAGCACAGAGCAACACTGCTCCATAGTGCCATCATGACACTCTTTGAGCCACTAAACCTGTAATAGAAGTGACTTCTGACTAACTTTCTTTTTTTTTCTTATTTATTTAACTTATATTTTGTTTCGGTTGAATTTCAGTAGCAGAACTATTGCAAACCTGCGGTATGTGAAAAGAGCCGAGGGCCGAACGCGCTCCGGTTTGTGCTTGGGTCAAGCTTCTGAGTTGTCCTTTTATTTTATTTTATTTTTTTGCTGCTGGTTTTAAGCATGTGAAAATGCTGAAGGAAGTTGTTCGGTGCGATGACTTCAGAAAAGTGATCATTGCTCTGCAAATATTCCTTATGTATGAGCAACATATCTGAGCATGAGAATGTTACACAGTGACTGTGAATGAGTGATATTTTGTAAATGTGCTTTGTGTGAAGATTTTGTAAGTTGTCTCAAGAAGATTCTGGTTTATCCCGGCAGTATACTATGGGCTAACAATGCACTAGCCTTTAAGCTTAACCTGCAGACTAAAAATATGGTTATGTAGCAGTTTACAACAATCAAATACAGACACATTTTTACATGACTTTTTTTTTCTCCTACTGATGAAATTGTAGTGTTTTTATGTCTAATTTGCGGAAAAGTTGTCCAAAGTTTTAGTTCCCGTCTGAAGGAAAGTTGTGATCTGTGGTTAGTTGGCTGGTTGTCAACGACGCCTCCTTTTCCTTCCCTACGCTGTTTTTCAATTTGCAAACTGGCTGGAACATGCATTCATCGACCATGTCCACAGAACAATCATCTTTTGAGTTTTCAATAAATACACAGTTGTTGAACAATGTATTTGTTGTCTCTTGTCTCTAAATTTAACCTACACGCTGCTAGCACAGAGGAGAAAACTTTGCCACGTTTCCATTGTTTCTAGCGGAAGATTGTACATTTTAACACAAGCTAACAATGATTGTGCTGTATTTAGACGTAGAGCTACAAATACACGAAAGACATTTTAAAACCTGTTGAAAAAATATAATTACAATTATTCCCAGATAAAAATCGATGCCCGCTTCATCCTAGTACTTTTCTTTAAAACTGAAACTTTATTTTTGTATTTTTTTCGACACTACCTTTTATGAAGAAAATCTAAATATCCCTCCGCCTTTTCGTCCTACTTTGACGGTAATGCATCTAAATGTATTACTTAGCATTTCAGAAATTTAATTTACAGCAATTACCATCCTCTTTGTGTGATTTGTATACGTAGTTTTAGTTCCCATTAGCTTTTTAAAAGAGTCAAAACTGCGGTAGCGCAACGTAATCCACCAAAAACATATTTACCAAAGTTACCAAAACATGGTGTCATTTCCATTTAGAGCCAGCAGATGGCAGCAAATTACAAACAACAAACCACTTACATCCTCTCCGTAGAGCTCGTGCGACACATATCAAAATAAATCACTCTTGTAATTTTTTGTGCTGTTAAAAACAAGACTGTTTAAGCCACTAAATACATTGAAACTGGAGAGTAATAGACAGACCTAGGATCCTCATCATGAGACATGTAAAAGTTATTTTAAACTAAAAATCGTTCCCATTGATTTCCTGCTTTGAAACATTTAATTAGGAAATATTTTACTTTTTATCACTTGCATTATCTTACAAATTATGCTTTCGAGTTCACTTGAACATTATGTTCTCCTTTCTGTGTGTCTATCACTTAACATCCCAATAAAAAGCAATTAATGTTTTTTGACAAAACATGAAAAACCCCAACAGATGTCACCACTTTTGAAAGAAACTTGCACACCACATATTTGTACATTTGAATGACATGATTAGAGGAAACCTGAGGTGCCCAGAGGGAATTTTATTCACAAATTCAATACATCATACAGAAAAGCAGAAGCGTACAATTCAGAAAATCTGGACCACAAGCAAACCACGTGTAAAACCTTCACTTAATTCTAAATGAAATTGTAATCTGATCTGTTATAATCAAACGTGAACAAATAAACATTTCCAAGCAGCAAATCAAACAAACAAACAAAAAGTTGCCTACATATCAGAACAACAGTAGCAAAATGAGATTTTTTACACAATAATAAGCAACTCATACACTCAAGCCAACATCAGATTATTCTTGTTGCTATGTTACTGTTGGTAGAACATCAATTATTTTATTAAATAGTATTTTTTAGGAAAAAAAAAGATTGAAAAAAAAGACCCACAGAAGCTATTGTATAGGCCACCATTTTGGGTGAAAAAAAACAAAAGTGATCCGGTTTTACTCTCAAGCGCCCAGCATTTTCTTCACCATGTATCCGGGCATGTTGTAGAGGAAAAGGCCCAGGATGGCCAGCAGCAGGAGCGCCGTGACGATCTTGATGGTCAGCCACCTGTACTGGTCGCACACCAGGTGCTTCGCTGCTTTGAGTGGGATGAGGAACCAGAGGAGGGCAACGTCTGGGCGGCTGTGGGAGCAGAGAGAGGCGAATGACAAATCTGAGCAAAGCTGTTTCTTCTGCGTAAAACACGAAGCGCACAGACAAAAACGGAGGTGAGAAGAGCACATCTTTCATACTTGGGTTTCTCCAGAGGATCCGGCTCGTTGCGCCCGTCTCCAGCTGGGCTTTTCTCAGCTTCCTCCCCTGTCAGAAGGTGCAGCTCAGCTTCCACCTTACCCTAAAGACACAAGAGGTTTTCATTCTGCCAGGTCGGGTTACAGTGCAGAACTCCCAACAAGCATGACAAACTTTCCAAGTCGAGTTTCCAAGTTAGGCTTTCAAACCAAGGAACTACAACTGCAAAGATCTCTTGGATGTCACAAGTGAACTGGGTAAGCTAGCTGGTTGAAACTTCATCCCAAACATGTCAGAACCTGTCTGGAATGGCCCCAAACTTCAAAACCAACACTTACTAAAACTTGAAATCTGATTCATATCTGATGTTGCCGTTTGCAGAAATGGCTTCCACTAAGGAGAACTCTTCTTGCCTGCTCTGTGGCTGCCACCCACCGTCAGTTCAAACTCGTCGTCTTCTTCGTTCCTGGCGACAAACGGCCACCAGCCTTTGATCCTCTTCTGCTTGAAGATGGAGACCAGCGGCATCTCCGCTTCGTTCGTCACCATTTCGATGGTGCACTGCTTGGCCGTCTTGGCCCCACGCGGGAAGCGGTTCAGGTCCAGCTCGATCGCACCTGTGGAGAATATTTAGCTTTTAATAATTAAAAAAAATAGAAATGTAGTCAACAATCAAATCGATCTCGTTTCAAAAAATACCCAGAAAATCGTCGGCAGAGAAGTGATCGGCGTCCCACACTTGGAGGTTAAGTCGAGGCGGGATCTTGTACTCAGTCTCATCCCAGGCAAACATGGACTCCTTCTTGGAGATGACTATCTTCTCCTCGGCCACCAGGTAGTCGAAAGGGTAGATGAAGCGCCAGTTGAAGTTCCCCTCCCCGGTGATGGAGTGGTAGTGGACGTCGGTGTCCTGCTTGTCCTCCTGCTGTCCCTTCAGCCATCTGACGACACAGATTGAGGGGAAACAGAAGAGAAGAAAAATGGAGATTCATTCCTTCACACGGAAGCATTTCTGCTCGTCTAGTTGTTGGCAGAAAAAAAAATCACCCTCGCACAAAGATGTCACTGGACTTCTCGCCCGTGAAGATGTCGTCATCCTCTAAAACCACCTCGTCTGTGTTCCAGATGATGACCCTCAGTTCAAACCTGCACATGAAAACGTCATTTAGACAGGAGCTTCGAAACGCATCGGGAGTTGTTTCGGTTGCTTCACGCCGGGCTCCTGAAATCCTTCGACCCGTACTTCTTCGGTTTCCGTGGCGAAATGTCCAGAGCGGGACCGGGCGCCGTCTTGTCCTTGGGGAACAGATCCACCCACATCTCGATTCTTCCCTGCGCAAAGTTAGAGAGATAATCAAAGTTAGTTCTCAGCGGCAGGAAGTCGTCGTTGTGACGTTTTACTGCCGTACTTGTTCGATCCCCGGTTTGTCCGGATGGAGCAGCGGTCTGGTCTCCACGTGCTCCGGGACCAGTTTGCAGCCGGCTTTGGGAATCCCGTCCCAATGCCTCAGCACAGTCAGAGCCAGGTGCTCGTCCGTCTGCTTCTTTAAGCCTGGCAAACATCGTCACTTGTTCACACTTTGCAAAAGCATTCCTGCCTCTTATGCTCCTCACGTTTCAGTGGGATTTTATCTGACGGACCAAAATAAAGTGGCACATGTCTGTGGATTTGGAGAGAAAAAATGCGCTGCTGTCTGCAGCAATAGCCTGAATCTGTGAACAGCAATCGTTTTAAGATTCTCAATCTATTCAGGTCTGGACTTTGACTGGGCCATTGTAACTCCCTGAATAAAATTAGATTTATACCACAGAAATGTTTTAAACCAGTGAAGATGTCGTCATCCATCATGTTGGAATGTTAAAATGCGTCCCAACAGGATACTGCTGCCACCGCCGTCGTTCTCTGTAGGGAAAGTTTTCAGTCACACAAAATGCTTTACATTCATTTAGCTCAGATGAAGGAAATTGGATATAAATACATGCCAGACCTTTCACTTTAATTGCTACTTTGTGTTGGTCCATCAGCTAAAATCCCAGTAAAGTTTGAGAAAATATAGAAATTGAAATTGAATTGAAATTAAACGTTTTTTGCAAGTCCACTGCAAATCTTTTTAAGATCGGATCAGTGAAACGGTAGAAAGCAGAGATACCGTTTTCATCCTCGATCTCAGTCGGCGCCATGAAGACCCGGTTCTCCACCTTCACCCGTCCTCCGGGGCCGTAGTGTGGGCCGTCCAGCTTGCCGTCCTTACACAGCTTAGCCAGGATTTGTGTGGGTTTTATGGGGTCTCGCCACACGTTGTAACCATGGCTGTACGGCAAACACGTTAAAGTGAGTTTATGTGTAAAGCTGTCGGCGAAAGTAAGAACTACCAAGTCTCCGAAATCTGTACCCTCGATTATTTATTGTTTTAAAGTGCATTTATTTTGTTTTTATGGGCTTTAGATTCTTACATGGCGTAGTTGCAAGAAATCCCACACGTGGCTCTGTGTTTGCTGTAGAAGCGATTCTCCAGGTCGACCTTCGTTTCTCCAATCAGATCATCGGTTCCCACCAGGTCCCAGTCATAGATCGACACCGTCAGGGTGGAATCCATGGGGAACGTGGCCTCCACGTCGAAGGATCTACCACCACGAGGAAAACACTCGTGTTCAGTAAGACGCTGTTGTTTGGACTCTGTTCAGACCCATCCGGTTTCCCGTCACTTACTTGCCAAACAAAGGGTTCAGCTGTTTGGAAATGTAGTTCTCCTTGTCTTTGATCTCTGTTTTTCCCAGCTTGATCGCGATGTAGGGGTCAGCTTTCCCGTTTATGTCCGCTGGATGCAGATCTGTCGCCTATAAAGAGACAGAAGCATCACGACGCAAGAAAAATAAAACCCTTGTAAATACGACTCTGTTTTCCCTGACAGAGTAATCACATCGTTATACGTTCAGAGCGCATAAGCTCACCCTGACAACATAAATGCGGACCAGGACGTTAACGGGGTCGTTGTTAGGGATGTTCTGAAACATTCCTAAGTTGGAGTCGAAGCTCATGTCTCTGGGCAAATCATCCGACACTTTGTACATGCTCAGCGAACCCTAACGGGGAACGGAGAAGAAGTGGAACGTTGCAAAAACACATATCATCACTTGTAAGGCGTATGGAGCGCTCCTCACTTTGAACTTTCCGACGATCCTGTCCTCGTCCGTCACATTTTGGTCGTCGTCGTCGCCGCCCTTCCCTCTGAACAGGTAAAAGGTGTGGAGCCAGTCCTCAAAGTTGTCAAATTCACTTTCCAGTTCCTTTGGATACACCTTAGTTTGGGAGTAGGAAACACAGCGTTTATCTCTAACCTCGCATGGATTACACATCCATCCAGATAATGTTAAAAAATGACACCACGGTTATTCATTCTCCACCTTCAGCTCATCCAACTTTGGCTTTTTCTTTTCAAACGGATCTACAGCTGCCCTTTTCTTGTCCTTCTTTCCTTTTCCTCTCTTGGGGGGTTTCGCTGGAGCGTCGTCACCTGCGATGTCAGAAAACCGTGCAGAGAGAGAGAGAAAGGATCACGAGAGAAGCCGGGAGAAATTGATCATTTCGGCCTAAAATTTACCACCCTCAGCTTCTCATACAACGAAATATGTCATCGGATTAGACGCCTCTGACATAAAAACTTAGATTTTTACCAGTTTATGTCAATCTAGAAATTTACATTTAAGATTTAAATCTGTTTTAGTTCTTATAGTAAAGTAGAGCTGCACAATATATCTATCTTGGTCAGAGTGTCGTATACATATAAGTACTCAAAATGTTCTGCATGCCAAAAAGCAGGAGTATTTCTGACTAAGATGCTAGCGCTCATAGGGAGCAGTGGGAATATTGTTTAATTGTAAATAAAAAGTAAAGAGTCCATAAAATGAGGATTAATCATAACTGATAATGTTATCACAATTTTCAGCCGTATTGCAATCAGAGGGTTTCCTGAAATGATGAGGCTCTGTTGTTAAAAAAAAAAAAAAGACCCCAAGACGGATCCTTGCGGGACTCCAGAAGTAACGCTTCTCATCTCAGGGTCACCATTTTCACTGAGCGTAGGACCGCTAAGATCTAAGTCATTTTTGACTGAGAATTAAAACCATTCCACTGTAGATAATCTACATAATTACTGAACTTTTAAGAGTTGAATGTCAGAATATTGAGATGTAAGATTTTTTTTCTTTTTACCTCCACCATCAGCGATGTCCATGTCCTCCTTTTCTTCTGAATCTGAGAGAGCTGCCTCCTGAGCCCTGAGAGCCTAAAACAGTAAGAAAGTATTTATTTACTCTAAAAAATAAATACACTATACTTCACAGGACACATTTATGTCTTCATAGGAGATAAGTTTTAAAAGTAGCTTAGCGCAAAAGAGCAAAACCGTTCCTTACCTCAGTTAAAGTTTCAATTGAGGCAAAATATTTGGACCACCAGTCCAACATGCTCTCATCAAGTTCCTCCTCTTCAGGTTCGTCCCCCTTCTTCCTCTTCTTCTTCTTACCTTTCTCGTCTTTGTCGTCATCCTTTTTTTACGTTCAGTGCACATAACGGATATTGTCAGGCGTTGTAAGGACAACACAAACCGTCATTAAAGGTAATCGCTTGTGCTATGCTCACCTCAACTTTGATCACAGCTTCAGAGCACTGGGGGGAGAACAGCAAGTTTAACATGTGTATCAATCAACCAATCAATCAATCAGGTTTATTTGTATGGTACATTTCGGCAACATGGCAGTCCGGATGAAATAGAAGGAGCTTTTAACCTGGTTTAAGTCTTTCGAATCAAGGTGTCAGAGTTTAAACTTACAGAGTCCAGTTTGACCACGGTGTCCATCTTCTTGAACGCAGGCTCCGTTTCCATGCTCACCACGATAATTTCCTCTGAAAGAGAAACGGCGTACAACTGAAACCAGATGGCGTATGTAGATATTGGTACAACAAACACACAGTAGTAGAAAGAACATTGTAGCCAGCT
This sequence comes from Poecilia mexicana, assembly GCF_051168715.1. Taxonomy (NCBI): domain Eukaryota; kingdom Metazoa; phylum Chordata; class Actinopteri; order Cyprinodontiformes; family Poeciliidae; genus Poecilia; species Poecilia mexicana. The sequence continues at coordinate 7,192,886 of NW_028263391.1, read as the reverse complement.
CAAAAATATGCTCTGTACATCTTAACAGCTGTTTCACATGAACCTGTAGGTCTGTGGTTGTGATGTGATAAAATGTGTCAAAAAAAAAGTTATAGGGCTGTGAACGCTTTTCACTGTGTGAGCCTTGCATTTGGGTTATACCCGTAGTGGACCAGTTGTTGGCCTGCTTGTCTGATCCCCTGTAGATGAACTTGCGCAGGCTGGTGACGGCGTTGGAGCCGACCAAAGTGTAGCGGCCAAACGCTCTGCAGTCCACCACGCGGATGTTCAGCGGAGGGTGAAGCAGCTCGTTCTCTGGCAAATCCTAACGCACACATTAAAAGATTCTCTGACTTGGTAAACCTAACGGAGCGGCAGTCACATGCCGGGTCTTTAAGCGTTTGTTATTATTGTTACTCGGCCAAGGAAGCGTTTAGGAAATGACACGGTACCACTTCGAACCACTTGACCAGAGTGCTGAAGTTGGGGTTCTTTTTGTAGTTGGGGATGAGGGCCGACTGAACGCCCTTCCCTGCGCACTCGATGTCCACACGAGGCCGATCCACCTGGGCCAGGTTCACCCTCTTCAAGTCCCTCAAGCCCCAGAACAAAACCTTCAAAGAAGCAAAAAATTTACATGTTGTCGAACTTTCTGCAAAACGGACCAACAATCACTGAGGTTTTCTGAGTAAATCTGGAGCTCAGACCTCAATCCTGTACTTGCTGAGCACTGGCCTAATCCCCAGAGGCACAGGCAGGATGGGGCCGCGGTCCATATCCGTAGGCCCGTCTATGGGAGGAAGGTCCGCTTTTCCATTGGGGCCAATCTGAGAGACAGCAGCAGCGTGAAGCCACAGGAAGGCTTACGAGAGGGAAGCCTTGTTTAGTGAGAGAACTGCCTTCAATTAACCTGGAGAAGCTCAAAGGCTGCCAGCATCTCTCCAGCGGCACCGTTCCCACGGTAGACCTGATAATACTCCAGCTGGGGAGGGAAACGCGGCGGCCCATAGTGCTCATCCGCCATCTTGACCAAAGGCTTAGCAAACGTCCTGCCCATGAAGTCAGCTTTACCCTGAGAGCATAAAGTAGACAATTAAACATCAAATCTGCACTGGATGTTTCAGTTAATAAGTATTAGTGTTGAAATTACTCTGTTTTTTTTTTTATTATTAAAAAATAAGCTAAAAAGTGTCAATATTCATGGTTTTGATTAACATAAAGAAACATGGCTTGAGGTGCACATGTTTCAAGATTTAAAATCTCTACAGATACAAGGAAAGGAAAAAATAATAACATCAAGATCCCCTAAAAAAAATAACCAGTAAACTGCAAAATAGATGCATCTATGTTATGCCAAAGAACAATTAAATAACCCCCTGATGCCTCTGAGAGCTGCGAAAGTTAAATCTTTCTTGCAGTTAGTGGTTATAAAGAGTCAAATACTTTGACGGCCACATACAAAAGCACAAAGTGTCACTGAAAGGAATGCAACAGGGATAGGACGCTAGTGCAGGGTCCATCTGTTTGTCCTTGTGGACCTTTCATATTCCTCTTGCATGCCTTTGAACAAAATCTACTCTGCACACTTTAAGATCCTGCTACCGTACATCAAGGCAATCCACACTCTACTTATCCACAGGGTCATCCAAAACATTGGTGTTATTGTCAGGAGCAGATATAAAATTGTCAGTCAGAAAACATTTCTTCAGAATAGAATCACGTTAAGTTGATGTCAACAAACAAAAGACTGTATTTGTAAAAGGCAGATTGTTGGATTATAACTAAGGATGTCCAGTTTAAAGGGTTTTTAAATGGTCAGCCATTTTAACAAACATGACTTATTTTCCTGAGCAGGGCTTGAAAAACTGTTATTTTGTTAATTTATTGCTTAAGGGTTTTTAACAAAAGAAATCCTGAAATTTACTTCTTAAAAAGCATTTCCAATGTAAGACATGAGATGCATTGGCTTGTCGTGTGACACACGGAGAGCTGTACTCTCAAGCCGCTAACTTTTAGCAAATTGCTGAATTTGTGAAAGAAGAAATTAGCTTTCTTTAAGGTTTTGTCAAAACAAATTTAACTGGAATGGCTGTAAAATATGTTGCAAGCCAAATCATCAACAAGTAACACCAAAACAGAGAAGAAGAATGCTAGTGTTAGCCTAGCGCTTCAGCAAATTGGTTAGCCACAAAATATTGTAAACACGATCATGACGCGGGTTCATGAGATTATTACTGAAAGTTGCTCCATATATCAAGTTACAAAGTTGTTCAGGTTTTAATTATGTGTCAAATTATGTGTCTTGCTAAAACTCTGGTTGGGATGACAAGGTAGTGTCGAAGAAACAAAAGTGACCACATCATCTGTAATGCTGATAAATGTTAAAGGTTTTTAACAATTTTAAAGCTACGCTGGATTTTAAGAGTCCAGGATTAAACCGGGACTCAGATTCAGTAAAAGACTAAGCTTAAAGTAAACAAGTCGCCACTGGGGAGAAAAACAGTGCAGATCAGGACATCCCTAATTATAATTTTGATAAAAAATTCACATAAAACAGTTGCTGAGTCATTAGTTCTATTGAAAGGAAGCGGATTTGCTCCCGTGAATAAAAATGGAGAGCTTGTGACATCTCTGTGTGTAAACTTTTCCTCACCACTGTGTCCTGGTCATAGAGCTCAATGACAATAATGGGTGGATCGTCCCTCAGCTCATAGGCCTCTCCAAACAACTCCACGTTCTCAAACACCAGCAGCTGGTCCCATGTGGGGCAGAGGGTCTCAGCCAGCACCTGCAAGAAAGCAGAGCATTTGTTCCCATCCAATTTTTTTTTTTTATTATACCTTCATTTTTGGGTGGATGAACTCACTTCTGTGACTTGGGTTTGGGTTGAGAAGAAAACTCTTGCGAAGGGATCAGACAGACCTGTGCTGTCAGCAGCAAACAGGCTGCGAGCCTGGTACATGTGGACCCTCAGCTGGAAGATTTGCTTCACTGCAGTGAAAACATTCAGCCTCTCATTTGGAATGTGATTTGAAGACGCTTAAATACTATATGTGCTTTCTTAGACATCTGTTACCAGTATCAGTAATCAATATAATCTCCTTAGTGCTGCGGAAAGTGCCACGATTTTCAATAATCAGGTAGAGCTACGTAATTCGGTCTGACACTTACCAGATGCTTTCTAAATAATCTAATTTACTCTCCAAGAACCGTCACAGTCCCTACGTGCCTAAAGCATTTCAGAAACAGACTCCTTTAACCCCTAACCCCACACTACAACCCAACTCTAGAGATTTCTGACTAAGTTTCACAAATAAAAACGATGCGTTACAAGAAAGTTTCTGGAAAATATATGGTTGATCTGAAAAAGTATCCGGTAAGTAGATACCTTGTTCCAGTAAGTTACTACTGGATTTTGGGGAAAACAATCAGTAAAATAAGTGGCAAGTTCTGGAAACGTAAACGTTTGATTTTCAGAAAATATATAGGAAAGCACCTGTTGAAAAGTTCCAGAAAGTACCCTGCAAGTTCTAGGAAACACTTTGTAGATCACTTGAAAGTTTCAGAAAGCTACCCCGTCAGCTTCAGAACGTGTTTTACGGTACAATTCAAAAGTATTGTTCAAAAGGAAGTGTGTTTGATGATGTATTGCTCCAGTTGTTGGTCTTACTCATGTAGGTGAGGCTGATGGGTGGTGAGCAAGGCATGCCGGGGCCCTTGGACAGCTTGTTTTCCTCAAACCCGTTGGGCAGGCCGCTCAGGTAGTCTTTGCGCTGCCTGTTCAGGCCCAGCCACAGATAAATCTCCAACTTGGACTGAACAGTCCAGCCAGCAGGTCCGAAACCTTTTTTACCAGGAATCTTAGGTAGAGAAAACATTGTTCAGGGGTTTATTCGTCTTTAGAACACAATAAGCAAATAAAAAAAACACAACATAAAATGAAAAATAACAAGAACATAACTGTAAGTGGATTGTTTTCTTTTTACATTTTAACTCACCCTGAGGAAAATAGTTTTGACCTTGCCGCAATCTTTCCCCCTTTCCTCGTCTACACCGGAGTACAGGATGTCTTTGGAAGGAACCCGGGCGTAAGCGATGCGCTTCCCGTTGCTTATCATCCAGATGAAAACATCAGGAACGCTGTGCTGGGGCTGTGAAGTTTTAATTACACCATGCGTAAGGAACATTATATAGTCTTGCAAAGTTACGAATTTATTATTAATTGACTCATTTGGAGAAGGTCTTTACCTCGTCGGCGAGGAAGCGAAGCTTTGTGTGGAAGTTTTGAGCCAGCTTGAGTTTATCCCTGACCGTGCTCTTCTTCACTTGTGTCCTCATCGTCTTCGCTTGTTGACCAATGGCCTCCTGAAAACAGAGATCGTTTAGTGAAACAACGCAATCATGTTCAGCAAACAGCAGGAAAGTGCGGTTTGGTGAGTTGGAGGACTTACCACTTCTGACAAGCAAAGCTTCAGTCTCTCTCTGTCCAGTTTGGTTCTGCCAGACTGATTGTGGTCCTTGTTTGCCAGAGCAATAAATTGACTGAAAGAACACGAGCTTGCTGAGTGTGAGCATCTGAATTTGTCAAATCAGACGGGTTTATTTAGTTCAGTTTTAGTTTTGGAGGCACACAGACCTGCATCCTTGGCTGAGTTCCTCGAGAACGCCTCTCAGCCGTCGTTCAGGATAGGTCTTCTCTGTTTTGATGATCTCCTGCACGTCGTTCAGTCCATCCTCCTGCAAACCCCCCCCCAAAAAAAACACAGTTAGACATCAGACTCAACGGTATTGGCAACTATGATTTGCCATCACGATAGCCGCCCACCTACCAGTTTGTTCGCAATGTTGTCGATGATGTTGGAGTTGTACAGCCGTCTTCTCTGGTCCTGCCACCAACTTTTGATGTAAATGCAGGGCTTCCTCTCAAAATAGGGCAGATGGAAATAGTTCCTGTGGATTAAAGCAAGAGCCATGGTGTATTGTTCCTCCAAAGTTGCCATTTTAAGACGGATTCACAAAATACATTAATAGATACGCACAAAATGTTTTCCACACAGAACCAGCAAACATCAACGTATTTTATTTGGATTTTCCGTGGTAGACATCATGAAGTGTACATGCTACACTTCACATGTAGCAGATGTAAGGTAATAGATGAATGGTTTTTAAATGCTTTCACTAATAAAAATGTGAAAAGTTAGGTCTCTCTTTAAGTTCAGGTCTCTTTACTGAGATAAGATCAGATCCGATGCTAATTGCCTTTGGATGTCGTCTAATTAGTAAGCAGAGTCCACCTGTGTGTAATTTAACCACAGGATAAATACAGGTGGTCCGTGACGGCCTCCGAGGTTTGCTGGAGAACATTAGTGAACAACGGCATCAGCAACTATCAGAACCAGCTAATGAAAGAGCGGTGAGGAGAAAGGCATCATTAAAAGAAGTCCCGTTTGCTGCTGCTCTGATTACATGAAGCTAAACTTGAACTCACAGCTGGCATTTTTATACCACTTTTTGTACGGCATATAAATAATATCACTGCAAAAGAAGAAGCGGAAGTTGCTTCGAGTTGATGGATGATTTATTTGGTCACACTTTATTTGAAGCGAGACTGTCATAAGCATGATATAACAGGAGTCTTCATGAATGCTTATGAGTGTTGTCATGAAGTGTCATTCGGAAAATAATGACACTTTTAAGGCAAAGTTGTCACTTTTAATTGACCTTTAAGGCAAGTTATATTGCAACCTTGCATTAAAAGTGTCATTATGTCCTGAAAAACTCTTCAAGACAACAGTCAGAAACATTCACGAGGACTCCTTCATGTCCATCGTTTCGCTGTTCGACTGTGCTTGAGCGTATCGGCTCTGACCGGTCAGTGATGACGGGTTTCATGGGTGGAGTGGTGGACACTGAAGTCAGGTCTCCGTCGTCGTCCATCTCCTCCTCGCTGGAGTTGTGTATCAGCTCGGTTTCCTCTTCAGCACCGTCGCCGCCGCCCTTCTTCCCCTTCGTTTTGGGTTGGATGACGCCGTCGTTCTCGTTTCCATAGTAACCTGGAAAGAGCGGCTTTCTGAATATGAACTTTGTCCCTTTCACATCTTCCCCCCATTCCTTCCGCCGTGACAGACGTACGGCCTTAGAATTTTAACACAATGTTTTGTGGTAACATAAAGATGATTGAAACAAAGTATTTATTGCTTATTTTGTATGTAACTGTATGACTACGTAGCATGGCGTTCACAGTGCCACAAACACAAATACTGGCCTTGAAAATCATTCCTGTTTGAAATTGGCTTCTTAAAGACATGACTTACTTAAAAAGAAAAAGTTATTTATAACACTAACCTGGACACAATAACTGCATTGAATCATAAGAAATTTTATAAGATAAACGATAAAACGATTGGATAAGACACAGCTGACCTACCTATTGTGACCTCAAAGCTGATTGGCTTGTCGCCGATCTTTCTGTCTATCATTGTGGCTTCCAGGAAAGACCCAAAAAGGAAGAAATCCTCCACCTTCCCAGTAGCAGTCTGGGGAAAAACAAAACAAAAAATAAATAAATAAAAAAACACAACCGTAAGCCTTTAAACACGAGTAGCCTCATCGATGCAAACGGCTATAATTTATGCATGCGACGGGCTAAATTAGAGCTATCAATAATTCACATTAATCGCAGCGCAACGACCTGTCAGCGGCAGAAACCATACGAGCCGCTTGCATGGCTGCCCGTCCGGAGCAGAGACCCACCTCGGAGATGTTGGGCACTCCCTCCACCTGGACCTCGGTGGAGCTGGTGATGTCAGGCGAGGTCGGGTCCAGGATCTCCACGCCCAGGCTGATGAGTAGACGGGCCCTGAAGGACACGCCTTCGCCGAGCCCCTCGTTCAGCTCCTGGTACTCGTCCATCAGGGTGTAGGTGCGGGTGGAGCCGTACATGTTCACCCAGGCGGGCCCCATCGTGGGGAGGAAGCCTGGGAAGCAGGGTGCAGAAGAAGAGCGGAGGGTGATTTGGAAATTAACTGGAAACGATTGAAGGAAATGATCAAGCAAATGTTTTAAAATAGTTCTTAACTGGTTCCACAGGAAAAGCAAATCCTCTGTGTTATCTAGATATTATATTATCTAAATATTGCGACATCAGATAACCCCTAAAGAACTACACTACTGATGTATTTTTCAAATAACAACTTTGTATTTGGAGAAAATTACAATTGAGCACCTGAAAAAAAATTACAAAATTAATTTCCTACCTTATTTTTAGGCCTTAAGAAAATCAAAACATTTTTTGAAAAAAAAATCCTGACACAAAGGATAATAATTCATGCATGAAAGGGTTAAAGAAATTTGTCTGATAATAGATGACCTGCATAGATGGACTGATTTCAACAATATGTTTGACAGAAGCGAAGCTCTACGAATCGCTAACTATTTCAAACTGTCAATAATCACAGGAAAATAATTCAGTCCAGGATTGTTTAGTCAATCTATGTCATACGTTTGTCCTGGTTCTCTAAATCTAAAGCGGTCTTACGTAACAGTTTGACCTAGAGGTGGTCAAACACATTCCAGATTTCCTTAAAAAAAAAATCTGAAGTTGCCAAATTAGACACAAACTACAAAGCTATCAGTCAGCATTACTGTCACACGTCACATGGGGGCAGCAAAACCACTGATATTACATGCAAATAAGCAACAGAAAACTCTACCAGGGCGCAAATGATGGAGCTATTTGTGTGTGTGTGTGTGTGTGTGTGTGTGTGTGTGTGTGTGTGTGTGTGTGTGTGTGAGTGTGAGTTGTTGCCCCCCTCGGGCTGTGCCACCCTGGGCAGAAAGCCACGTTGTCACACCAAACACACTTTTTGTCTTTGTGATAAATGATCACCTTTGTCCCCATCGTTGGAAATCTTCTTCAGATCTAAGAAGTGTGTTCCCATGGCCACATCGTTCACTTTATCCGAGTCCCGGATCTGGATCTTCATGCGCTTGCAGAGGGGAGGAAACATCTCCGTGAAAACGATCTGCTCGTTCCAGATGGGCTCATAGCAGCTCTTCTGTACCGACGTCTTGCCCTGCGGTCACAAATTAAACGCGTTCACATTCTGAGTCCTGCTAACGCACGACAAATATAAAAGGCGGCCGTTATTCGAGCTGACCTTCTGCCCCGCAAAGAGCACTTGGACGTAGGGATCGACCAGGTCTTTATTTTCTCCTATAAACGCCTTTTTGACGTTGGCCATAATGCTGGTGTTCATTCTGGGGAGTCCCTCTGCTCTGTAGATCTTCAGGTAGTAGCGAGCCCACTGCCGCTCTGCAGGAACACCCTCAGGCAGCAGCAGACTCCTGACGCAGGCAGAATTTACTTCTCAATAACTTTTAAAAAAAGGAGAACTTTCGTGGGTTAAACGCCGGAAGTCGCGGGTTTTATTTACCCCTCTATGTCGTCGTCTTCAGACTCATTGGCCTTGTGTGGAGTTTTAATGGTGTCTCCTTTAGCCACAACGGCGATGTCACATTTAACGTAGCCTTTGCAGCCTGCTGTGATGTCGTCCGGGTCAGACAACAAGGCCCATTTGTGGTAAAACTGATGCTCTGTGGGACAAAAACACAAATGTCAGCTTTGTTTTGGATTCCTGATGATGACGTATTTGTTCTTTATTCACTTTCAAATGAGCATGCAGTAATAAATAATCATAACAAATAAACTGTACAAACAAGAATCAGGTGCAAAAGTTCAGATTCATTGTTGATTTTTTTGAATCCACCAAAAAAATTTTTTTACATAAAGGCACAAATAAATGCATAATTGGTCATCAAGGTCTTGGCATTATTCCAGCTGGTCATTTGACCAGTCCTCTTTGCAAAATTTATGGTTGGTTCACCACCTCAGATGCAGCTTTAGTGCATAATTCATAAGTTTTTAAGTAAGTTCAAATTGAGGCCAATGCAGAAGTTTAATTCTGGTCTGGTTTATCTGTTTCTAAACCAAGTTTAGTGTTTACTGGGATCAATATCCTACTAAAACACCCCACTGTGTCCAAGTTTCAGCCATCTGACCCAAGCTGTTAGCCTCAGATGAGGTAAAAATTAGCTCAAACATCCAAAAACCTTCATGCCTCCAGTCTGTAACGAGCTAGAAGGTAGTGGAACATCACACTTTGCAAAACAGCTAACTGCTGAGCATCATGTTGCACCACCATCGTGTTGAGGGATTGTGATGATGTCAGTGACGCTTTGTGCTGCAGAAATAGAGGTCTTCCTCTGAGGTCTTTAACTAGACGGCTGAATGTCGGAAAGGAGGACGATGATCACAAACGCACATCAAAACTGGTATTACAACGGATGACGTAAGGCTTCTAAAGGAGGACAGACTTCAAGCCATTTGTGAAGGTATAGAAACTTTAAATTTTTAAAAAAGTATTTTACGTAAATCAGCTTTATCTGATAAGAGGAATAAAGCGTCTAGTTGTAGTCATGCCATAAACATTACTGAAGTCTATTGATTCTTTGTAGCTTGACGATGTGGATTTATCCAAATATTGTATGTATAATTTCTATCTTTTGTGGATAAGAGGTCATCTACACTCGATATGAAATATCATTAATATTTATTGACGTTGGATAATTATTCCACCACAAACAAAGATAGTTCAAATAAATCTCTAAACATATTAAGGCATCCATGCAGACAGAGGGCTTGATCTGGAGTTAAACTACCAAACACATTGTTTTCTGACCTGGCTGGAAGTAGACTGTGCCAACATCCATTTTAAAAGACCCAACCAGCGTTCCACTTCGCAGAAGATTTTTGGAGTGGATCACCTACAAGTAGGTTAAAAAATACACACAATTAAAAATAAAAAATAAAAAATCCCCCCGTGTCACAGAAGAAATTCCTGTCAGTCGGCTCAGAGGAACTAATGACTTACGGACACTTTCAGGATTTTGTCGAACATGACATCTGGCGGGATGTGGAAGTCAAACACAAAATACTGAAAGAGACGACAGTTTGAGGTGAAGCCTCGTTGTAAGTCAACCTTGAATTTCAGAGGGTTTCCTGACGCCGCGTCATCGTGACCGACTCACTTCGTTGTAGTAAGGACAGTTGGTCGACTCCTTCATGGAGGTGTACTTTTTCTCTTCTCCGATCTCCACACAGACCATGGGGTCCATGTTCAGGCCGACCAGCTGCCTGGCTTCAATCACTGTCACACTGACCTGAAAGTGCACCATCCATCAGTTTACATCTGCAAATCGCAACAACCCGTGAACTGTCCTACTTTGTCCCATTGAAATTACGAAACTGTGATACTTTATTTAACTTTTATGTCACAGCCTACAGGGGAACATTGAGCTTAGCGAGTTGATGTCAAAAAACGTACAATAAGCTGTGCATGCCACACTTTTCAGATTTTGAAAACCCCCCTCAACCCTCCAGGTATGATCTACTTCATGAGTATTGTGTAAAATACTCATAAAAGACACTGAAGTTAGTGGATGCAACTTCAGAAAATGCGAAAAAGGCTCTTCGGGTGCAAATACTTTTCCAAGTATTTATTAACCTACCTGGTAATCCATGGGTCGTCCAGAGCTGGGCTCCATCTTGATGTCCGGCTTCGATCTGAAGAGTTATGCATGATTAATAAACCCAAATAAAAATAAAAATAAAAACCAGACAGTTAGAATAAGGCCTGCCTTTTATTTGAAACATTGGTGGTGACTGCTGTGACGGAGGCCAAAGAGATGGTGTCGGGATCCGGACCTCCCATTAACATCCCGTTACGATCCATGTTCTCCGTCTCCAAAATGGCTGGCTCATCTAGGCATCACACAAAAGACACATCTAAAGAAAAATCCTAAAAGAAAGAAAGAATTGCTATTTTTCTTGCAACATTGTGTTTGGTGGAGAAAAAAAAGATACTCTCAAATTCATCCTCCCATAGATTAAGCATAGATTAAGAACATCATAAGACATAAAATCATGTTAATATGCAACATTTAAAAGCACAAATCATAAGCAAAATACTTTTTAGAGCAAAAGTATTTGTTTGTTTGTGACAAAACGTTTGACGTATTGCAGAAACAGGCTGCGTCTGTCTGTGTAACATTAAACTGGACTTTCTGGCCTCGTTGACACGAATCCAACGATCCGGCTAAGGTGATACCTCCGCCTTTGTCCTCCTTTTGTCCGCGGTGCTTACTGCGCTTCATGGTTCAAAGGTTTCCTCTGAGCGCTCTGCGACACAAAAAATAATCACATTGACAACTTTAGACATTAAAACACAGATGAATGGGACAAACATGGCAACAGAGTCGGCCTAAGTTTGGTTCTTGGCAACTAGCGAGTCAGGTCTGTTAAATGAAGTGCTTTTGCTCGATTTTGCACGTCAGTCACTTTGCATTTATTGTTGCACAAAAAAAAATCACTTTTAGGATCCGTTTGTCAACATTCAATTTTCCACAGAGATGCTATGAAGCTTTCCTGAACTGACAAACACGCTTAAAACACTTTTTGGGGGGTTTTAAAACTGGTTTCTCAGTGATCGACAGAACAGCAGCGATTAATAAGTTGGCTCTAAATTACGACTGCTGTTAACACAACTTCAGAACAACGCAGGTTTCTGCTGATATGTGTGCATTTAGGAGTCTGGGATCCTAATCGACCTCAAAATCTACTTGTACCTGGAGCCAGTTCTGCTTATCTCATGTTTAAATTGATTTATCTTCTATTTCTGTTGTTAGGCGAGCTTAACTCTTGCTTTATTCTGTCTCAACAGCAAATCACCAGAACTAAGAAAACTTTAAATGAACAAAAACACAAAGAACACCTTAAGTTTTGCATTTTTTTAAAACCTAAAATCAACGATAGAGAGTATTATAGCATAGTTTATCTGAAACGTAGCCTTCGGATGGGCCTTTTAATTATTTAAATCATCTGACCCTAATACTTCAATTGGAGGGGATACATTTCACATGCATTGTGAAAATAATACCATTAGTCTCGTTATTCTGCAGAAATTAATCGACAAAGTGCTCCGTCGACACCCAGACACGTCCGGTTTAAAGTGGCTGCCTTATTTTATGAGACAATTTGGGATTATTAATTATAATATTGGCACCTTTCTTTGATTATTTTTGACCAAAGAGTTAGCAACAAACAAAAACAAAAAAAAAAACAAACAAACAGAGGAACAAAATCTTACATCACCAAAAAATAAATAAATAAAAATTGTACGTGCCTGGCATGATCCGATAGCGTGTAATTACATATAAATTTGATGGAAAATCAAAAACCACTGTTTGACCTTTAAAAAGAAAATTCAAAAATAAGATCAGCTGACATGAAAAAAAAATCCTTCTCAAAGAAAGTCATTCACATGCACTCCAAAACACCGAGGCCTGAACACCACAGTTTGATCTCTGCTCAGACGATACGTACCATATACGACGAGTTATGCTCAGTTCTCTTCTCCACGTATCTCCCAGAGATCTCCTTTAGAGGTAAAACAAGAAAAAAACAAAAAAAAAACAGCCCAGAACTCAGAGGTTTCGGTTTCTATTAAAACCGAAGAGATGCTACACGGGCATTTTAGGCCTTTTAGAGAGACCCCAGAAGAAAAGCCACAAAGTTAAGTTGTGCACAGAAAGGAAATGTGTTTGTTCACATCTGAGGTCTGGCAGGAGTGAAGTGATACGCCGATGAATAGTGCATGAGTGTCGAACCCAGGACTGGTAACTATAACTAGCCGCCGCTGAGAGACGTCACTGTGAGCAGAATCTTCCAATCCGCAGGTTTTGAGACGCTGCAGAGCAAAGAGAGAGGATTTTTAACAGGCCCAGCCACCGATCTGGTATCTAAAAGTTACATTTTTTTATTTGCTTTATGTCGGCCCACAATAATCTACATCAGAAAATATAACTGCTTAAACCAAAACACATGTTTTACTGTAATCTTCACACTGCTGGGCCTTCAAGCGATCAAAGCCAAATTGAGCTGAAAAGAAATGCTTGAAATATGTAAAGTTACTGTTAGGTAAGCAACATTGCCATGTCATCAATGATAAGTTTACATGGAAGTAAGATGTTGCTGGAAGAAAGCCTTCCTTTTAATCATTAATAACCTGCAGGTCCAAACTGGGTCTTAAGACAATCACACTGTCCTCGGTCGGTGATGGCGGAATAACGTCAAATCCTATTTGCGACGCTGTTCACTTCAGACTTAATCAGCTTCATGCCTGACAATTCTTAAACCGAGCCACAATTTTTTGTGTCATGAGAATTTTACTTTGAAGACGTTTTTTGTTTCTGAAGCCCTTCTCTCGCAGATGCCGTCTGATGGTTATTGGGCTGCAGTCAGCACCAGTAATGGCCTTAATTTGGGTAGAGGATCGTCCCGTGTCTTGACGGACAGCCAATCGGATCCTGTGGCTCAGAGCTGGTGAAATTTTTTTTGGGTCTACCACTTGACTTTTTTGTTCCATAACCCTCAGGATCATTTAAAAAATGCAAAATGACTGTCTTACTGCATCCAACCTCAGCAGCGATGGCACGTTGTGAGAGGCCTTGCTTATGCGGCTCAACAATCCTACCACGTTCAAAGTCAGTGAGCTTTTTTTGCTTTTGCCATCAGAAGGTCTTGACAGTTTAAAGACTTGACAGAAAATGACATGGAATCCAGATTTTTGCACATCTTTTGGCATTTAAAGACTATGGTCTTAAACTTTTGATCAGCTGAAAAAAAATCATGTTTGAGTGTAAATGCAGTTTTCAGAAAATTCCCCGCTCAAAAGTTATTGTCTCTTGCACTGATTTCTTCTTTTAACAATGTGAAGCTCTACTTAGAACCTTCTTAAGATCCAATAGTACAAAATGCAAATTCTTTCAATTTTTTGACTGGTCTTAAGATTTTGATCAGGAGTGTATATACAGGCAAACTAGCTGGAGATGATACCTTGAAGTGATTTTAAATGTTGCAGCCAGGAGACCTACAGTATCTTCGATGGAACTGCAGAGATAAACAGCTTGGGTGGAAAAATCTGCTGTTATGACTTTTGCCATTAGTCGTGCATCTTTATGGAAGATTTGTGAAAAGATGGCTATTACTGAAGGGAAGAGATGGAAAGCCAGGACCAAAAGCCAGTTTTTGGAAGAAGATCTATGTGTAAAACACTAAGCACAGTGGAAAACTACTACTACACACATCAGCACACCACCTGTTTGGTAAGACACGGTGGTGGGAGCATCATGCAGAGTTGGATGGAGAAATGGATGAATGTCTCCTTCTTGCAGAATGCTAAGCATGCAGCCAGAACTGCAACAGATCAAAAACATATTGGAATGGTCTAGTCAAAGTCATAGTCTAAGAATCAACTGCAGGCTTTAAAAATGCTGTCATTTCATCTGCCTGAGCTCGAGCTACTATGCAAGGAGAAATGTCAAAATCAAAAATCAAAGTAAAGACAAATTTTCCATTGTGAAGCAAAACGTAAAAAAAGTTTTTTGGAACGTAAAAACGTTCCAAAAGCTTTTCGGAAAGCGGTGGACGCGTAAGAAACGTGCACGACTTTGTCAAAGTGAGCGCGACTTCTGCTCAACTGCGTCTTCTGCAGGAGCAGCTCGTCGTCTCATCAATTACACATCGGGCCGCTCAGTAAGCCATACATCACAGTCTAAAGTTGCTGGTGTCCGATGAGACAAGGCGGTGAATTATTGATGCCGCCCGGTCACTGTTGCATTTGGCAACCTCTTTATGAGAAGGTATCGATGTTCACAACAAAAGAAATGAAAATAAATAAATAATAATAATGGCAGGTCATCGGTGGCTGAAGAGAAAACTGAAACATCTTAGACACATTTACGAAAGTACAGCTCAATATTATTATTATTATTATTATTATTATTATTATTATTATTATTATTATTATTATTATTAACTGCATTATAGGAAATTAATTTTCCAGCTGGAGCCCTGCATCAACCTATAGCTGCTGTGTTGATGGCATCTGCTGTTAATTACATGATTCAATAGCAGCTCAGTGGGGTGAAGGCGATGTCCCAGTTCCTCTGCTGGTAACCATGTCAGCAACCGTGCAAAGTTACCAGTTGATTCGCAGTGGAATATACTTGCCTCATTCTTTGATGGGTCGTGTCATCACGTTGAAGTTTAAACACTCAGGCTCAGGCCAGCTCTCAAATGTCTCTGGCTTAACAGAGAATAAAAACTATACGGAAACAGCTTGTCGTAAAACTCCTTTAAAACCAGTAGGTGGAGGGTGCGTTTCTTTCAATGAGCGGGAAAGAAAAACGCATTTCCAGATTTTCATATGAGAACGTATGAATATGCATGAGAAAGCAACCAAGCCCTAAAACTGACACCTTTAATAATAGTGGCCAAGGTGAACCACAGAATGACTTGATACGAACCGTGCAATCTTATCCCGTGTAGGTCCTGTGTCCGCAGTCCTTTTCTTCTATTGGTTGTAAGGCCGATGATCAACATCTTATTTGTGCTCCAGTGACTCTGCGGGCACACCACCTGACTGTGGTGTAGTGTGTCCGTATTGCACATTTTAAAGCATGGCTCTGGCAAGTGAAGGGCATTGTTGTCAACGTGTCAGAGGGAAGTATTACTGCACATAGGGCCCACTTGGCTCTGAACTTAAATAACCCCACAAACTTACATATGTAAGAGCCTTATACATACACACACACACACACACACACACATATATATATAAAAAAAAAAAATTCCCCTCTCACCCTCCGTGGGTGGTCTCTTTCATCCTCTGAGCTCGGGTCCTCTACCAGAGGCCTGGGAGCTTGAGGGTTCTGCGCAGTATCTTGGCTGTGCCTAGAACTGCACATTTCTGGACTGAGATGTCTGATGTTGTTCCTGGGATCTGTTTGAGCCACTGCTCCAGTTTGGGGGTGACTGCCCCGAGGGCCCCGATGACCACAGGCACCACTGTGGTCTTCACCACATATATATATATATATATATATATATATATATATATATATATATATATATATATATATATATATATATATATATATATATATATATATATATATATATATATATAATATAATATAAACATATAGCATTACCATATTGTAATAAGAAACTATTAAATGTAAATCATTAAAATGGCTTACACTGTAGCATTTTTGGTGATATGGCTCGTTGTTCAGGGCAGCACAGGCTGGCGGGACTCAAAACAATGAGAAAAAAATGTCCAATAAAGTCACACAAGTGGCTAACTAATGACACCGATAATAATAATAGTCATTTGATTTAAAGTTTTTGACCTAATGTTGAATATTCTGAGTTCTTTTCTTTTTTGCTTTGGATAATTTATATCTTTAAAAAGTATCTCTTGAAGCGAGAGTTTTCAGCTTTTAGCAACAGCACTAATGCTAACGTCAAATAAGCTAGCAAGTCTGCTAGCTGCTAGCGAACTGAGGTTCCTCTTCTCTCTGGGGCAGTTGCTGTATGCCAGATGTGGTTATAAAGGGGTTAAGCATAATTTCAGAAACATTTTCTGCCCTAATTATAAACCAGTTTCTATTTTTTTTTACCATGTAAGACAAGCCATTTAACTTAAGAGGAAAGATGACCATTACTCTACAAAGCACAGGTTTTGAAAGTGATTGAGGGAATCATCTGGATCTATAAAACTTGTGCACACCAATGTGAAATGGCATCATTATTCATCTGGTGTACTTGGAATTGATCAATCTGAGATAATATGTTTATTAGGGAAGTTTATTCTCAATGGAGGAATTGTAGGCCATTACTATTGTTGATTGTGCAGATGTTTTCTACTGCCATTTATTTAGGAAAATATGTTTCCTATAGTGAGTTTTGAATTGTAAAGATTAGTTCAAACCTGATACAATTAATAAAAATTAGTAAAATGTTCCTAAAAAAATCAAGATAATTTTGATAAGCATTCCATTATTGGTTGTAGTTTAATACATTTAAGTGTCTTAGTGAAGCTTTTTTCCCCCCTCATCAATAGATAACCCACCTATATAAAATACTTAATTCATAACACTTTGTTTCATAAATTACGTCTACATCACACTCACCTTTGAGCACATGCATCGTTAGATTTAGGGGAAACTAATGAAAGAAACATTCTTGGGTAAAACAACATAACTCAGCTTAACTTACCACTTTTATTGCACAACACCAAAATCAAACATTTTGGTTTTTGATTTTGGACAAACTCTTTTTAAAGTTTCTCTTTAAAAAGAAAGTGTAAGACATGATAAATAAAGTTGAATGTTCATTAGCAAACCTGACAGCTTAATTCTCATCCAACTAGTGGCATATTTAATACTGAAAAACCATCTATTTGTAATAGACAGCCCTCGTTTTGTGTCTTTCAGCCAGAACGCATGTCTGACATCATTCCCAGAGCTAAACGTGGCTTACAAGACGAGTCTAACGCAGCCTTTCGTGTTCTAGTTTCAAGTTGGAAATCCAGTGAGATTTGTTAATTGTTGTGCTTAATGACCAGACTATCTATTATTAGCAGTGTGTGATGTATTTGAAAAAAGGAACCGGCTGACACAAAGAGACTGGACAGTTAGTTTGTGTCAGTGGGGAGACAACCTGTGAGAAATGCAGATAAACAGATTACACCACTAACTTCACTGTTTTTCATGTGAGCTTTCAACTGGAAGTAGGACTTGGTCAGGCTTCAATGGGTTAATCTACATGCTAAAGGAAACCTCAATCAATAGAATATTAACTGAGCTGTTTTAACACATTTTCCCCCCATTTCTGTTGCTTGTGTCTAAGTTTGGAAACTATAATAAATAGCCTTTGTGTCCATATTTAATATTGTAACGTTAGCATTTTTATCCTAATCTGCTACCAATTTACTAGTAGTAAGTAGATCTTAATAGGGTTAAGTTCCAAGTGATTTTTTTAAAAAAAAAACTTTTCTAAACTATGCTTTCCACGGACCTAATAAAACTAGGATCATTTATTTGTCAATCTTAAATTAGACTTGAAAAAAAAACTGCATAAATCAGAGACTGTTACGCAGAAAAATGGATTAAAGATGGATTTATGACAGATGATATGGATTATAACTAATTTATTCATAAATATTAAAACAGCAGCATGGAAGTGCTTCAGTCATGTCTCCCTCTTTCCTGTAAATATCCTGGTGAGCTTAGCTGGAAATTACATTTTGCTTGGGGCCCTACACAATCTAAGACCAGCCCTGCTGACAGATCACTTTCTTCATTCAAATTGTATAAGAAGAAAAATAATGTTTTTTTTTTTCAGGCTAATTTAGCTTTTAGGAACATTTGTTTAATAGATATTCTGTAAGGAAATGCAGCTCATTCAGTCCACCAATGAGTATCTAGATCTCCATCTGGTGGTCATATACTCTCGCTCTAAGAACAAGGAATTATGGGTAAAAAGAAAAAGCACTTTTGCCTCATCCACTGTGTAACCAACACAGGGAGTTAATGTCCAAATATTGCGTGTCACTGAACATTATACCACTGTTGCCATGGTAATTATTCATGTAGACCCTGTTCTACACATCATTTCCTTTTTTTCCTTTCCGGTGTCCAGGAAATGCTGGACCTCTCTGTTTCCAGCATGCAGGGAGAGCAGTGGGGGAATTAAAGTGACACAGCGCTGGAATAATGTGAAAGTAAAGCAGAGCAGCTCACAAGGGTGAAATCTTTAAAGGGGGAGTAACCCATTAATAGACAAGAATCCCCGAGGCTCAGGGTCTTTGCAGACTTTTCTATCAACCTGGAAGAAAATGTGAAGATAAGATACAAAAAAATAAAATAAAATAAAAATCCCCAAAATCATTGGGCAGGGTTCTGACTGGATGTTTTTGTTTTCTTGCTCTCCATTCCTTTGTGAGACACAGATGGACAAACAGCTGATGCAGGAGGCAGCTTCCCTCTCTGCGCACTCATGCTAGGACCCGAAGGCATCTTGAAATAGAAATTCAGAGGAAGAGGAGGAGGACAGAAAGGAGGGAGAGAGAGTGGAGGGGACATGAGAGAGAGCTCTGCTATGCCAGGCTCAATACCTAGCATGGCTGTACAGAAGAAGCAGAGTGTCGTCCCTCCATCGCAGGGACCACTTTCTACATCCACCATCGACAGCCAGGGGGTCGGACACAGACCTGAAGGAATACGAGGTAAGTGTCTTTTATCCTAAAATAGCATTTTGATAGATTTAGATCGAGAACATGATCTAAATCCAAACAAAAAATGACTAAACCACAAGCAGAGAATCACAGTTGAATGATCTGACCTGAACAAGAACACCTGGATGTCTAACTCTCACAGAAATGTGTAAATGTGCATTTTTTTCTTGATTCTGTTTTGTATTTCCATTTTGCTCGTGTTTGTTGCGTTAATGGGTACTTGTCAGGTGCTCGCCTTTTAAACGCTGCCTCTTTAATAATGGTTTCTTTTATTTAGTGCTCAGCCTGAGGCCAGCATGTTTTAACAGCTTATTCAAGCTGATGTTTTCAGGCTTCTAGATCCATGACATATCACATGCTCAACTGGGACATTTCTGTTTACAGACGAGGGATAACCAGGATAGGAGGGTAAAAGAAAAGAAAAGAAAAAAATCTGTATTAGAATATGTAAAACAACAATTTTTTTTTTCAAGCTGAGTTTTTCCCCCTTTCATTTATTTACAGAGAATGGCTCTTATTTCAAACCGAGTCCTCCACAGACGAAGAAAACAACCTGCTCTGCCAACAAGTCCATCCAAATCTGCAACGCTACCCTACGAGTTTCTGCAGGTTAGTCACTGCAAAGCCAGCCCAAGGCATAAGCAAACTAAACCTATGTACACTTGCCAGCTTGGTACCTGTTTTGACCCTTTGCCCTTTTGCACCTTTATAATTTTGTCTGGGACAAACGAGGCAACTTGAAGCTTATTTATATCCACCTTTGGGACATTTTGAACCTACTTTGGCAACCAATGACAAAAGGAAAGTTTGCTTATCATCATTCGGAAAGAAATGTTGCATAACCGCAGTGAATAATATCTAAAGTAGACGATAGAACGTTTTTAGAAAATATGAACTGGATTTAATATGTGAGATTTATTCATGTGAATGATTATTTCCACAATTCTTGAAATAAACGATAAAGTAAGCTGATTTTCAATTATTAAAGTACATGACGGGTATGAAATATGAATTAATTTAGTGCTTTCTAAACATTTAATTCAACTAACAAATCCAATCAAAGTTTTGATAAGTGAAAATTTTCAAATAATAATAATTCAACGCTGCTATTTCTGAGGCTTGTGTCTCAGCAGGGTTCATATTTAAAGCACAATGTAACATTTTGAAGACAAATTTCAACAAGTGAAACATTTCGAAACGGACAAGAGCAAGTACGAGAAATAATCCAATCTCCAAAGACACTTTATCCGAAATACAATTAATTTAACTAACTTGTTGAAGAGTCAGTCTGCATAATTCACAGATGGACCGCTTGTTTATTATAAAACACGTCTAACTTGAACTCTGTGGTGACTTTATTGGCAAATTGGGCTGCAAAAGCAAATTGATCTTGACCTTGAATCAACACTGTTGAACTCTTCCCCCCCCCAAACTGATGATAATATATTAATTTGGAGTTTTACATCGTTTTCAGTTGTGTTTTCATGATTTATCATCGTCTAACAATCCATTTTATTTTACAGCTGGTAACGGGCTGAATGTCGATGAAAGGTTGAAAGCAGCGCGAGAAAGACGGGAGGAGCAGCAGAAGTTACTCGGTGCGTGTGCATCACCGCCGCAGCGCATCCATTAAAAAATAAAAATAATTTAAAAAAAAACACCGAGCGAAACTACTTCTGCTTAATTCCCTCTCAGTCTCCCGGGAGCTGAGCCGACTGGAGCGGGAGCAGCGAGCCAGGCGCTACTATGAACAACAACTACAGGAGCGGAGGAAGAAACTCCTGGAGCAAAGGCTTAAAGAGGAGAGGAGGCGAGCAGCCGTGGAGGAGAAACGCAAGCAGAGGCTGAGAGAGGAAAAGGTGAGCTTTAGCAGTAGACTTTTTTTATTCGTACTTAATAATAATAATAATAATAATAATAATAATAATAATAATAATAATAATAACATGTTTTCATTTTATTTTTCTGAGTTAAGGAGCGACATGAAACTGCCGTGCGCAGGACAATAGAGAGGAGCCAGAAGGCCCAGCAGCAGCTCAGTCAAAGCTCCAGAGGCAGGAAGCTCGTTAAAAACGGTACTAAGAGATGCACGTACTTTTTCCTTTCTCCTTTTGCTAACGCCGTTTCTCTTAAAAAACAAAACAAAACAAAAGTCTCTCGTAAGGCTGCAGGCTCTTGGAATGTCTTATCTGTTGCTTTTGCCCTACTTACAAACTTTACGCTGATCAATGCGCCAGCTCCACGTCGCCTGCCTCTGTCGACGTGGGAGAGGAATCTGGTCAGTCGCCTCCTCACCCCTACTTGCTCTTATCTGGCTAGAAGCAAGAGTGCTGCTTGTAGGTCCGGAGAAGAAGGTACTCTCTCGTTCACCAGAAGGTCTTTTCTGCTTTAATACTTGGCTAATTTTACCTGAGCTGACCACCGCCGCTCTGTGTTCCTTCATATATCATTTTTCCCCCTCCCGCTCATATCGTCACGTTTCAACAAAAACTGCGTTTTTTCATTTTCATTATTTTTACACTGGCTCAAGTTGTCCATGTTTGTCGTCGTGCAGCTTCATGCCAGCCGACGGCTGCCATCCCATCCTCCGCCATTATCACTCCCAAACTCCGACATCAGTCAGTCTCAGTCCACCGCAGGTCGCCTGCTTCACCTTCCTCCGCCAACAGCCAGCAACGACACATCAGCCCCGCACAGGTAAAATCCACCCACTGCTGACCAGTCCTAAATTTCTCTCCTATCCTAGTTTTCAGAGCTATGAACTTCAATGTTTTATTATTATTATTATTTGGAGTTTATGTGATAAATAAATGAACACAAAGTAATGCACAATTGTGAAGTGGAAGGAAATTGTTTCATGGTTGACAAAAATCTGTCAGAAATAACATTTTGAAAGGTGTGACACGCTTTGTATTCAATCTTATTTATTCTGATGTCCCGAAATAAAATCCAATGCAAATAAATAAATAAAACAAAAATAGTCTTGTTGGTGGTGGCAGCATGATGATGGTGAGACAGTGGAGGAAAAGTTGTTAAGACTTTGTCTTTCAGCAGACAAAAACATTAAACATGCTGCTAAATTTGAATAAATCCAAGCATATCTTGGATTTAAAATGGCCTAGCCAAAGTTCAGACCTACATCCAACTGAGAATTTGCTACTGAACTTGAAATCCAACATTCAGGAAAATGGGTAAATATTTAGTCTAGATGTGCAAAGTCCATAGAAACACAGAAAAAGGCTGTTGTACAACTTATTGATTTGGTGTCAGGATTACAGCTACATGCCACACTTTTCAGATGTTTTGTTTAAAAAAACATGATTTTTCACTTTCACTATTTGTTGACTCATAACATAAATGTTCAATGTGACACACTGAAGTTTGTAGTGGAAATGTAACAAAATGTGGAATAGTTTAGGTAGTGGAAGTTCTGTTAACGTCTCCGGTTCGATCCAGATTCAAAAAGTAAGACAGGAAGCCATGAAGAAGACCCCCAACAGCAGCTCTGCCAAAAGATCGTCTGCTGCTGCTGTTAGCAGCATGAAGTCGCCCACCTGCACTCAGAGCAGAACAGCCTCCCCGTCACCGGAGCGGTAAGTAAACGTTTCCGCCTCATGTTGGCGTTGCAGACGGAAGCTGATGCTTCCCTCTGCGGTTCCATCCTGCAGGAGCCCCAGAAGATCGATCAGTAGACACTCCACCCCGCTGCACCTCGAGCTCCCAGCTGTTCCTGAGGAGGACGCTGCCATTTACTTCTCTGCTGGTAACACACGGCCCGTCAACGCACCAGACAAAGGTCAACAGCAGACACAGAGACGAGAAAATCTCACAGAGACGCCACGTCTAAAGCTGCCTGACGCACAGGTTGACGGCTCCACCGGGACAGCAGCAGATGGAAGTAAGTGGAAGAAATATTTATAAGTGAAAATGATTGTTTTGTTCTCTCTTTATGTCCTTATAAAGCCTCTCCTCTTTCAGATCCGCAGCCTGCAGAGGTCATGCTTCGTCCTTTGGCGGGCACCACTGACCCGAAGGAGGCCTCTCGACTTCTGGCTGAAAAGAGGAGAGAGGCCCGCATGCAGCGGGAGAAAGAGGAGCAGGAGCGCCTGCAACGAGAGGAAGCCGAAAGGTAAAATAAATAAAAATTTATAAAAAATATAGGTGAAAATACTAGCCTGGTAAAAACCTACGACAGTGTATTACGGCCATTTTACACAGGAAACATAAAAGGATTAGTACATTTCTGCCAAAAAATTTCCAAGGTCTTTCTAGAGAAAAGACCTTGGAAAAGGGAAAAAAAGTATTCAGAAATTTTCTGGAAAAAAATCTTTGGAAACTCAGAAATACCTTATTTCTGATTAATCTGAAAATTTTGTTTAGTTTTTTGGCAGAAATTTACTCCTCTTTCTTTGTTCCATATAAAATGACCCTAATACACCGTCATAAAAACGAGCCAATTGTTCTATGCTGCACTTCATGCAGAGGGTCTGGACCCTCGGCTATTGAGAAATGATTTCTTCCTGGAGGCGTGGACTCTGCTGAAGTTTTAAATTTTACCCGATCGCTAACGTTTGGCCACGAAGCACGTAATGCACCAGTTTGATGCTATGAACTTACCGGAAATTGCCTGAGCTTTAAACAATCATCCTCCACTGGAGAGAAAGAAGTATCCAGCTGAACAAAGTGGCCGTTAATGTTAATTCAATATTTGGAAGTGTGGTCAACACCAGCTGGAGGAAATGTTAACTTCCTCTGCTGCTATGGCTAAAACTACAAGCAGACACCAATTCTGAAGCAGCGCTGGAAATCAGCCTCGTCATTCACAACTTTTATCCTATTTGCTGATTGGCTCAGTTGAAATTTTACCGGAGGAATCCAAGTGAATGGGAGAAATCCCAGATGGAGCAATGAAGGGAGATTAGAACTGAGTGAAAGTAACCATTTCCACAATTTCACTGCAACTTCTGTTCAGGCGGAGTCGTGAAGAACAGCAGCGCAGGAGGGCAGAGGAGCAGGCTCGACAGGAGGCCGAGGCCAGGCGTCTCGTAGAGGAGAAGAGGAGAAGGGAGGAGGAGGAGCAGAGGAGAGCCGAAGAGGAGAGAGCTCAGGCAATGAGGGAGGCTGAACTTTTGCAGAAGCAGGTGCCCAGTAAACACATCATCTTACTATCCCAGGAGAAAAGCTCCCTGTACAGCAGGCATCGTTTTCATTTGTTTATCCGTGTCCGGATGTTGTTTGCACAGAGAGAGGAGGAACTGGCTAAAGAGCGAGCACGAGCCGAACAAATGAAGCAAGAGCGAGAGATCGCTGCACAGAAAGAGGAGGCAGAGCGCCAAGCGAGGAAAAAGGTTTGGAGACTTACGAAAACATTCATGCCCTTTGAACTTTTACACATTTTTTTTGCCATGTTGCGACTGCAAATATAGTTGCTTTGCTAAGATTTTCAGTTACAGGCCATCGCAAAGTAGTGCTTAATGGTGAATAATACATTGTAAAACACGCTTTTACAATCCCTTCCTTTTTGTATGTTACCTTTGGAAGTGTCGGGAAAATCCGCTTCCTGTGTCAATAACATGTCGAGTCTGTTCATCAGTCTCACTGCAGTAGATGTCCACACCTGGGACAGACACCTGAGCCCAGGATGCTTTAATGTCTTAATAAATAAGAAACAGCAGATTTAATGGGAAAACAGGATTTTAACACAATCGACGGCGACAATGTTTACCAATAACATCACCATCTGATTATCTTCTAATGTCTCTAGAAGAAAGAGCTCTGGTCCAATGAGAAAACTTTTATGCAACATTTCATGTGGGTGTGAAAGTAAACAATGCACATCACCCTGAACACACCGTCTCCATAGTGACGCATGATGGTGGCAGCAGCATCATGCTGAGGACTTTTCTTCAGCGGGGATACAAAAGACGCAGAGAACCGGTCAGAGCAGCGAGGTCCAAAATGTTAGCCATGAGGGCCAAAACTGTCAAGTTGAAACCACCTGGGGAATATTTATGAGTAAATATGTTGCACCTTATTGAATTTAACTAAATAAACTGATAGTTGTTGAAAAGGGATCAGTCAGACATTAAAAAAGGATCCAAGATTGCACACCTACGACACAACCCAGCATTTCCCAAAATGTTTGATGCAACTGTTGGGCCAGAAGATTTTTTTTTTTTTTTTTTTTTGCTGGATGTTATTATTGGTGCCAGTTAGTAGAAAATTAAGAAATACAGAAACCTGATTGATAAATATAGGGGAAAAAAAAACATTTTCTGCCTCATTTTATTGTATTTTGGGATGATTTTGTCTGTGAAAATGTTCCAAAATTTAAGAAAAGTCTCCGTCTGCATGAGCCTGCATGCGGTTTCTGCAGACGCTTTGCTAGCAGGCCAGACTGGCCTTTAGCTTCTGCTTCACCATTACTGACTACTTCATTTTCTTATATCACACAAAATCCCAACCGTTTATGTTTTGTCATGTGCTTCCTGCACATGACAAAACATGTGCAGGAAGCAGGATTTTCTCTTTTGCAAGGCAACTAACTGATAACATTAAAAAAAAAGCTGTGTGTTTTTGTTGCAACGTTGTCTTTTCCAGCGACTTGAGGAGATCATGCGGAGAACCAGAAGAACAGATTCACCAGATACGGTGAGATTTACTGATCGGCTCTTTTATTTATTTATTTATTTTTGATAAACAGTACACAGCCTCGGGCCTCTTGTGACGCACATCCAACGTCGGCTCATGAAAAGGCTTTTCCATCCCCGGCCTTGACTAAAAGCGTTTTGATATCTTTTTAATCGCAGAAATCTGTGTCGGCGCGGACCGTACCGAAGGAAAACACACAGCCTCCCCACAATGGGACGATAGAGGATGCCGCCAAGACGCCGGTGGGGACTAAAACCGCTGCCCAGCT
Organism: Poecilia mexicana; assembly: GCF_051168715.1. Taxonomy (NCBI): domain Eukaryota; kingdom Metazoa; phylum Chordata; class Actinopteri; order Cyprinodontiformes; family Poeciliidae; genus Poecilia; species Poecilia mexicana. The sequence continues at coordinate 7,166,786 of NW_028263391.1, read as the reverse complement.
AGGGCTGGGCAACGAGGACGATGTGGTACCGGTGGTGGCCTTCAAGGAGCGCAGATCCCTCAGAGCGCTCTCCGGCCTGGAGGAGATCCAGACCAAACAGAGAGCAGGTGAGGACGTAACGTCAAACCGCCTCGTTTTAGTAACTTTGGACTTGGTGCCGATCGTCTGTCGTTTCTGAGTTAGGATTCATCTTTACAAATGAAAATAAAAAAAAATTTCTGGATGCGTTTTCTCTCTCCTTACCTTTTTTTTTTTTTTTTAGAAGTCATCTGAGGTCATCGTGAGGCGTCTGTCATCCAGACGATTTGTCCCGCACAGCTACAGCACACAGCCATCCTGCTTCCTTTCAGCACCTCGAAAGGAGCACGCAACATTACAGCTTCGCCTCTCAGCGAGGACGTCTTGCGGTAGCCAGTGGCACACAAAAAAAAAAACACTCAGCAAAGTTCTTGCGTAATCATCTCTTTCCAGCAGGATTCGAATCAAACAAGCTCAAAATGAAGTGCACATCTACTTTCTGCTGTTAGTTTGCTAGTGGATACAGTTAGTCGGTTTGAATAATAGCTATTTTATCAATAAGAACTTGTCCAGGTTTTTTTTTTTTTTTTAGCTTAAACCTGATATTACTTACTGCTGACTCAGCACTTTTCCTTTTTTTTTTCCTCAGTGGAACTCGAATAAATCGAGATGCAGTTGAGAGCTCAATGTCGCCGCGTTGCAATTTTAATCTTGAACCTTTGTAAAATTATAGCAATCGTATGTAAGAAGCTGCTACGACGATACGGTTTCCAAAGATGGGCTTTAATTTTGTGTGTGTGCTGTCTTAGAGGCGAGAATGCAACAATGCCTTTTTTTTTGTTTATTTGTTTGCTTTCACAGTTGCTTCAAATCAAGAGAGCTGTAGGTTAAATGCTTTTTAAGCATAAAAATGCATAAAAATCGTGACTTCAACTTGATCCTATACCTTAAGTACTGTTCTAGACTATCACAGGTTAGCTTTATAAAAATGTTCAAATATATTAAAGCTGATGCCACACCTCTGTCCTTTTCTTCTTTTTAAAGACAGATATGTAAAAACAAAAACACAAATATAAAAACAATTTTAGAAAAGAGCGGCATGTAAAAAAATCAAAAATCAAAGTTTTGCATCAAAGTAAACATCTTGGACTTTTCGTAAAAATACTGAGCAAGTCGAGGGTTAACCAGAAGATGGCGACGGAGGCCGAGTCGTCCTCAGCAGCCATCTCGTCTCCTCCGTCCCTGTATGTCCCTGCGACAGCCAAGCCTCCATCTCGCCGTCGGTCACTGCCGTTGAAAAGTGTCCATCTGCAGAGGATCAGAGCAAACAGGTTATAAAATGCTCCTTATTCAAAAAGTCATTCTTTTAATTTTATATAAAACATAAAAATTAGTCTCTTTAAAAAAGGTATTTGTGCCCATTGAATTTGTCATACTGTTAACTCTGACAAAAGCCTTTAGAGAATTAATTATTTTATTTAGGGGTGTCATGTAAAGGGATTAAAAATGAACCCTGGGACAGTTTTGAGACGCTTGTATGTAAGAATATCCATCCAAGTAGATCCATCACTTAAAAAACTACTGAGATGCTCTGACTTTATCGGTTACAACATGAAAAACGTGTGAAAAAAGTTAAATGCTTTTTCAAGGAACTGAAATTTGTTTAATTTCTTCATGGAAGAATGAAACAAACAACAACAAAAAAACACACAAACCATTCTTGAGTTTATCTACAGCAGCAATGCCAAGCTGCTGGAATTTAACATCTTTCCTTTGGAGGAACAGCAACAAATATTTAGCCACCGCGGTGTAGTGAGGCCTCAGCAGCTGGAGGAAGCCTTCTGTGGAGGAGAGGAAGGAAAAAAGCAACGTTTGATATAGAAACATGTATGGATATGGACGCATGTGTTACTTTACCTGTCGGTTCAAATGCGTGCACGACGGCTGCAGAGTTGTAGGACAGCTCAGGATTTCTCGTCTGTCCGGAAAGCTGCACCAGCCTCCAAACCTGCTCTGGTGATACTGAAGTGGACAAAGTAGTCCTCAGCCCCTCTGAAACAGAGAAATTAAAAAAATTCTGTGAAGACAAAAAGGATATAAGTGACAGTTTCTTTAAAAAAAAAAAAAAAAAGAAAGAAAACAACAACATTACCCCAGCTCATCAGGTGACGCAAACACAAAGTCACATGCAGCAACGTCTCATCTGACAGGGAAGGAGACTCAAGTCCTCGGAGCAGCCCTGATAAGCACAGGCTCTCCTTCACAGCCTGGATAACATTAACTGGATTCAGTGTAACCTGAAGAGATTAGGCCGCCGTGGCGTAAACAGACTAACGAAAGGTAAGCTGGAGGCGTACCTGCTCGTCCATGCAGGCGCTGCAGAGGCCAGTGATGAGCTGGCAACTTTGTGAGATCAGAGCAGAGTTTGAGCTGGGACGATGGAGCAGCCGACCGACTTCCCTCAGCAGTCCTTCACTCATGAAGAGATCCTAAAAAGAAAAAAAATGAGATTACAGGAAAGTCGAACATCTTGCTCTCAAAAACAAACTTTTCTACGTTCTGTCACATTGCGACCATGGATTTCATCATGTTTTATTGGGATTTTAGGCGACAGACCAACACAAAGTGGCTCCTAAACCGTGAAGTAAAATAAATAAACAAAAATTTTTACAAATTAAAAAACTGACAAAGGATTTGATTCATTTTCATTCACTTCAATTGTGTCGGTGCATCATGTAGAATCCCTATATAATACACTGAAGTTTGTGGTCGTAATGTGACAAAATGTAAAAAAGAAAAAAAAAAGATTAGAGTAGGAATGATTTTGTGGTGTTAACCAGTTTTGTGGCATTAGGCAATTGAGGAAAAACTCAGGTTACAAAATATGATAGAGTACTAACATATAGTACTCTATCATAACTATATGTTAGTGTTGTGGGGGCCATACACAGTTTGGTGGGTGTGCGGTCAGTGTGCACAGCAGCGTTAAAGCTGACTGCATCCATGCAGTGTTTGAACTTTTGAGCAGGGACTTCAGAGGCAACACACAGTTAAGCTCCATGAGGTGTTCCTGGACCCGAACTGGGGATAAAAACGAGAAGCAGAATTAGATGCTTTATTTTAAAATAATGCCATGTACAAATGCATGTTACCATTCTTTGAAAGAGTTTGAAGGCATCTGCATGCTTGGGCTGCATTCTGATAAGAAAAAAAAAAAAAAATTCACAACATATGGAAAAGTCACCATTCGTTTCCCGCCCCCCACCAAGATCTCGGTTACCTTTTCTACAGAAGAAGACATCAGCGTCAGAAGCGACTTGGACAAATAATGACCCCCAATGCTGAGCAACTTTGGGTGATGCTCTGGAGCGGCGGCAATGTTGCAAAGAGCTGTGCAGCTGTAAAACTGAACTTCTGACCTGGAGGACTGCAGCAGGAGGACCAAGACAGGGATGCCCCCTGCTTGACAAAGAGTTCTTGTCGACCTATCTGAAAATAAATAAATAAAAATTACGACTGCTGAAAGACCCGACGGTTGGGGATTTGGCTAACACCAGTAAGGTAGAATTAGGGTGTCCGTCTTCTCATCAACTCCAATTCTGATAGAAAACATCCCCACAGCATGATTCGGCTACTACTGTGTTTCATACAGGGGAATTTGCAGATTTTACCTGCAACCCCATTCAAATCCATTTTGAATTTTGTGTAGTGACAAAATGCAAATGAATAATTCTGCGGGGTACGTGAACATTGACAAAATAGAGAGACAAACATACAACCTGAGTGGGAGAGATGCAACAGGGCCCACGCTGCATTCAGCTGTACCGCTGGATCGTAGGATTTTGCCAAAGCCAACAGAGGCATCACTCCGTCCACCAAAATAGAATCTCTGTTCGATTCTGAATAAAAATAAAGAAATTATGATGAAAATACTTCAACTTTTTGATACAGTACGATGTAAAGTTTGTGTGACGACGTGCAGGATTCTTATAAGATCTACTGATGCACATTTGCGCTACACAAATAAGAGTTTTAGAACATAAAACAACAAGAAGAACAACAAAAAGGTCTGCGCAAACCTGAGGACGCCAGCATGGCTATGCAGGCACAAGAGTGACACTGAGCCATCGGATCCCCCGACTGGAACAACTCCAACAGCGGCACCAACATCCCCGTCTCGATCACCAACTCTTTACAAACTGAAATCATGTTCATTCATTCATCAGTGCTTTAAAAATACCGTGCTTTTCGGACTTTATGCCGCTACGTTTTCCCCACGTTTTGAACCATGCGGCTTGTAGCCCTGTGCGGCTTTGTTGTGGATTTTTCTTCCACCACCAGGGGGCTCTTTAGTAGGAAGTGAATCATTGGAAGTCAAAATTGGAAATCAAAGAAGAAAGCGCTAATTTCCATTTAGAACAAGCACATGCTAGCAGCAGGCACGGATTAAGATGGAGACAGATTAATAACGCAGCCCTCTGCTGCGTCTTTATGGAAAACTGAGAGCGGCGGACATACCAGCGGCTTATATGTACGTTTCCAGTTTTTTTGTTGTTGTTTTGTTTAAAGAAAATTAAAAAAAAATTTGTTGCGGCTTATAGTGTGGTGCACGCCATAATCCGGAAAATACAGTAACTTTTTAAGAACAAACAAGTGTTACCATTTTTCTTTACTAGTAGATTAACCAGGGCAAAGGAAGTAGTCTTCTGCACATCCAGGTCAGGGGACAAAAGAAGAGCCGTGATTGTTTCCACAAAGGCATCTGGTAAGGGAGATTTCACTGCAACAAACAATCCCAGCCAGGAAGAGAAAGATGTAAGAACAATTTCTTTCACTTCTCAGAACTGACGTGGAGATTTAATATCAGGACAGTATTAAGTTATCTGATCCCTACCTGATAACAAAAGCATGTTAGAGCTGTCTGCGATCATCAAAATACTATAGTTTATTTCAAAACAAATACAAGGAAGTTGTATTAAAACCTCACATAAACTCACTTTGAATCAGAAATTGCAAAAAAAAAAAAAAAAAAAAAAAAAATTATGACATCTTAGCAAGATCTTTTCCATATGCCTCAGAAGGCACTGTTATTCACTATAACTGAGAACATGAAAAGCTTTTAAAGAGGACATCATTTTTCCTTCAACATAAAGAGATGGGCATGTGAATATTTAAGCTGGATGAGGTATATCAAAAATACAGTTGAACATTTGCATACTGGTCTTTTCCGTTAGGGTACTTATCTCCCGAGTGGGAATACGGCAAACAACGGTCACATTTTAACTACCCCTCGTCCGTACCGTCTGAAAATTGTTAAATGAAATTAAAGTCTTTACTCACAGTGGTGACTGATATGCAGGTAATAAATGGCTGCAGACATTTGCAGATCTGCATTTTGAGAGGCTGCTAGTCGGTTCAGTGCTTGGAGGCTTCTTTGATTGAAAACGTGAGTTTCATCATCTGAGAAAAGGAAAAGAAAAGAGTGATGAGTACAAATGCACCAAGCTAATAAAATAAATGTTTTATTTAAAAGGGCATTTCTCATACTAAGGTTAAAATAATCACATTATAGTCCTTATGAGTGACATTTAAAGTGTTTATTTCTGTTAATTTTATTAACAAAGGCTAATAGCTAATAAAAATCCAGAAGTCATATATCATTTTTCCTTCCACTCAACTTTCCATTATTGCAGCTCTCTGACCAACTTGCTCATTTGGCAGCGAGCTTTTGTGGCCTACCTTCATTATTTATGTGATATTATTTTCTAAGAAAATAAATGTTGGATTTTAACTGGTGGAAAGGCAACAAACAGAAATAAGTGCTTCAAATACAGCACCATCTGAACCCATGAGTTCATCTTTTTTTAATTAATTGTTGAAATAAACTTTCCAATAACATCCCAATTTACAAATGTACATTTTAAATTCAGCTACAATATATTGTCAATATATTGAAAGGACCAAATGACAGAAAGTAGGTGAAATTAAAATTTAATCACCATTGGTGATGGTCATACAATGTCTTAAACAAAGCACATCTATGCGCTTCTTTTTCACAACAGTTCTGTATCCTACCACACATGAGCTGCAATGACGATAAATCTTGAGCCATCTTCCGCTCAGGTGCATTCCTACAGCAGGTACACTGGAGAAGTTCTCCAAAAACTTCCTCCAGTTTGTACTTGAACTCCTCCCAAACTCCCCTCAGACGTGCAGCAAAGTCTCGGAGCAACCGGGAGCACCTGCCACACAGGTCGGAGGCCATAACTGCATAACAAAAGGTTATGACACCTTCCCAAATCATGCAACTTGCTGCAGGACACGCCTTTTGACGAGTCATGTGATCCTTGGAAGCTTATTTGCATAATTCTAATCCCGTTTCACTCAAGAGTTTTTGTTTGATTCTTTTAGGTAAATCGGTATTGAGATCATGTGCATAATAATAATAATAGTAATAATAACTATAGCACCCTTTTTTGCTAAAACATGTAATTTTTTTATTCTTTATTCTAATTGTACTACAATAAGAATAGTTTTAATTATGGACCCCAGGAAGAGTAGCCGTTGTTACAGCAATGGCTAATCAGGACCCAAAAAAACAAACACACAAACAAAAAGACAAAGAAGTAAGATGTATGGAACAAACAAATAGTACTCTCTTAGAACAGATGTGTTAAAAACAACACATGATGTGTTAAATTTTAACACGTGCCGCATCAGCTCAAGGACAACACATGACGTGTTATTTGTAACACAATTTTTGTGTCTGTCATTTTAACACAAGTATTGTGTCACTTAAATCAACACAAAATATGTCAAGATGTGTTATTTTGAAACACAAATGTGTAGAATGTATTTTCATAGATTAGAGCTTCAAATTGTGGATATTAGAGATTCTTTTATTACAATCATGCAAATAACAAAGTTGACACAGCTACAATTTATAGTTCAAATATTAAAAAATTAAAATTGAAATTGAAATCAATAAAATAGCACTTTTTCTAATGTTAAATACAATAACATGTACAAAAGAGAACATGGATGAAAATAATGACAAACTTCATGAAAGAGAAATGAAAATAAATTCCTGTCCCTTTAAACATTTGTGAGATTTTCAATCGCACTCAAATTTAAACCTCCATTTTCAATACCGAACAATCATGAATCAAAATACGATATTTTGTATCTTGGTGCCACAAACAGCTTTCTGTTAACAAAACTCCTGATAACATCTAAAGGATGGAAATCATTAATTTCTCCAAGCGTGATCAATTCATAATCACTATTTTTGTACTACATATGCATAAAAATGATATTACATTTAGTATTTGAACAAAAATAAAAATTGAGTCATTATGTGCCAGAAAATGAACAACTTCACCAAATACAGGTTCTTACATTTTGGACAACAATACATTTCATCTACAAGCTTTAAGTTGTCCAATCAATTCAATCACCCTTGCTTTTCTTTGTGTGGAAAATGGAAGATCATAGATGTACTCAAAAAATATAAAGACAGGTCCGAGTTGGGATGGATAAGACAAGTTACACACCCAGTACAGCTTAAAAAGCTTGTCCACAGCACATGTGAGTCCATGGTCTAAGGGGATGGTGACTTTGTCATTTTTCGCAATGGTGACATACTGCTTTGGCAGTGTTGTGTTCAAGACCACCTAACCCGAGACCAAGACAAGACCAAGACCAGAGTGTATCGAGACCGAGACAAGACCAAGACTTTTGAGGTCCGAGACCAAGTCAAGACCAAGACCGAGGGGAGTCGAGACCGAGTCAAGACCAAGACCAGCGGCCCGCGCTACATGACACAATAAAATGTAAAATATGATCGAAATTGCTTCTCAAAATATTCTGAAAGATCCATATTACCATAAAACACCTAGATATTAAATACTTAATACATTTTTACCAATATTAAATATTCCATTTCTGTGTTAAAAAGTGTGATGGTCTCGTGCCATCCCTAAAAACATAACGCCCTGGGCATTTGCCCATATTGCTCATATAAGAAACCACCACCACTGTCTGCACCATTAAACATAGCAATTGAGGCAATGCCCTGACTGTAAATAATGCTCAACTACGAACACTGACCAAGGAGCAACAAGCAAGAAGTAACCAAACAGAAGGCGCTCACCGTGACTGTTTTCACTCTCTATCCCAGTACATGAAGCCAGGCAGTCTGACACCATGGCAGACATTACAGCTGCCACTTTGAACAAAAACAATCAAAGAGCAATATGCATGCTCTGCGTGCTCTTTCATTTTTGTATTTTAGTTATTTGTTAATTTAAATATTAACGTACATAATAAAATAAAATAATGATGCAATGTACACAGAGCATTACAAGAACAAAGAACGGGTGTTCTGTCAGATCAGATCGTCATACGCTTAGCACGAACTCACGGTGTTCTGTCAGATCAGCATACGTTGTCAGATAGTCGTACGCTTAGCTCAGACATGCATACGCTGTCATTACCATATGATTTTATTTAATCAGCAACATAGAATCATGACGTAGATCATCATACACTTGGTTATTAACAGTTGTATGGCATCCAGCTACAGCCAGACCTGCTTTAAACACACTTTGAAACCACGACAATGCATGTATATCCATCTAGTTATCACATTATGTCATATTATAAACAATTTAATTACTTATTTTCGTCATAACTTGTTGCGTATACTGACAACTACACTGAGAGTCGGACTTCTTAATGCGCATGCGCTGGCATGGTACTGACTGCATGTATGCTATTCTGACAGCGTATGGCTATCTGATAGAACACCGGCTATATCTGTCAGACACGTCATTACCATATGATTTTATTTAATCAGCAACATAGAATCATGACGTAGATCGTCATACACTTTGTTATTAACGGTTGTATGGCATCCTGACTTAGCGGTTAAGTGAGTTTTACACGGGCGTGTGTTGTAGCTGACTCTAGCAGCAGCCAGACTCTGCTTTAAATACACTTTGAAACCATAACACATGTATATCTATATAGTTATCATTGAAAACAATTTAATGACTTATGTTCATCATAACTTGCTATGTATGGTGAACTGACAACTCCTCTGACGGTTGGACTTCTTAATGCATGTATGCTAACCTGACAGCGTATGGCTATCTGATAGAACAACGGCTCTCAGTGAGCGACACTCCAGTCCTATCTAATAAGTAAAGAGCCGTGGAGAAGAATCGACTGTTTCTGAATGTCACCTCACTATATTGCAGACTTTTGGACATAGCGTTGTCCCATATATGCGACAAGTCAGTCTACACCTCCGCACAATAATTCAGCACAGTGAGTGATGACATTTTTCATCACAATGCTTATGTGTCTCTGTACAGCTAGCTTTGATAACATCACGTTAACGGAGCTTACCTTCTTTGAGCTACTTTTCTAAGTGACGAAAAAAGTTAGACGTTGTCCCCACCGTCTGTGAAAGCGAAGCGCTGCTGAGTTAGCTGTGGCCATCGGATTTCTTACTATTTATGCAGCACTATTATATTACTGACGATTAGACAAACATTTTCTGCCGCTGAGAGGAAACCACTGCGCATGTCCTGGAGCGCCACGCGCGAGTGAAAGGTGGGGAGGGGAGGGGGAGTAAAAGGTGAGGAGGGGAGGGGGTAGTAACAGAAACACATAGTTGCTTGGATTTTAATCGGTGCGTTTTGCATCCACTGAAAACAAAAATGTTAACAAAGTGGACAGAATGCTGTACGTTTAGTGATATTTTCACAGTTGCGGTCTTGACTGGTCTTGAAATAAAATGCCGAGTCCTCAGAGCCCGAGACCGAGACAAGACCGAGACCAAATGCGGTCCGAGACGAGACCGAGACCATCAAAAAATGGTCTTAAGACCGGTCTTAAGACCAAGACCAACTTCGAGTACCACAACACTGTGCTTTGGAGACCGCAGATTACTGATGCAGATGAGCTGGGGCTGATGGTTTGTTGATGAAGTAGAGGAATTATTGCAAAGGGATGCTATTCTTGTTCCAGTCTTAGTAACAAAAATTAAGAAATAAAACAAAACAAATTTGTTGGTGAAATGATCAGAAATTCAATGTAATTTCTGTTTAAAATTATATTTGTCAAAGGATAAACACCTACCGGCACAAAATCTAGCTGTGTTATTGCATCTTTGACACTATATTGTCTTCCACCAACAGGGGGCAGAAGGTGTGTTAGCGCCACAAGTATTCTGTAACAAGCCTCCTCTGAAAGTGAACAAAAACCAAAACATTAAAAAAACGTCTTCTTATTGCTGTGATACACAGTAAATGTACAAATCCACATTAAAAAAATTGCAAAGTGTCAACAAAAAACAATACTTACTAGGTCATGTTTAAAGTAATAAATCTGGCAGCGTTGCGGTTGTATTTAATGTAAAAATTCCGGCACCGCTGCATCAGTACACACGTACCTCATGCTAAACACTTTTTATGGAATGTTACCATAGAAGTTATGATTAGTTAGAAAGTAACGTTCCAATTACTTCTACGCTTTTTTTTTTTGTAATTCATTTTTGTGTACCTGACAAAAACAAACTAACACAATTATGTGTTGAAATATTCAAATAAATATTCAACACATACTGTGTATCATATTATTATATTCATTTTAACACACAATGTGTAAAATTAACACACAATATGCTTTTAATTTAATAACATTTTTGTGTTCTTTGTTAACACATCTTTTTTAGAGTGTATATTTTCTTGCAATAACATGTTAAACCCGAATAACGTGCAAGGTTTTATTTTATATATGTCAGAATTGTATTGGCTTCAATCACTTATGTGATGTTATTTATTTGAACTGGCCAAGACCAATTTTTTCCTTCTCATTGATTTTCATTCTCAGCATGGCTGTTTTTTTTAGTTTAATGACTTTTGTTTTACATTCTTATGCTCAATTTAATTCCAGTTTGATTTTAATTTAAGTAACTGCAATAATCTTTAAAATAATATTTTTGAAAATAACCTTCTCAACACCGCGGTAACAGGAACCCCTTACTGGAATGACGGATTTTCTACATGGCGTATCCACAAATGATAAGAGTCAGTGTTCCGGTTGCATTAAATATAATTTGGCGAGTTTTCATTGTAGTTTAGCTGCTCCGACTAGGTTTAGTTGTTCAAGCATGGAATTTATGAACCCAACAATTACTGAAGCTGGTGGCGGCGGATTTAGCAGTGACGGAACCAAGAACGATCTATGCACACGACCACTTTACAGTGTTACGCTCAATACGTAATGACGTCGTTTGTGTCCTTACACATCATTGGCCTTTTCTTTCTTGTTTATTCGCTCACTCCGCCCTCACGTTCAACCTTGTTGACTTGGAAACCATTACAGCGTCGTCGGTGAAGTCGGAGTACCTTGTGCGCACTGATACACATATCCCTACTGGTGTAGCTAACTCACACGCCGTTTTTAAATGAAATTATGTAGAGCTTAGTATTTTTTAAGCCTCGAAGTTTTCTTATAGACCATAAATATTTATGTGTCACTTTGGCAGCGCGAGTTAGCGAGTTAGCTCTTGTCAAACTAGCTGCTTTTTTAGCTAACCTTAACCTGGTGTACTTTTTTATTTTGTTTAGTTTACTTCAGCTTAACATACTGAATAAAACGTAAGCTACTTTCCCCTGTGTTTACTTTGGAGTGCAAAAATGTACACATCATTGTTAGCATTTTTGTAAAATAAGATTTTCTTTTATGACTATTTTTCTTTTTCTACTAAGAATGAGAAACAACACAGTGTGGAAGTATGCCAGTAGGTGAGTTGTTTTAATTTTGAAAAATAATGTTTTGCATTTAAATGTTTCACTAACAAAAAGTAAAACTGAGGTAAAGTTAGAATTGGGGATAGGCATGCAAAGTATTTTAGTTGAGTTGTTACCCATTATTATTTAGGTTTAAGTGATCTCACTTAAACCTAAACCGTCTCACTAGGAAATAACACCCTTTTAATGATAATGTAAACGTTTCTAGGTGCGAGTGAAGAGCGAGCAAAGACCCGGGAAAGATTTAATGAAATTTTCAAGAAATATACGGAATCGGAAAAGAAGTCAAAGAAGAAAAACACTGAAGCAGCTGAAGCAAAGGAAACTATTGTGGTACGTGTTTTGTTGCATCTTGTTTTTCATTCCAGTGGTTAGGATCAGCACTTCACCTTGTAAAAGAAGACACATAAGTAGTTTATCCTCTTTCTGGCAAAGCAGTTTAAGAAACATAATTCTTATTTAAGGACAACTATGACTAGAGTCATGTTATTCCTCTCTTTCTGTCTTCTTAGCTTCAGAATCTGAGAAAAAAACAAAACCTTGAAAATGACACAGAAGAAGATGAGACAGTTCTGCAAAACACGCGCAATCCTGAAGAGGACAGCCCACATTACAACAAAACATCTAAAGCAAAGAAGAAAAGCAAGAGGGACCTTCCTCCCCTACCTGCACTTAAGGACAACACCAATGACATTCAAAGGGATACGGACTCTGAACTTGCTGTAGCTCAAGAAGACACTGACGGTGGAAAGGGACCGAAACGGAGGAGCAAGAAAGGAAAAAGCAAAGACGGCGCAAAGGTTACGACGGAGAGCCAGGTGAAGGATCGAGAAGATGAGCTGCTGCATGAATACCAGCTGCAGATAGCACAGGAAGAAGAGAGGACCATGAAGAAAACGAAGATCAAAGAGGAGGACGGCAGCATCGTTTGGCAGAACGTTAGTCTGAACAACAACATGGGGAAAAAGAAGAAACTGAAATCTGTCACCACTGATTCAGATGGAGGGTGTGTATTTTTACAATGTCAATTCTTTTGTTTAGATCTAAAAGAGAAAAGAATTACAGTTTAGGCATCATTTTGAAATCAGTCATTTTCGCCATTAGAGATCAAGACGAGGACGTAGAACGAGAAGTTGGCGCTGAAAATGAAACGGAATCGAAGGGAAAGAAGAAGAAGAAGAAAAAAAAGCATGGTGAGTCAGGTTTGATTGTGTGTAGCCACTTAATGCTAATCAAACATAAAATATGTTGGTTCTGACGGAGCTTCTGTTTCGTCTTTTCCCGTTTTTCAGTCGTCAAAGAGGAGATCGAGGCCGAGCCGGAAGAACGGGATAAGCAGATGTTTGACGACGGTCTCGTGCTGGGAGTGTTCATCCACAGAACCGATCGCCTCAAGACGGACTTGCTGATCTCGCACCCCATGGTGAAGATCCACATTGTTGATGAACTCACCGGGAAGTATGTGAGGAAAGAGGACTGGTGAGAGCGAACTGAACTTCAGTTCCATTTAGTGTTGAATTTATCTCACGTTTTCCTGCATCTGTATAATTTATAATTGTCCTTTCATTCTTAAAGTCAGCGGCCCGTCTCTTCATTTTACGAACAAGAGAATGTCAGCCACATTCTGCCGATCATTACACAGCCATTTGACTTCAGGAAGAACAAATCCATCATCCCCGAGTGGCAGGAGCAGATCATATTCAATGAACGCTTCGGTTACTTCGTTCAGCAAATCGAATCAGCCCCCAGAGTTATACTTTTCTTTGAAGTAAGAGATAATTACCTTTTCTGCTGTAATTTTTTTTTTTCATTATTTTGTGCTAGTTAATGTTTTTCTTTTTCTTTTCAAGATCCTGGACTTCATGACTATGGAGGAGGCGAAAGCCAACTTTGATGCAGAGAAGCATGAGCGAGGCTTTCGAAAGATTGCGTGGGCGTTTCTTAAGGTGAAATGTTCGGCCCTTAAAAGTCGACATTAGTCGTTTTGACATTGGCATTGATGGAGATGTCTTTTGATTTCCCTCCGACCCTTCCAGCTTATTGGTGCAAATGGGATTCTGAATATTGAGAGCAAACTTCGCCTTCAGCTCTTCTGTCCTCCACCTCGGGCGAAGAGGCAGTCGAAAACAATAGAGGTGTTTGAGTGGTGGAGGAAGTACCCAAGAACCAAATATGCATCCACACTCTACGTCACTGTGAAAGGGATTAAACCTCCAGAGTGTGTAAGTGTTCAAAAAAAATTACCTCCATAACTTTTGGCTCTTTGTTTTTACATTTCATTAAGTTGGAGTGTTTCATACTTATTTGAGCTAAGTTTTGTTGTTTTTTGTTCGTTAGGTGGACCCCGGTATGCGCTCTATGATGGCCTTACAGGAGGAGAGGGGCAGCACCTCTTATAGTGACCTGCAAAATGACGGCAGCAAGACAGAACCCAGTCTTAGCAGGCAGCCCGTCCTGAGGTGGAACCGACTGCCCGGGCAGGTAGCCGCATGCTAACATTTGTCATTGTAATGAAAAACAGATAAAGCTTTCTAAAGTTTGCTTTATGATACGACAAACGTATCTCCGTGAACTTCCTTGACATGACCCGTTATGTAAAATCTGCGCTGGTTATTAGCGTCTTGCTGAAAAACTAAAAATTTTTCCGATCTGGTCTTGTTACATCCACCGCCTTCAATGGAGTTTAGTTAAGTTTTATTAGATAGACCAGCGTAGAGCGGCCTCGTAATTCAAAAGGAGAAGAAAATCATATTTGTTGTTTTGTTTTTTTGTTGTTTTTTCAAACATTTCATACAAATGACTATTTACAGCACATCAAAGGCACCGATGCTGCCGTCACCGTGTTTCACCATGGAGATGTTGTTCAGAGGAGGTTGATACACAATGTTACTTTTTTCACCACACAGGAAAAAATGTTAGATTTTTGTCTCATTTTGATCGCAGCATCTTCTTGCGCATATTTGCTTTGGATTGTGGCAAACTGCAAATCGGACGTCTTCTGGCAGTGATGTCCAAACCTTTTGACGCAAAGGACCAGAAATGTTAAACTGAAATTTCCCACAGGCTACAAAATGTAACATTTAAAAAAAACAAAAAAACAAAAAACATTATGTTTTTCTTCGTTTATGTTTGTTTTACTTGCACGTGCTCAGCAATAAACTAAACATGTATTATTTTACTGCAAGAAATGAGGTATTCTGATGTTTATAGAAAACAGATCTCTAATTTATGCTTGATCCAAAATGTAAAAAATAGCTCATTTATTAAAAAAACAGGGATATAATTCATGAAATTCCAGGGTCAGTTGTCGTCTATCTTTCTCCTTCCACTTGACAAATTCACACTGTTATATGTATGATAATAGATTACATTGAAGGTTGTTGTGAATGCTTTTGTAAGGCTCTGTATTTGGCCAAAAACCACTGGACGTATTTTTAGATTATCTGATTTTCAAGAGTCAAAGTTAAAACCTCGTAAATATTCTCTGTGGTAGATCTGTCGGATTCCCAACAAGCACGGTTTAGCTTTCCGTGGCGGTAAGATGGGCTGTTTCACCGTCCTGTTTTCTCATGCTGGAACCAGGCTGGCCGCTGCTTGCGCTGACAGAGATGCTTTCCCCGTTGTTGGTAAGCAGCGCCTCATTTCTACACAGCTGCTGGTTTTAGTTTCCTCAAGCCAATTAACTTGGTCATTTTGCAGATCTGTGAAAAAAATATAAAAATCAAGTCTCGTCAGACTGTAAAAGAAGACATTTTCTTTATTTCTTCTTTCCAGTGTATGAGATTCCTTCTGGGACAGTGCTGGCTGCTTTCAACGGTCATCTGAAAATTGTGTATGATCTCTGCTGGTCCAGCGATGACAGGGTCCTGCTGTCTGCCTCCTCGGACGGAACCGTCAGGTAGGTTTCATATTTCGGATGTAAATGAAGTCGCTAAAAGCGACGAACGGGAAACACGGCTGCCACTGCGTCCTCTTCTTTCTCAGAGAGTGGAACGTGGAAAAGCTTCTGGAAAACGCTCAGAAGGTGCTGCCTCACCCGTCCTTCGTCTACTGCGCTCAGTACCACCCGGGCGCCCAGAACCTGGTGGTGACCGGGAGCTACGACTTCCTGATAAGAGTCTGGAGGCTCGATGTGGACGATGTGAACGGCCAGATGCTGCAGGAGTTCGAAACTCACAAAAGCTTCGTCAACTCAGTGTGTTTCGATTTCGAAGGTACCGCTGAACCCACCAACGACTCAAACAGAGAGACTTTTTGGCTCCCTTGGTAAAGATGTGGAAAAATGAGCTCTTTCCCTTATTGCAGTAGAATAATTTGACACTGGAAAAACGTGGAGAAACCCAAACTTTTAGTTAAATATGTTTAGTTGTAGTTGTTTGTAGATTAGCCCTATGATTTGGATGATTATCCTGCTGTAAGACTTAACGCTTATTGCTAAAGTTCCCTTGAACTTTGACCTCTTGATGCCATGTTCATTAGCTGCAAAAAATACAGAACTACATTCACAATCACAGCATCATTGTGTGCAATAAAGCAACCGCTAAGGCCTGCTTGGATGCAAAATTTGTTGGAATGTTATATCAAGCGCCGTGTATTCATATTGATGATTTACTTGGTCACTTGGACATTTGATGTGAGATGCTAAAGCGTAGAGGTGGCAGCATAGTGTGAGGGTGAAGCAAGAAAAGAATCGAGGAAACATATCTAAATCCTAATCAATGATGTCAGTAAATTATTGATTTTCTTTTAGTCTGAACCTACCTATTGTGATTGTTGCTCCCAAATAACAGCTCTACATTTAGTCAATGTCTAATGATTGTTTTGCATTTCCCCAAAAGAATGACTCTAAAAGAAAAAGTAACATTTTTTTATTCATCTTTTTTACATCCTTTTGGAAACACTTTCAGAATCAGAGATTAGCTTTAAAAGACAAACTTGTGTGTCCAAGAAATAATGTTGACTTCAATTTCAAGAGCTCACGTCGTACAGACATTAAGTACATATAATTAAACTGTAGAGGAAATGAAACAAAGAAAATTTTATAGTGCAAGATGTAAGAGGTATGTTAGTCAAACACGTCAAACATAAATTTTGAACTTTTCTCCAGTGTTCAGTGAAAAATTGTTTCACTGAATTGCACTAAAAATGTGAATTTGTTTAAATGTTTTAGCACATCTTCACCAGGTGAGGGCGTTAGTGATCTTGATTCCGTTTATGACAATCTCTTTTTAAACATTTAAACAGGAAGAAGAATGTTCTCTGCCGACAACGCAGGCATCATCAATGTGTGGAAAACTTCAGTAAATCCCAGCAAACAACGCCAAAATCCATGCCAGCAATGGTCGATAGAGATGGTATTGGAAACCGATGTTACCGTAAAAGATGATGCAACATGGTGTAGATTCGTTGAATCGAGGTTTAAGCGATTGTTCACACAGGAACAAAGGTTTTGTGTTCTGTTTGGCTCTTGGCAGAAAATTGATGAGAGCGACCTCAGGGGCATCCCCATCAACATGCTGCAGCTCCACCCGAATGGGCGGTGCCTGCTCATCCACGCCAAAGACAGCGTTCTCAGGATGATGGATTTGAGGATGTAAGTAACCGAAGACCATCTGAGATAACAGAAGACGTGCGGTCATTTCTTATTTAGGGTATTTATTTTACTTTTTGAATAATTTTCTGGCTTTTTTTTTTCTTTTTAAATTTAAGCTTGGCTATAAAGAAGTACACCGGTGCAACAAACTACAGAGAGAGAATTTATAGCACTTTCACTCCGTGTGGAAATTTCATCTTCTCTGGTAGCGAGGATGGGATAGGATATGTCTGGAATACCGACACAGGTGACAATCCCTGGTAAAAACAAAACCCTAAACTCATTGCACATACTCTGCATTGTTTCTCTGATCAATGTACTGCGTTCCCAGGAGACCAGGTCGCAGTGTACACAGAGCTTTGTTACCGCAGTGCTGTCCATGGCGTCTCCTTCCATCCGCATGAGAACATGGTGGCTTTCTGTGCGTTTGGTCAGAGCCAGCCGGTCCACGTGTACGTGTACGACCACAAAGGTTCGTGTTTGTGTCATGGACAAAATAATGTGCAAACTGGATTTGATTTTATTTCCACATGGTCCATAAACATTTTGACATATTACAAGCTCAGGGTTTCCCCCCAGTGTATTATAAGCCTGGCGGGCCACCAGACTTTACTTGTGCCCCCACCAGGCTATCCAATGCTTATTTAAGTCTTTTTAAAATGTTTGCATTTTTTAAGACTTTATAGTTGGTGTTCAGGTATTATTCTCCCAATCTTTCAATAACACAAAATTATCAAGTGATATTTTTAAATTTCCTGTCAACTTTAAACATTTTTTAACTCAAAAACACAGTGAGCCGCTGGACGAATGACCCAACCACCGGGCTTAGCGAGTTCTCTGGGGGGAACCTTGAACCTTTCGCTGCAGTGCATTTGATCAACACATGGTAGTGAATAATTGGGAAGTGGAAGAAAAAGGATACACGTTGTGGCCAAAGCTAAAATGTTTTACAAATGACAATCTGAAAAGTGTGGCTGCATTTGTTTTCAACCCTCTAAAGTCAGAGCTGCAAGGACATTTCGCTGAATTCACAAGTCAAGTCATTTAGAAACTGAAATGTTTGCTCTTTAGAAAATAGCTCCGGCTCAGGCAGATTAGTTGATTGACACCATATTTCCTTTGATATTGTAAAAGTGGCCTGGCTGCTTGACCTTTAATGACCTCTGGAAACACTTATAATATTTTTTAAATAATAGCGGCACAAACGAAAGGTTTTGCTGCACAAACATTTGACACCAGTTTTGTTTAATTTGAGGAAAGCTTAGGGGTGGAAGGGCTTCCCAAAACGTCTGTCTATACTGTGATCAAAACAAAGATGGACACTATTTACTAACCAGCTGATTTCTACAGGCAATTGGTTGTCATTGTATTTGATTAATTGCATCAAATAATAAAAATGCATTGCCATTTGGGGTTGTAAAGTGACAAAGCGTGCAGAGAGTTGAAAAGGACACTGTGAATAGTTGCAATCAGCTGCTCTGTTGAGCTCAGATGAATAATTGCCATTCGTTGCGTCGACCCCGTCTTACAGTGTCCCAGCTGGAGATGCACAACAATCTGGAATTGAGCAGATCGGCGTCTCTAGACACCAAACCCGTCCAAAACCTTCGCGACTCCGTGGTGCTGCAGGACACACCGACTCCTTCCACCATGGACCAGTTTGGCCAGTTGGCCAGATTGGACCTGAAAATGCAGAGTGTTAAAGAGCATCTGGATTCAGTTCTTGTAAGAAATTGTCTTTTCTAACAGAGATCTGATTCAAAATGTTTAGACATTCTAGATACTGATCACTGCTCGCTATTATAACCGTGTCGGTAACGTCTCCCGTTTTCATGCCGTATGTAGGAACCATATCGAAGGACAGCAGCCGTTGGGCTCAGTTTGGATCAAGGTTGTAAATATGAAAATAACTTTATACATAGCAAATACCTGAATTAATAGCATCATATATGATTTTATTTAAAATTTATATGTAGAATATATGTATCGTTTGACTGTCTTTGCAGACAAAATGGGCACGACTCACGCAGCCAGGAGCTTCACGTCTGACGTTGGCACAGTGAGTTTTGTATCAGTGTGCCTCAAAAAACTATTTAATTAATGATCATCATCAAATTAAAGGCTTGAAATGTTTCACTGTGTGTAATAAATCTATATAAGTTTTACTTTTTGAGATGAGAAACAGCAACATAGATGTTTTTAAGACATTCACATTTCTTGGAGCTGTACTTGTTGTACATCAAGGTAAATAGCTGCTTTGTGAAATACATTTCTGTGCTTTGCAAATCAACACCACCTTTTTCTTCCCCCTCCAGAAGGGATTAAATGCATCTCTACCTCCTCCGTCTCTGCTGTCGCCCCACTCCAAGCTGCAGCTCTCCGGTTCTTTGGCGGAGCAGCTAATACCCCAAGCAGTCCTGAGCACAAAAAGCCGTGAGTGTCTTGTTCAGTTCACCAGCCGGTTTGGTCATCAAAGGCAGCATTTTAATCATTATGCTTTAGCTCACAAGTAAGAGCCCTTTCACTAAGGACTCAGGCATTACTGTGACTTTAAAAAAAAAACAGGAAGAACTTGGTTGTCTGCAGGGTCTTGGAGAAATCTCCATGACTGCATGTTATTCCTGTTGGGAGTAATGAGTTCCCTGACAGTTTTGAGCTTGCACTAAACTTTCATGGCTTCAATCTGTCAATATCTGCATTTCTGGTTGCATCAAGAAGCAACAATATAATTTTTTTTTTTTTTTTTAAATCTGGCCGGTCCTCAGGAGAATTTGTAGGCTGACTAGATATTCTGGCCTCAAGCCAAAGTCACAACCTAATCTCGTCAACACTAAGCATTTGGATTGAATATCCTGCTGTCCTCAGAGCAATAAGTACAACACTGCGATCAAAGCCTATCCACATAGAGATCGGTTTGCTCTGGATTCCCCAACAGAATACAGAGCAACACACCTCCAAATCGCACATATGCTGGTTGTCCAAAGTGATGCCTGTGGTTGGTATGAATTACAGAACATCAGAGAAAAATCTGACCAGTATGAACCTCATTTACAGCTGAAATGAGGTTTTCCAGATTTGCAGTCCTAATGGTTCTGGTTGATCTTGGTTGATCTCAACACTCTGAGTAAAAGGAGCGTAAACAAGTTATTGAGTTGCGTCACGTTCCAAAATCACTTTCTTGTATTTCCAGGAGGCATCAGTCAGAGGATAAAAGGAGCCTCGTCTCTTAAACTGCATACAGTAAGACTTTCTGAGGTTATTACTTTCTTTTTGGTCAAGAGCTGTCAGCAAAAAATGTAATTTAGTCACAGGTTTAATGTAATGTTTTTCTTTTCTCTCTACCATAGTCTCTCCCCGACCAAACCTCTTCAGGTTTCTATGATCCAGATTCTGTCTCAGTTCAACAAATAGTAAGTTTTCACAGTGACACTGAACTCGCTGCCATCTGTTTCTGTGCTATAACTCATTTCATCATTGGGATCCGTTTCTCAGGTCGTTTCCATCTATAACTACGAAGCGAATCGATCTGATGAACTGACCATCCGGCGCGGCGACGTCATCCAAGTACTGTACAAAGACAACGACACCTGGTGGTTCGGACGCCTGGTCAACGGGCTGCAGGGATATTTTCTTGCTTCTTACGTAATCGATCAGAGTAAGAGGCCGACATGTTTTGGGGGTACAGAAGTATTATGTGATGGAGTTTGCAGGTTTTGTTAGAAGAAAAAAGTTTTTGTTGTTATTGTTGTAGGTGAGTTTAGTGAGGACTCTGCAGAGAGAGACCCAACTTCACTGGGAAAGAACGTGGAGGTGCCCACTCCCACACGGGTAAGAGGCCAAGTTAATAAAACGAGCCGAATGGAGGATTTTTTGTCTTAAGTAAAGAAGAGATTTTGTTCACTTATGTTATAGATGTTTTCTTTTCTCTACTGTATTAGTGTAGGCCTAAAGACAACATTTTTAAAAATCCCACACATTCAGATGGTAAACGTACACTCCCACTTGATGTTTTGTCTCCCACAAAGATTATTAAATGTCAACAATCCTAAGAATCTGAGAGTATTTTAAGAACAGGCTGCGTTTCTCTTTCTCTTCATTCACTCCATGATAATTTAACTTTGTTTTACTGTCCTAAATTATCACCGTCTACTGAGACTTTGAGTCTTGCTGTGTATTTCTGCCTATAAATCTTATCAGTTGCTTAAAGCAGAGAACTGATATGGTGCAACAATCATTTTACAGCTTCCTGCAAACTTATTGCAGCCTAGATATATACTAAGTCGCTTAAGAAATCTTGTTTGCATTTATTAGCTCACTCCTGTAATAAATATGCATAGCTGCATGGGTTTTTTGCTTTGTAAAACTGCATGATGGAGGTACGTCTGTTGGGTTTCTTGTGGTAACTGACTGGTGTTTTGGTATCTTTTCCTGTCCCTCTTAGTTAATTTTTTTTTAACTTTTCCAAACTCGCATTTCAAGGTGTCTGCTGCTGTCAATTCTTCTGGGGAACTTCGGTTTCTCTCCGAGCCAACTTTTTCGGACACTGACCCCGAGCTGACCGATGCCACGTAAGAGGCGTACTTTGCTTAAATCCTCCTAAACTCACCAGGCTTGGTTTCTGAACACGCCGCAGGTGTAGAAGCGGTGCTCATTTTTGGCGAATACACTGTGGAACAACAAAAGGGAGTAAAGTCTGAGTGTTTCCTTTCAGAACTAGAAGGAGGAGGAAGGTGAAAAAGCCGGGAGCAGCCGCGACTCAGACCGGTTTCTCAGAGGCGGAAGCGTCGGGTTCGGCGAGGGAGGCCAGGCCGCTACCAAAGAGGCCGACAGGCCAGTCCAACCGTGCCTTTGAGCCCGATTAATGAACTCGTTGAAAACACCAGTCTGGCTTTTTTTTTTTTTTTTTTTAAAGTATATTTATGTACATTGTTCAGAATTAATTTGTATTTTTGTTTCTTTTGTATACATTTAGAAATGCCATTTTCCTTGCTGCTTTATATATAAATACTGAATAACTTAAAATGTTTCATTGTAAAGATTTAAATATATGACTTTAAAGGGCGACATTCAGACACTATGGAAAAACATGCAATGCTGTAATCACTTTTAAAAAGCAATCGTTTTCTAATAAAACCTCAGGCTCATTTGCACAATAGTTCAGACTAAATTTAATAAATAACCAGGAAAGTAAAAGAAGATAATTAGTTAGAAGGCATCACAACAAACATTGTCAGATCTGTTTTATTGCACGTTACATTACATTCGTCCATTAAGAACCGGTATGACCTGTACAAAACATTTCAAATACAATTCTCTCAAATACAATGGTAATATTGAAGAAATACAATTTTCTTCAATATTCCCAGGAATGTGTTAATAGATCCTGATGAGCTTTAGCTCAGCATGAAATCCAAGTCATGTGCTGCAGAATGCCAAGACCGCTAACACCAACATTACAATTCTGTTGCAAGAAGAACGCAACAAAAGCTTTCCCTCGTGTCGAGAAGAATAGCTGCTTTTCCCTTTAATGTCTGGCAGAGGGATTCATCCGTTCAGGAGAGGAGTGTTTTCATCCGATTGTTGATCATCTTCTCGCAGCCTAAAATTCAAACAGAAATGAGTGAAAACGCATCAGTTCCAGCTCGATAACTTAGAAAATTACGACTAGTTTCAGATTCATGATTACCTTTGTCGATTTCTCTTACAGAGAGAGTAAGCCAGGAGAAGTAAGGCCTGACAACAGAGAGGAACATCACTAACAGGATTAATAGTTTGTCGTTTTTTTCAGTCTAATTTACAGTAGAACAAAATGATCACTCATTAATAATCCTTTAAGATAACGACTAATACTTACAGCTAAGAGTCCCATGGCACCCTGGACTGTCGCCGCCCATTCAAAGTTCAGGCGCTGCGTGATAAGGCCGCCCACTATGGGACCATAAAACATCCTTTGGAACAAATGTCCCCATTAACGTTTAAACCCCAAACAATCAAATGCAAGCAACAGCGGAAAAACTGGTTCTGGACTCACCCCGTGGACCAAAACGCACCAAACAAACCAGACACCATTCCTAGAGTGCTCAGTCCCTCTTCAAACCCTTGTTCGCTGCAAATGAAAGAGCGTGGAGGATTAAAAAAGAAACAACTACACGTCATGTGTGTGTGTGGAACAAACACGGAGGAGAGACTCACTGTGCGCATGTGATGATCTCAGGGAATGTGGGGATTGCAGTCATGCCCAGAGAAAATCCAATCAGGCCGAGCATGAGGACCAGCAACCACAGCTGACTTTACATACAAAAAGAAACATAAAGAAGAGAAGCTGTACCTTTACTCGCCTGTTCTTAAAAACGACAATGATTGTAGCAACATTACAAAGCAAGACTGTTGGTCTGAAAACAAGACTGAAACTTCTAGTTATTTTGTTTTTGATAAAATTCCTGAACCTTTTTATTTCTTTAAGAAGTAACCAGGTAATGTTACAACCTTGTTGCCACAGACCGAAGCTGTCGATATAGAAGTACTCGTGGACTAATTTTACAGATAACAATATTTTAACAAAACAAAGTAATCCGATTTTTGTAGAAAGGGAATCTTCAAATAATTGTAATTGCTCCAGAACAGGAAAGGGATCTTACACTTGTTTTTCTTAAAATAAAAGGTCTTTGACTCTACAAATTCCCATTTTCTTGGAGTAAAAAAAATGTATCTCAGTCTTCTCAAAACCAAGATATAGGTCCTTTGTTCATAAAAAGACAAAAACTTTGAGTTGTGACTTAGCATTTTCCATTTTAAACAGATCAAAATGTTTTGAGTAAAGTGTCACATTAAGCACCGATATTGGTGTATCGTACGCTCCACAGTACATCTAAATATTTTAAACATCAAACTTAGAAACAAGCTCAAATTCCTCCCTGCACCTGGTTCATCAACAATGACAATGCTCTAGTGTTTCTGACGGATTTACTTGCTGATTTCAGTTGAATATACGGGGAGGATACGTTCCCGAAACAAACCATCACCTCTTGATGTGAAAGAACGGCGCAGGACCGAGCAGGAAGAAACAAGCAGCAGTGATGACTCCTCCCGTCACTGTGAATCCTATCCTTGTTCCCTGGTGAGCAACGACTCGCGTTAAAATTACAACTAACCGTGCATTCTTGATCGTGTTTGACCGCTTTAAACACTCACAGGATATTTATCTGTGAAGTAACCAATCACAGGGGACGCCAGACAGTACGGCAAGGACAAACCGATCATTATTAGTCCCACGTAGCCAGATGAGAGATTAAACTGAGAGGAACAGAAAAGAGAAAGAAAGAAGTAGTAAAACTTTAACATGATGCATACGCAAGAAAAGGTTAAACTGATTTTATATGAAGTAAGCAACGTACCGTTTTCATGGCAAACAGCGACAATGTGGCATCAATGAACCCCAGCCCTGCACTTAGCGTTCCTATCACGAAGCAAATCAGCAGGACTTCTCCATGGAAGAGCAGTCTAAAGAACGAGTCTTTGGATGGTTCAGCCTCTGATTAAAAAAAAGAAAACAATAAAATAGCTCAATGTCAGAAAAAAGGAAAAACATCAAAATGACAGAAAATGATGTGTCGAATATTCAAACTCCTACCAATGGAGGGCAACACATAAATGTTGAAAGGAACCATGATCAGAAGCAGACATCCGAGAAGCAAAAAGGGGACTTCGTATCCAAAGGAGTGGTAGAACCAGCCGCCCACAGGAGGCCCCAGAATGAGCCCGAGCCCGGTGAAAATCTCCAAGCTTCCCTGAAGAATCAAAGTACGGATGAGCAATCAGAACACAGAGAGAGTCTTCTTCGTTTCAACCACAAAATATGAAGAAGTCTGTTTCACCGGGACCAGCACAGAGTGGTGAATGTTTGGGATATGGAGGACAAAACTGTGCACAGTTTTCAAAGATTTTTACAGTTAAAAGTCCAAAGAGTGAACCGTGTTCAAGCACTTCTTCAAGACACCACCAGGCCTTACAGTGAGGATGGAGAGATCATGTTATTTTTTTGGTGACATTTTTTTCATCTCACTGTTCAGTTTGGTCTTATCTGACCTGAGAACCTTCTCGCCTTGTTGTTCACAATAGTGCAAGTATTTTGTGTCTGTCTATCATATAGATTCCCATTTAAAAAAAAACAAAAAAAAACATAGAAGTTTGAAGTTATATGACAAAATTATATATATATATATATATATATATATATATATATATATATATATATATTTTAGCTTAGCATCAAAAAAGCACAAAAACTAAAGAAGAGACAGTGAAAGACATTTAAAAAATGGGGGGAAAAAGCAACTCCATACATAGTCACCTTCCTAAAATGATTGGTTAAGTCATTTTTTTTTGTAATTTTGGAAAAAAAAATGATATATATATATCACTAACTTTTTATTACCAAAAGACGATTTAGGCAAGAAAATGATTTCAATATGACGACAACATGGGAAAAATAAACAATTTCTAGCCGACACATAGTGAACAAGTGAATGAGAGCAGCAGAGTATTTCTCATGGGACTGGGATGAACATAACTGAACCAACACATACCAGCTCAAACTACTTTCCTGTTTTCTTAAGACTAACGTCTCAGCTGCATACCGGCCAGACAAAGGAGGTCTGCTCTCACCAAAACAGTCGCCACATTGTTTGGGAAAATTTTCGCCGTCATGGCAAAAGTGGAGGTCATGGCGGCAGCGAAGCCCACGGCGTCGACGGACCTCACTATAAAGCACAGGCTAATGAAGGGGGCCCCCGCGGGGGCCCGATCGAGTAATCTGCCGTGAAATAAAAAGAGGAGACGACTTGGTATGTGAACGAATCGAGTCACTTCAGTGATTCAATTCAGTTTCAAGCACAACGTAGTGTTTTGCTTTTACAGTTAAATTAGTGAAACAGATACATTTTCCAGTCTTAATTTATTTCACTAGTACATCTATGGCCAACAAACATGAATAAAGTTGCTCACCCAAACATGATGGTGCACACTGACGATACAAAAAGTCCTGCGATTAGCATAAATTTTGCTCCAATCTGGACAATCTGCAAAAAAAAAAAATGACACCTGCTGAGTAAGGAGCTGAAAAAATTACATATGTGCTGCTGACATACTGTCATGTACTTACATATCTTCCCATCACCATAGAACCTATTAAATTGCAGACAGCATAGCACCCAAATATTAGACCAACCACAGTCTGACTGGCTCCCTTCTTTACAGCCTGCAGGGGAAATTAATGCAAAGTGATCAAGAAAGTCTTAAAAAAAAGACATCAAAGCATAACCACAATATAAATCTGCAAAACAAAACGAGAGTCATTGCCCACATGAATGAATATTAAGGCATATTAATTTAGGGTGTTTTATTTGATTTTTTTTTTTTAAAGCAGAATTAAATAAATACTTACCCGCTTCGTAAAATGTGGTAAAATTTACTTTTTCTGACCAAATTCCGGACGGATATTTGACCAAACCAATGTAGATGATCTCACCTCTTAGCACATTTTGCACATCTTTAACATTGTTCAGGTTGGTTTTATCCATTTCAAAACCAGTTCTGTTGTGCGTTAGATCCCTGCTGGATCTAATTGTGTCTAGATTTAAGCAATCTGATCTCGTCCGGAAGATCAATGACCACCAAAGCTCAAGCGTATCGAACTGGTGGATGCTAGTAAACCAGAGTAACTTTCCACGTTGAAGCAAACTCAACATTAACATGCCCGCTCCAAAATCGACACCTTCAGGCTCGACTGAAACGTGAAGCTGTCCACACCGACAAGCTAATTGCCTTCGGGGATGGGGGAGTTTTAAGGACAAGAAAGAGATAGAGCGAGCTAGAGATGGATTTTTTTTTTTATGATAAAAAGTGTGTTAGAAGGAGTCAAGACTATGATTTCAAAACTAAGATGAGTTCTCCACTCTGAAGCCTGCTGCAAGCAGTACTGGTCCACGACATGAAAGAGATGGAATTTAACAAAAACGTAGAACTACTTTCCAAACTTTTCAACTCCAAACGGCTCCTTGAAGTTGGGCTTTCCCAATTTTAGATGTCGTTCTTAAAACAAATTTCAGGGAACTCATAATTACTCATATGGCTGCTTTAGGCAACATCCCACTGAATGACATCACACCACACGACTATTAACTACTGATAGCACCACAATTACGTTTTTAAAGGATCCTTGCGACTGTTGTCTTATCTATGCCGAGTTATACTCAAAGCAAGAACTAAATCACTAATCAATATTGCAATTATCTATCTGCAAAGTGGGAATGATAACACAATTTTCTCCATTTTGACCTACATTTTTACTTGCAACAGCCAGTAAAACACCACGGTTTGAAACCAACGACGTTCAAACCACCAAATGTCAATCACAATGAGAAACGATCGCGTCCCCTACTCCAACATCTGTCTGCCCGAAAAGATTTGCAAGAAAGCAAAGTCTAAGCAAGTAAATACCAAATATCTGCTAATTTTATACCAAATATCTATTTTGATAAGTTTATCTTTTACAAAATAAAAATATTTGTAGTGACTGAAGCTAAGTCTACCAAACACAAATGATCTTTGAATAAATTTGATTTTGCTTCCAAACTTTTACCTGTAGAGTTGATTTTTTTGTGTCTTTTTTCTATCTCATGTATTTCAGACCATAAACAAATACCGTTTCCCAAAATCCATAAGTTAATAAATGTAAAGAAATACTATTATTTAGGTTCACTTCAGGAGAAATTCAACATTTAAAGGGGAAAAAAACAAAATTTGAGATTTATTTCCCATTATTCTGACCTTCTTTAACTTACCTCATTAGGGAAAAAGGGGCCTAATATAGAGTAGCAGATCATTGAACTGAAATTAACAGATGCCAACGAAATTAAAGTGAGAATCTGTATTCTTGTCATTCTGGTAGGTTGTTCTGTTGTTTCAGCTGGAAAGGAGTTTTCTGCTGGGGGAAAAAAGGGAACAGAAACAGAAATACTAAGGTTTGAACTTTTTCAATCTGAACAACTTTATGCTCTTTTGCATCAGGAGCAAAATCATCGCAAAGTCATCGTTGGCTCTCTGTAGCTAATTTACAACGAGAGGAATTTGATGGATATTTACTACGGAGTTACACAAGTTCCCACTCACCTGCCGGTTGGGAAGCAACATGCGCGTCCATTTTTTATTTTTTATAATTAAAACTACTTTCAGACTTAAGGTAGTGATTCACAAACAAACAGGCGAACAGGTATCCTGAAAACCCAATTAGACGCCGCCGCTACTCTCCCGGCTCCAAGCTGAGTGAACACAAGCTCCCGCACAGAACCGACGGCGAACAGGGCCGACATGAGAAACTTCCTAAGTGACTTTAGGGTCAACCTTTTCAAAATAAAAGTCCACTTCCGGGTAGCGCTAGAACAATAATGCATTTGTCTGGATACGGATTGAGAACATGGAAAAACAGCTAAAACAATACAAAACATGAGGGAAATAATAACAAAAAAGAAACGGACAAAGGAGAAGACGGGGGAGAAAATGCAAAGAGGGAACACAACAGGAGAAAAAATATATCAATGTAAGATATAAATACCCACAGAATATGGAAAAAATAATTTAAAAAAGAAGTAACATGTGAAGTTATTTTTACTAAAAAAAAATACGGAATATGAAAAAGAGAGAAAAACAATTAAATAACAAATGAAAATAGAATGGAAATTACAGTAATTATAATGTTAATAACACAATCAGTACCCAGGAACAGGAGATTGGACCTGGAGATTTTAGAGAAATTACTTCACAAATAAAACAGCAACAAAAACATTGCAGATAAATAGATTTTATTACATTTTGGCTAACCCATAGGTCTTTACAAACCTTTTTTTTTTCTTTTCATCACAGAATAAGAAATAAAATCTGGCTGCAAACTCTTCATTAGGCAGTATTGCTGATGACTGGCGAACACTGTCTTTAAAGTTGCACAGAGGGGGAAAAGCATTGTAAAATTAAATCATTGCACTTCTTGTTGCTCTCCAAGGTTTTCTCCTTAAAGTAATTTGAAACAAACATTCAATAATAATTTATCTTTTTTATACATTAGCACCAAATTTACATGAATCTCACTCCTACAGCTCACTGCAACAACTTATAAATACACTTTTGCTAAATTATTTTCTTTTTTTTTTGTCTACAGATGTAACATCACAAAATATTTGGTAAGTAAAAACAAAAGAAATGAAAAAAAATGTTAGCAACGTATAAGCACTTCTTATCTAAGCGTAGGTCACTTGCTAAATCCACAGTGTAGCAAGCGGCTTTATATTTTCCTTTGCAATTACAACATCAGTTCTGTGTAGGTAGGATTATTGCACAAAAGCTCTATCTATTCAAAGCAGCACTGATTTCCAAATAGTGAAACTACAGCACTTCACATTCAAATGCAGGATTCAAGTAGCATCATAAACACCCAGCAAAAAAAAAAAAAGAAAAAAAAAAAAAAGAGTAAGATTTCACTTTAGCTTACATATGGCACTCAAAGACTTAATCAACCAGCAACAGGAGGATTTCTGTAAACAAAAACTGTTCGGGCTACAGAATTACACGAAATACGATTGAATGTACAAATGTAAAATGCAAGCCTCAATGAAATATTACTGCCTCACTGAATCAAATTGTAATATTTTTGCCAAAAGATGTATTTTAACGCCCATTGCATCACTTCATAGAAGTAACATAAATACGATGCCAAACTTTGCTCAGGTCTTTCAGATGCAATGACTCACTCATTGAAAGCATGTAGCAGAACAAATTAAACAAATCTCACCTTAATGCTGGCCTGGAATGAGATTTGAATCAGCAAAGTAAGCGAAATCCTAAAAATAACTAATAATAAAACCAGCCTTCTTTACTGGATTCCTTTTAAACAAATTTTAAAAAGTGCAAGATTTGTGTTAGATATCTTATGGTATGGCTTAGAGGCAATGTATTCTGAATTTCAAACTCCATTCTACCCTCAGAAATTGCATTTATTTAATGCAGAATGAATATCAATTATGTAAAGACTTTTATATTTATTTATAATATTTATTCTAAGTTATATTTCTGAACTACAGCATTAAGTCAAAGTTCTGGATAAACTGCTTCCATCAGTACTTGACAAGCTGACTTTGCTTTCGATACTAACTGTAAATCACAGGTATGTGAACAGTCAAATCAAAAAAAAAAAAAAAAAAAATCTGGGAAAAAATGTAATAAATGTGTCTCAGTCCCGACCAGTACAGAACAGCAACACCGGCAAAACGACTCTTCATTTCAGTCTTTGAGTCACATTGGCCAAGGCGACAGCAAACGCCTGCACGGCAGAGAAAGGGTACTGGAAATCCAGGATGTAAGCGTTCCCGTCTATTCTCCCAAACTGCATCACCTGAAACAGAGAACATCAGAAACACATCAGGGATTTCTTATTGTTTCAGAAAGTTATTTGGTCACCATTAAAACTCTTGCGTCATTGCTTTTCACATTACCTGCCTGCCATCCAGCTCTATCTGAAAATTCTTTGCTGACTCCTGAGTGACCCGACCGCCAAAGTCAAGCTGATAGACCTGCGTAGCCTCGTTCCAGAGTGGCTGCTTATTGGCCATGACATAGACGAACCCTTGGCTACCTAAACTGCGGTCTTCTCTTTCGTTGGCTTTGCGGCACTTGATCTCTTCCAGCTCACTTGCCATACGCAGGCTCCTCTTGTTCTTCCAGCTCTTTTTGCTACTCTGGTTCTGGTTCATGAGCTCGTCGCCACTAATGAACAGTTCTGGTTCGCTTTCGGAGCTGTCCTGGAACTCATTCGTCGTCCTGCTCATTTTCTTAGTCTTATTCAGTTGCTCTCTCTGCCCCTTGGGCTTCTTCTTCTCTCTACTGCCGAGCCTTGGGCTGGATATGAGGGTGTTGAAGTCAGAGAGTGCCCGCCCTTCCTTTCTCGATCTGCTCTCAGAGACCGTGGGCATGTTGCCCTCTTCTGCCCTGCTGTCAAGCCTTTTGCGGCTCTTCTTGCTGTAGCGTTCCGACTCCTGGGGAACGGGGCTTTCGTTAAGGGACGACGGCTCGGGAAAATTGTTGGCAGACTCTGCTTGGTCTTCTGTGGCACTTTTGGATGGGATCAACTCAGTGGGCGGGGGAGGAGGTGGTAGTGGAGGTGGTGGAGGTGGAGCAGTGGGAGGAGGTGGGGAGAGTAGAGGCTTTTCTAAAATCTGATGAGTTTTGGTAGGCAGGGGAGGAGCTGGAGGATCTTGCATTGGTGGTGGACATGGGTAAGGGTTCCAAGGATGTAAACTGACAGGGTGAAGCTGAAGTCCAGCGCATGAGCTAGCTCCAGGGTATAATGGAGGGAGAGGACAGCAAGCCAAGTTAGCCAAGTTTGGAGGGTACCCTGGTGGTAAGACCAAACTAGGATCCTGTTGGGCAAAGGATACCGAGGTGACTACCTCATTTGGGGAACACTGTGGCGGAGGGTTCTGTAGGGTCTGGAGTGGAGGTCCACTGTGACCCACACCTGGGGGGAAAGGTGAGAGGGATATCTGGTATCCTGATGGGAAGGTAAGAGTGCTCGTGTTCAGACTGGTTGGAGGCTTCGTTGTGAGGACAAAAGGAAGCCGAGTAACGTCCAAGTGCTGCGCCTGACTGATAATGAGAGGGGGTGGTTTAGGATTTCCTGGTGGCGGGGCTAACATCGTCTGCTCTGGAGTAAGCCAGAAGTCC
Source organism: Poecilia mexicana (assembly GCF_051168715.1). NCBI lineage: Eukaryota > Metazoa > Chordata > Actinopteri > Cyprinodontiformes > Poeciliidae > Poecilia > Poecilia mexicana. Next base: position 7,134,584 of record NW_028263391.1, on the reverse strand, counting down.
TCTGCGGTGGAGGTGTCCCACTGATAAGGCGGAGGGCGTTTGACTGTCATACTGCCATCGCCCAGATTCAACTGACGAACAGATTTCTCAAGGTGACACTGCTGATTTAGTGTCTCGTCTTCAGTAAACGCAGAGTTTACGTACACTGTTCTGTCCCGGCTGTTATCTACCGCTCCCAATAGACTGTAAGACGACTGAGACGCCAGCGGTGAGGCACTTTTGGAGTGCACTATGATGGTGCTGTGATGAGCCCCTTTGCCTGGCGGGAAGTCTTGCCTTACGACCGTGCCGCCTGCGATGCCACTACTCGTAGTCCCCCCTCCGGTTACACTGACACTGGTACTACTGCTGTTACTGCTGCACTGTGTGCACGTGTACAATGCAGTGGGCACCCTCTGCTGGTAAGAAAGCGACAATGCGCTGTTCATTTTCGCCTTGGTAGGCAAAGTTCTCGAGCTGTCCATCATCTGTGGCACTTTGAGTCCCACATCTCTGCGCTCACGACGTAGAGTGGCATGAATCAGACTGCTGTCGATTTTCTGAGGAGGAGGAAGAGTAGCAGTTACCTGATTGGCCGGATCAGGGTACGGAGGAGGGTCTCCGCTTGGTATAGAATACCGAGGAACGGACAGACGACTCAACGTGGCTGAGCTGTATGGTAGTTGAATTTTTTTATTTTCAGTGGAAGTCACTTTAAGAGTTGCCGAACCTCCAATGCCATGAACAGAGTATGCATTCTGATTGCGAATGAGGCGTCTCCGTGGGCGACACACCTCCTCTACATTGCCACTGCTGTCAAAGGTGGTGATCCGTTCGTACCCCAGAGGGGTTGGGTACTGCAAGGTGACTGGGTGAAGCAAAAATTCGTCTTTCTTGAGGCAGGGATCGGGGGCCAGGACACTTGGGCTGTCACAGTTTGTAATGAACGTTTGAGGAGCAGCGGCTGCTGTAGCTGCTGCTGCAGACACCACGGTCCCTGGGTACGGAGGTGGGGGGTTTACCTTCCTCATCTGGATCTCCACAGCTCCGTCTGCGTCGCTGAAGGAAGGAGGTAACGTCCGTGGAAGAGTCGGCTTCAGCGTGTGTGCGTGGTCCCCCCTGTCCAGCTCAGGCACAGCAGTGGGAGGAGGGATCGAAGGAAGGAGATGGATCTGTTGCAGAGAAATGGTTGGATAGCCAGTGGGAGGCGGCGGCAGCGACATCTGCATTTTGAGCTGCTGCTGCATTTGTTGGTGCTGCCTCTGCATCTGCTGATGTTGCTGCTGGATCTGCTGATGCTGCTGCTGCAGCTGCTGCTGCTGCTGCCGCATCTCCTGGATCTGCTGCCGGATCTGCTGCTGCTGCTGCTGCATCTGCTGCTGCTGCTGCTGCATCTGCTCGTGCTGCAGCTGCATCTGGTGCTGCTGCTGTTGGATTTGCTGCTGTTGCTGAAGCTGTTGGGCCTGTTGCATTGGCGGGTGCTGTTGAGCCTGGTGTTGATGATGTTGGGCCTGTTGGTGTAGAGTCTGTGGGTGATGCATCTGCTGCAGCTGTTGATGTTGTGGCTGTTGTTGCTGCTGCTGCTGCTGTTGTGTCTGGGACGGATGGTGGTGTTGCTGCTGTTGTGACTGAGACGGATGGTGCTGTTGTTGCTGTTGTTGCAGTTGGTGATGATGCATCTTCTGCTGCTGTTGCTGCTGCAGCTGCTGCTGCGTTTGCACCGTATGGGACTGTTTCGATGGCTGCTGGCGAGGCTGCTGTGAGTGAGCCCTCTGCGAGTGAGGCTGTGGCGGTAGATGGTGAGGCGGTGGTGGGGGAGGCAGAGTACCAGGGAGAAGAGGACCCATGTCTAACCCACTGAAAATCCCCTGACTATGATTTGAATATCTAGTTGGAACAGGGTATGGTGACGCAACAGCATCTTGGCCATGATCAGGGACGGGGACTGAGGCTGAGGCAGCCGCCGCCGCAGCCGCTGCTGCGGCCGTGGCTGTTGGATTGGTTAGCACGTCAAGCTGAATGTTCTGATTGGCCAGGAGGGATTGAACAAGTCCGATGCTTTGAGTTGGAGACATGGCTTGAGCTGGGCTGTGGATGGGAGCGATGGGAATATTGACGGTACAGGGTGGGTTGTCTCCGGCTACTCCAGACGGCCCCATCACTTTAAGAAGACACAGAGCAGAAATTTACCCAAAGACACTGAAATCTCATCGTATATTAATAATTTTACATGTTTTTTTCATTGACAATCGTGCTGTCGTTGGAACCTGGTAGGTCATCCTCGTCCTCACTGAACACATTGGGGTTGAACACAGGCAGGCTCATGAAGTCATGAGAAATCTTTCGCACTTCAGGAAGGTAGATAGTCATCTGCCTCGGTTGCAGATGCAGCAAACTAGTCTTATAGATCACTGAAGCAAAAGAATACACAAAGAAGAATAAAAAAAAAAAACATGAATCATAAATTGTTTTGTAGACAAATCATACATGCATCGGACATTTTTGGGAGATTTACCTGCACCGAGATTGGCTGGGAGGAAAGAGGCGAGTCCTACAATTTTGAACTTTGTTCCCCAAATGTTAGATGTGACTTGGGCAAGGTAGTTGTGCTGTGGAAGTGTAAAAATAGAAAATTACTAAATTAGTCTGCATGAACCTCTGGCACAAGAAGGTTTTATTAACTGGATTTTATTTAGATTTTTTTGGATTTAGTTGTATATTTAACAAATAGAAATAAAGAAATCTAACAAAAATACTGCAGTATCAGGATCATAACTGGTGTACTTGTTGATTATGCAATCGGTTGGTTTCCTGCATAAGATGAAAAAACTAGTGGAAGATTACTTCCCTGGTTTTACTTGGCCTTAAATGTAATTTACTGAACATCTCCAAATATTTTCACGTCTTCACTCTGATACCACCAAATGAATTTGAGTGGTGAGAGTAATCAAATAGTAATGCAAAGCTTCTAAGTTTGACTCCAGCTTTCCACACAACATGCCAAAGTATATAAAGGCAAGACATCGAATGTCAAGATGCTGATCAGACTGACTGACCCTGAGCTATTTTGTAGTGAAGCTGTTAGACATACTTGAAAAGACTTGAAGCTTTAAAATAGGCTACATATCGACCCAGGGAGATTCATTCATAAAAAATGTGAAATCCTTTCTCATCAAAACCTCTCATATAATTTCACCCCCATCTTAACAATTATGCACAGCTTTGTGTTGGTTGACTACATAAAACCCCAACAACAGAATTTGAGGTTGTAATGTGACAAAATGTGAGTATGAACATTACATAATCGAGGTACGGCTTATGTCTTATATGCTATGTTTGAAGACGTCAACAGCGTTGACAAATAATTTTGAGTAAAGGTCAAAAGTACCTCTGTGTTTCCATCCATTGTAAACTCACGGCGGGTCAGACTGGGCGACCGAACCGGAGGCTTTTTAGTCAGTAGCCGTGGTGACCGTTGCCCTTCTTGATTGGCGCGTGAAAGTTTGGGGGATTTTCTTGAATCCATATTTAACCTAAGAAAAATATATATATTGTTAGACTTGTTAAAATAACAGCATCAATAGACGAATCCTGAATGCGCAAAGGCTTCGTCGACATCATTTCCGACGAGGCAACCTGTTTCCGCGGGATAACTTTGGCGACTTCTTCCCCACCCACTCGTCACTCAAGTCGATGTCACTGGAGTCGGAGCAGTTACAGCTGTCTGTGTAGGAGATCATGGGATTCACACACACGTCCTCTGGAACAAGAAACACAAGTGGTACTGAAGATTACCGAGCAAAAACATGTCTGTGGCAAAAAAAAAAAAAAAAAAAACTAAAACGAACGTGGCATTAAATTTCCGTTGCATAAAAATGATTTAACAAGCCAAATGCCCGGTCCTCGCACAGGCTATTTCTGAATCAGGCCACAAATCATGTTACATCAGAGAGGAGACTGCGTTTGTTCTTCCTCCTGGCAAATGGTTAGAACACAGCACTCATATCCCTTCTGGAAAGCAATAAAAGTGTGTTTGAGCACCTGTGTTTTTATCTCCTATCCAATGCTGCCTTATGGCTCATCTGTCCTCAGCAAAACATTTATAAAAATAGAGATACATCAATAAGGTATTCTGAGTCAGTTTGGAACAATTCTTTAAGTATTTCACACACAAAAAATAAAATGTCCAGCAGCCAACTGCTAAGATCTTGTTGACATGCCATTGTATTGTGTAAATTTAGTCTTGATTGTTTTAATAAGCTCTTTTCAGAGAAGAATCAGCTGGCTCATGTTGCCCTTTCCCTTCAGTTTGCCTTTAGTCGCACTGATTACTCCAACAATGTCTTCACGGCTCTGCCTGAAAAATTGATCAGCATCAGCTGCAGCAGATGCTGAATGCTGCTGCTCGTGATCTCACTAAGACCAGGAAGACAGAGCACATCACCCATTAAACATTAAAATATGTTTGTTAGTTTATAAATCACTGATTGGCTTAGCACCAAAATATGTGGTAGACCATTTGTCATTCCAGGCCACTCAGGTTTTCTGGTTTTAGCCTGCTCTGTATCCCCTGAACCAGAATTCAGCTTCTATGCTGCATAAATCTGGATCAAACTTTCAGAAAACTGTAAAACAGCCAAGCAAGAATTTGGTATTTATTTACAGAAAATGAGAAATGGTCAAATTAACGAAAAAAGATGGAGTCTTTACAGACCTCAAATAATGCAAAGAAAACAAGTTAATATTCATTTAAAAACAACAATACTAATGTTTTAACTCAGGAAGAGTTCAGAAATTGATATTTTGTGGCGTAGCCATGAGGTTTTCAATGGGGTTCAGTGGAGTGGTCCATTCAGTTTTTCAGAAGATTTTTATTTTATGATTTTGATGATGGCTTTTGTTTCACAATTGGTGACTGTGTTATGTTTTCATGAGGTAAAGCACTGAACATTTGCTGAAATGTGCTCTACAAATAAACTTGACTGGACTTTCTTAATTAAAAGGATGCACAAAGTTTTTATAACTTGACAACTCTATCGTATATGAAGCTGTTTTAGATCCAACAGAAACTGAATAACTAACAACATATCTGTTGTTTGCTGAAATATTTACAGACTGAACATTATTTATAGTTTTGCTGCAATTAATAATTAGGAAGAAGAAAAATCTGGGTTTTTTTTTTAAGTATTTGAGAGGCTGATCAACATTCAGGGTAGATGAAGGGAAAATTTGCTCTCCAATTGCTCCGTGCATCTCTGGAAAAACATACACACAAATTCTGATGAATATTAGGGTCAACTGTGAACTCACCAGGTTTGCCTTCAGTTTTTGGATCCATAATGACAAACTCAGGCCTGAGCTTACTGATGCGCCTTCCCTTGAGAATAGGCACCAGCCCCCCAAGATACTCCAGGTACAGCGTGTAGCAGGGGCCGCCTGCCTCAGGACTATCCTCCGCTCGCTTCATGGTGCAGTGCAGCCGCTCGTTCCCGGACGTGGGGTAGCTGACAAAGTCGCGGATGTTGTTGGGGTCAGGAATCGGAGGCTGGAACAGAGAAAGGAAAGATTTCTGGCTGCTCAAGGGGACAATATGAAAATGTGAGTGTCCGATGACCTCTGCTCACTTCCCCAGCAGGATCAGCATGACCTAGCCACACAACTGCAGGTTTTAGGAAATACGCTGAAGTGAAATACCTTGATGGTCGGTATAAAAGCAGAGGTAACGTAAGAGCAGAGCAGCGAGGGCATGTTCAGCTTCCCAACGTCCTTCTCTTCGCGCAGGGCGCTCGCAATACCCTGCTGGCACAAGAGCTGGAGGCTGGCCACCCTGTGCTCCACACGCACCACATAGAGAGCTGGTCCGCATGCAAGGAACAGGCGGGAGTCTCTGTGACCCCAGCAGATGGTGGTGATGGGCCTCTGAAACAGAGCAACCAAAGATCTTCTATTGTTAGAACACACTGGACACTTCTATGGTATTTATGTAACTAACAGTCTCAGACAAGAAGCCCTGCAAAAGTTTTCATATTCACTGGTGTTTTCAACACTTTGCCACATGTTAACCAAAAATTTGTACCATGAAAACACTTGGATTTGATATGGAACTTCATAAAGTAGTCCATAGTTTTTAAGGGAAATGAAAATCTGCAAAGTGAGGCAGACGTTTGTACTATCAGACCCCAACCTGAGTGAATACTTTAATTATTGGGGGTACGTCTCTTTAAACTTAGCAGAGGCAAAGATGGACATTTTCGCAATTTTTTTTTTTTTGCCTAAAGTAGCTGAAGTTCGGTCCGATTAGATGGTGAGCATCTGCAGACAGCAAGTTCTGCCACAACTTCTACATTTGAAGGTCTGAACTTTGGCATTTAATTGAGGCCTGATACTGTAGCTCTTCTGTTGTGATGTTTTTTTTTTATTTACTTATTATTACTCTTATTATTTTAGTATATATTTTTCTTGTATTATTTTTCTTTCTCTTTTCATCAACTTATTTTGTTATCATTTTTGTACAGCACACTGGTGCAATTTTAAACCTGTTTTTAATAAATTTGACATTGACTTTGATCTAATCCGTTCCATTGTAGGTCAGGTTTAGGTTCACTATTGTGCTGAAAGGTAAAGTTTCACCCCAGTCTCACGCTGTATTTAGCTCCACGCATGTTCCCATCAACTCTGACCATGTTCCCTGTCTCCGCTGAAGAATGGCGTTCCACATCATGATGATGCCACCGTTATGTTTAATTGTGTTGTTGGTGTGTTCAGGGTGATGTTTGAACACATGTTTGCAAGTAACAAAAGCTGTATTGTCTTTCCATTTAGCGATTATGCACTTTGTGTGGGTCTATTGCATAAAACGGGATACATTAAAGTTTCTGTTTGCTAACTGACAAAATATGGAAAGGCTCAAGCTTTCTGCCTATCTTTTGTAAGAAACTATATAAATATTTAGTCTCTTTATATTGCTATCTTCTAAGATATTTATAATAATAAAAAACTAAAGAAACTATGCCTAAAAAAATTGTAGCCAGGAGATCTAAGCGATGCCAATCAACCTCCTGGATGCTACTCAATTTGCTAATGGTGGGAAAACAACTTACTGTTACAGGAAAACCGTTTACCCGGCGTCATCGGTAGCGATGCTAACTAGCTTTAGCATTCATGGCAGGCTATGTTGTAGTGAACCAGCTGTAGCTTAGCAAAGAGCAAGAGGGTTTGGGTGAGTACAAGAGTGATTGGCAGCGCTAAAACCCTCGTCCTGGCTCTGATTGGCTGTTTCTACTTCTGCAGTTAATACGAGGAGCACTGGGCGAGGCCACAGGAGCTTGATTTTTTTCATAGATTATCTGTCTTATACTGTCACAACATAATGATAAAAAAAATGTTTTTAATAAAAGTTCCATATTGCAGCTATACAGAGAGACTAACCTGTGCAGGTGTTTCCAGAGTGTATATGTGCTCTCCTTGTACATTGTAGAACTTAACAAGAGCATTCCGCATGATGGATGCACACGCTGTGTCGGCTGGGAGCCCGTGTTTCTCCATGCCAGCCACAGCCAAGAGGTCTCCCTGAGAGCACCACTGGGCTTCTACATCTATAGTGAGGAAAATTAAATCAGAAAGAAATCTGTCGACAATAAAGTTGTAATTTTTACTCATGTGGGCTGGAACCTGAAGTGGCAGTAACAGCGTTTCTCAATAAACAAATTCAAGACCTACAATTGGTCTGGTCCAAGTCCGGTTCTTGAGAGCTAGCGTCCCGCAAACTTTCAGATACTTCCCTTCTCCAACACCCCAGCAGGGATGCATCTAACAGTTACAGAACTGAAGCTATCAGGGCCCTGACTTGGGCACCCCTAAATTTGGATGATTAAAGTCAAAAGACACCATGACGTTAATGGCTACCTTACCTTTACCAAATCTGAAAACTATACCTTGTTGCATCATCATACTGGGGGATCGTACCTTTCAGTCCTGAACGGATAACAGCCGGAGAGAGATCATCGTAGTTGTTCATCAAACTGATATCTCCTGATAAGAAGGTGACTGTCAACAAAGGCTTGACTCTTCGGACTTGGAAAAAGGAAGAAAAGTACATGTACATTCATTGGTTCATTAGGCGTTTGTCGTGAGCAGAGAGGGGGAGGAAACGGTCATACCGAAAGGCAGGATATTGTCATCAGAGTCCGTGTCGCTCTCTGTGCTGTCCTCGACCAGGAAGTCGGGGCAGTTCCACGACATGCTGACGATGCCGTCAGACTCGTGTAGCAGCACGTGAGCGAGCATCCGTCCATGACAGTCCATCACTATTACCTGCCCATCTGCTGTCCCAAACAACACCTACGGAGAAAGTTGTTCAATAACAACAACTATGTTACTAATAACTAAGCCGCCGCTAAACGGAGACAGCGTTTCTTTAACACTTTACGCGAACCACCAAGGATGTTTTGATACTAGAAACTCAGCAGAGCGTCTTTTACCTGCTGATCATCAGGTGTCCAGATGCCACAGGTGATCTGACTCTCCAGGTTGATCTCTGAGGACCAGTGTCTCTGCCCGCTGACCGAGCCGACTAACACAAAGCCATCCCTGTAAGCGATGAGGGCTTGGGTGCCGTCGTGTGACCAAGTAAAATCACTCACCTGAAGGGCGATAAGATATACTGTTAGGGGTATTGGTGTGAAACAACTAAAGCGATGGCGGGGTTTATATTTGTAACAAATGCATGCTGCATTATTATTGAAACACAATAACGAAATTGCACACCTGGGCTCCTCTGTCATTCACTAACTCCACAGACCACCTTCCCTCATACTGGATCCATACAAAGATGCCTCCTTCCATGTCACAGGTAGCCAGCTTCTGGAAGGGCTCATTCCAGCGCACCAAGACAACCTGCAAAGGAGCAAAGCAAGCAGCTTTCTTCCATTTTCTAAAAGCACAGGTACAGCTGTCCGCGGAGAGAAACTTTCAGGAGTAATGTGCTGCATAAACACGAGTCTAAAAAAAGACTTTGAGGCAGAACAGGCTTTTAAGAGCCAAAGCAGTTGCAAGGAGAGTCAGCACACAGGCGCATAAAAATAGCACCAGCAAGAAACATGTACTAACAATAAGATCAACGACAAGTTCATGAATGCAACAAGGACCTTTGGAGCAAAGAAATCGACTTTAAGCAAAAGCTGAAAATGATTTGATTCTTACTTTTACAGTTTGTTAATTTTGCAGACAAGCTTCTGGCACAGTTGGTATAGCTTCCTTTCAGTCGGTTGGTTTCATGGATCAAAATCATTTTTTAGGAATAGTCCACATTTGAGGAGACCTTTGATTGTGTCCAAGTTTCAACCGTCTGATTTCAACTTGTCACAGCAAATTGGTTGGGATGCTCAAGAGCAGCCCGGGAACCACAATGGAAACCACCAAAACACCATGTTTGTTGATTTGCCCACACAGACAAGCCAAGTTCCTTTTTTTGAGAGACGTTTTAAAGTCAGAGTAGAAAAACGATGAGCAGTTCAGCCGCAATGGCAATCAGCATGTTTGAAAGAATCAACAAGAGCTTTCCAAGCACGGTAGCAATATGCTAAGGGTTTGTTTAATTGCCTGCAGTATTGGTGCGTCTTACAGAATGGGTGTAAAAAATATCTACATTCTTCAGCTCCATCGAAAATGAGCAACTAGTTGAGTCACACGCAGGGTAATTATACGATAAACCTATTAACACTTTCTTGAGAATGGGTAGACATATGGTTGTATCACTGCACATCTGTTTGCTAAAGGTACAAGTGTAAACGTTGCATTGAAGGGCGTGGCCAACAGCAGCTTATTTGGATTTAAAGTCACAAGAGGCCCTCACCTCACTGTTGTGTCCTCGCAAGTTAAAGTTGATTCTCTGCGGTGTACTTCTATCCCTCCGGCAGTGACTGGAAGTGAACGTCACCCCGACGACTCCTCTCCCGTTCCCCGTGGCGAGCCAGCCCTCCTCGTAGTAGCGTCTCCGGCACACCGGCTTGTCCTTCTCGCTCTTGGGGACGCGGCCCTTCCATGAGAGGCAGAGGATGTTGGAGTCGCTGCACAGGATGGGACCATGTTCCACGGCGGCCAACATCCCTACTGACTGGTCAGGCTGCTGAGTGAGACAAGAGAAGAGGCTTCAGGTGATAGATCAACACGCATTAGAGCAGAATTTTGAGGTAGACGATAAAGATCATGATAAGTAGTTTTCCGTGGTTTTATAAGCATGGTGTACATTTGTATTCGGATCCTCTGAGCCAATGCTTTCTGCTACTTTTTCTGCAGATACACCTGCAGGAAGTTTGGGCTAGCTTTGCACACCTGGAGACTGAAATGTTTGCAAAGTAGCTCAAGCTCAGACTGGATGAAGAGCATCGATCCATGAACAGCAATTATTTTCAAGTTTTTCGAAAGTTTCAGAGACTCAAACTTCCTGTAGACAGACCAGAACTGAATTCTACTCAAGGATGGAAAGAGACCATGAACACAATGGCATGCCACACTTTTCAGATATTTGCTGGTAGAATATATAGTTTCCCTTTCACCTTACAATAGAGGGCTACTTTATATTGGTCAAAGAGGCCATGAAAAAAGAAAAAGATTAACACACTGCAGTAGCCCAAACCAGCAACAAACAATATAGGCAGGGAAATAACTCCCTAAAATCGGGTGATTTAAAGTGTTTTGTTTTGTTTTAGAAAATTCTGTGCAAATTAATTTTGACTGGCATTTTAACAAGTACCAGTGAATCACTAAGTGTGCCACTTATGGCAGCTCATAATGTTCTTGCTGTAGTCCCTACTATTCACTGCTCATGGAGCAGCTCCAGGATTTGTCTGTAAGTTACATCATCACTACAGCTCTATTGATCATCATTCACAAAATGAAATTAAACCATATAGATAAAATACATGAAATTCTGAGAATGCAAACCAGAGCTATGCCCTTTCTTTTATGCCAAAAGGGGAATATCAAAAAGGAGTATTCTCTTCTACCACACTTTTAAAAAAAGCTAATCATTCGACATGTTACAAATTTGAGGTCCCCAATTTATGTCAGAGTCAGTTTCTGCACATATTTGATGTGTGCTTGCTGACATTATGTTATGTAATGTCATGGGGGGGGGGGGGATTGGCTAAACCGTATTCAGTATTGACAATTTGACAGCGGCTTGAAATACCTCATAGTTCCTGGGCATGTTGAATCAAAATGCGTCCTCTGAAGGTGTCCATATTTTCATCCAGATGATGCACTGAAGGGTAATGGCTGTTTTCCTGTTGGTGCTTAAAAGGGGACCTATAATAGGGAGGTAAAATGCATCATACAGCCAGAGGATATCCAGCTCTTCATTCATTCATTCATGCATTCATCCAGCCACTCATTCAAATCTGAGCTTTAGAATTTGCCATTTGAAGATGCGTGCCTCCTCAGATGCCAGTCACCCATCCCGGAGACTTGTGCAATCCTGTTGAGGTGCAGGAAGAAAAAAAAAAATAATAGTAATTTTAAAAAAAGACGTCAGGAGGGTGAGGGGGGGGGACAAAGAAAAACGCAGCAGTTCAACAAGTAAAGGACGGAGAGATTTTTAGCTGAAAAACAGCGGTGTCATTCAGAGCGTCGCCGTTCATATTTAGTGTTTCTCAGTCTCTATGCAACGCCAACACTGCAATGAAGAGCTAGTCTCCATGGGTACTGATGCTGTCCGCGCCTTATTGTTACCGGCAGAGCAGAAATTACACACAGATATTTACTCAAACGTCGCAAATATTACATAAACCCTTCAATGTTTAGAGCATCTGAACTGTGGCGTGAACGTCAATAAGCTGTTAAAATAGCAACGATATATCTTTGACTAAAGCCTCCGTATATTCAACGACTTGGAGTGAATTATGAGTCAAAGACAAAGCAGCTCTTTTAGAAATCTCACAAAATGACAGGTTACATCTGACGCTTTCTTATTCATAGGCGTCTCATATGTACCCGCATCACCCAGCTGTCTGAGTGAGTCAGAGCTCATATCGACACGAATGTAAGGGCTTAGAAATTACACATGCGCCACTTATATTAAATATGTTTAAGTTTCAATTAATTAAAAGCGGTACGTACCTGTCACCAAGATAAGAATATCTATATGTTAGTCCTAAAATGATAGACAGTGCCGTAGTGTTGCCAGGCGCTTCTCCTTTGGCGCACTTTGTGCTTGTGTCTTTAAAAGGGGTTGCCATGAGGCAGGTAGCGTGGAAATGCTGCAGGGGTTTTTCCAGCGCGGATTCAGCCCGTGCGCCAAACGCAAATGTTGACGGCTACAAGAACAACTAAATTTACCAACTCCGATTTTCATTTTATATAAACTTCCATCCCCTAGAGGCTAATAAATCGTTCAAACGCTTCCAAGTGTTTCCTGCTTCACGCAAACGGGGGTTTCCGTCTGGATGGCAACCTCGTACGGCGCACCCACTCTCTGTAACGTACCTGTCGTGCAGTTTGCAGCTGTGATTTCTGGCAGAAATGCACGATCTGCATTTTTCTTTCGTCGCGTCCTTGTCATGGCTCTTACCGTGTTCGTCGTTAGGTTTGTAATTTTACTATTTGTTTCCAAGAAATCAGTGAAGAAACGCTAAAGATGTAAGACTGCAAATTAATAATATTTTACAATTTTTTTTGACAGAAGTTACCAAAAAAAAAAAAATAATAAAATAAAAATAAAAATGACAAGATTTAAACCATGTGCTTTTGACATTTACCTAATTGTAGAGTTTGTACTTTTATGGAAAAATAAAATATCATCGCATATTGGGGCATATTGGGGGTTTTTAATACTATTTTCATAATGACAGCACGAAAATGACATTAACAGTATAAAGCAGAGCAATGAAAGTTAGACTATTATAATATTTTATACATATTTTACTGCTGGTGGCTGTTTCCTAGACATAGATATACATAGACACAGAGTCACTTTATTGTCATTCAACTGTACATTTAAATTTTGAGCAAAATTTCGTTGCAAGGCTTGAATAGTCATAAAACAAATAAATAGTACATGTCACTTCCAGTGAACTTTCAAAATAAGTCCCTATTTGGTGACTTACACCAAATATAGTCACACTATCTGGTGTTGTATTGGGTTTGACTATAAATATAAATATATAAATGCCAAAGGCAATTCCCAAAACTTCCCATAAGCTTATCTAAACTTTTTTTAGTTTAAATAAAATAAATATCACCACCTCTTTTTTGCCAAAAGACGATTTAGCCAAAAAAGGACAAAAACAACAACAACAACAAAAACAACACTTTTGGCAAAAATAACTTAGGCCATTATTTTAGGAAAGTGATAATATATTTATTTACATCCAGACTGACTTGAGGCATTTGCTAATGACAGATATAAAAGGTTCGGGGTAAATTTTATTGTATATTTCTATATATTCAAGTTTGGATTCAGGGATGTTACATGTGGCCTTACGACCTGGGTAGCTAAACAAGGGATGAATGATCCTTCCGTTGCTAATCTCCAGTGATCATTGGACAGGGTGACCACTGGACAGGACACCAGTCCATCTCAGTAACACACAAGACAGATAATACGCGCACACATTCACATCTAAACAGAAAAAGTCTCATTATGCAAATATTGATATTTCCTCAAAAAAAGAAAAAGAAACTAAACCAGGGGTGTCAAACTCCAGTCCTCAAGGGCCGCTGTCCTGCAACTTTTAGATGTGCCTCTGCTGCACCACACCTGAAAAGAATAATTAGGTCATTAGCAAGGTTCAGGAGAACCGATCTACACAGGGAGGAGGTAATTAAGCCATTTCATTCCACTGTTTTTTACCTGTGGCACATCTAAACACTGCAGGACAGCGGCCCTTGAGGACTGGAGTTTGACACCCCTGAACTAAACCATTTTGATCACTATTACTTTATACTGAAAACAACTAATAGCGCCATTGTTAAGATTCATATTTTTATTTAATCAAAAACACTGGGGCACTGGAACTCCTCATGGTCTAAACGCAGTTTATTCATGACTGTACTGCTAAACATATGGAGACCATGCTCATGAAATACTAAATAAAGTGACTGTCTGCTGGAAGATAAGGAAATATAATACACAACATAACACCTTCACCATCAGAAGGCTGAAGTAGACATGACCAAACTTTCTTCTAATTTCTAGTAAGACTACAAAACGAGTGCTGGGTAAAAAGGACATATATTGAAAAGAAATCTAACAATCAGGTCATTAATAGTATTTATTTATCCGTCTTTCTTACAATATGCCTGACTCCACCCACCAACAGATTACAGATGTGTGTCAGTGTCTCTTCATTCTCCTACGAACAGCGGCGCCTCTTGTAGAAGGGTGCCATGTTTGGTGTTGTTTTGTGTAATAAAATCCCCCCAACAATCAAACATATGTGTTTGATGAGATTTAGGTGCTACGATTTTACAGGAAGTGATGCAAACGATCATATCACTTATGGTAGTTACTGATTTGCAAAAGCTATGTGGAAATACTTTAAGGGAAAGGGACCGTCAGTGGAGGTGGAAGTTACAGCTTTTGACAGCAACATAATATTTCTTAACTTGCCTTGAATGACATCTAAACGCCAAAAAGAGTGTATTTTATGCATTTATACTGCCAAACACTTTAAAAATTGAATTGACTTCCATGGTTTACGGCGGCTCATGGAGTTTACTTTGCACCAGAAGGGGAATGTAAGGACCCAGATGTTCCAATCCATCTTTGGAAGAAACATTCCTTACTTTTGGAGTTTTACTATCCCAACAGACCTGTAATATTTATAAACCATTCAACTATTCATTTCTATATATAACTTTTATAGATTGAAAAATTTGCATGCAAACATGATTTTTTTTTATCTAATATTTTTTTGCATTAATTCTTCCACAAAATGTTAGTGTGTTATTTTTGGTTTGATAAAAGAAACTGAAATTTTCAGGATTGCCAAGGAAAAAATAGAACAGTTATTTGGAGACAATAAAATTATAGCATGTGATGTGAAAAATTAGGTTAAATATAATCAGCTATGAAATTTTTCACATATCGTGACATTTATTCTGCTCAATTCAACTAAAAACAAAGAAATCTGTGACAAGAAAAAGAAAAACTGAATAAAAATAGTTTCAAAATCTTCTTTAGCAAATAAATCATATTTGTTTCAAGCACATTTAATTTAATGTAACTTATTTAATTTTTTATGGTATATAACTACCATTATTTATAGTTAATCTGATTAAACTGATAAAAACCCTTGTGGCGCAAATTGAAGCTTTTTGAGCGTTTGATGCGTAGAGCGAGTCCGACGCTCCGCGTAGACTTTGAACGTAGACCAGACGCGCCTGACGCTCAAAACACGTTTGTGCGAACGCACCAAAAGTGCACACGTGTCGAATTTGAACCGTCAGACGCATTTTTGACGCGCGTAACGCGTTTGGCGCTAAATTATTAAATAACTAGGTAAAAATATGGGATTATAGTGAATTTGCAAAAACCGCATGTTTTTTCATATTGAATTTAATACAAAGGAAAATGAACATTTCACTGTATGAAAAGTAGGAGCACGTGCTCAACAATCTACATTATCCTAAAATTTCCCAGCGGGGCTAAAACCTGAAATTTAATCAAAATTAGGTTCAATAAAGTAGGTGGTGAACCTTTATTCAACACAATCCCCAAAAGCTTGCACCTTTTGGGGATTTTTGGGGATTTTTGGGGATTTTTTCTTCTACCGGAGTTTTTTAATTAATTTATTTTTGTTGTTGAATTGTACACAATAGATGTCACATTTCACAATTAAAAATTGTTTTAAAATGATTTATCATGGTCTCATTTTTGTTCATAATTGAAAGCTGACATTTTAACCAAGGTGACTTTCAAGAGCCACTGTATCTCCTTTTCATAAAAAAATTTTTTTTAACTAAATGTCTAGTTATTACAAAAACATTGCAACTGTAGTCTGTTTTAAAAGTCTGTAGATACTTAACAAAATCAGTAGATTCAGTTCTTGTTGTCATACCAACAGCTTTAAGTGCAAGTCTCCTCGAAGGCATGGATGACACTGTCGTATGCAGGAGGTGGAGTGTGTGAGGGAAGGAATCCTTTCAGCCCGTTGCCACCCAGCCAGAAGGAATTCCTCTTGCTTGGTACGAGGGAGGCTGAATCAGAAGAGTCCATGGCCACTGTGTCCTCTGACATGGTCACCCGTGTATCGTCTCCCATGTCCAGGCTAGGCCTGCTCTTTTTGGGCAGCGGCCGAAAGGTGGACGTCTCTGCGCCAGGTTTGCTCCCCAAGGGGCCCACCGGCTCTAGAGAGGGCTGCCTGTAAACACTCAGGAAAGTGCTTCGGTAAAGGCCAAACTGGCCGCCCGTGGGGTCACGTCGCGAACTGCCAGATTTCTTTTTGGAGCGCCTCGTGATCCTGGCTGTAGCCCGGCGTCTTGATGCCCAGGTTAACAGAACGTAGATCAGAGCTCCCAGCAGCAGGCCAACAAGAATAGATAAACAGAAGGCTAGAATCAAATCACCTGGATGAAGACAAAGCAGTACGCAGATTCAGTCGAGGGAGGCAAAGACAGATGAAAGGGAAATGTTTGGTGGAGTGGGTGGGCAGATGCATTGTGTTGCCCTGCAAATGAGGGAAATTATTTCCCCAGATGGTGATTTCGACAACACTTTAAACCCTCGATCACAACGAACAACAGGAAGACAAGTGTTACCAGAATGGTCTATGCCAAGCATTTTTTTCTCTTCTGTGGTGTATTGACTTATTGTTGCACATACTGTTGTAAATGGCCACTTTTACATAAGATCTTACATCATGCACGGTGTGTGGGTTCACAGGCTATGTGCTGCGGTTCTACCCAGCTGAAGAGCTGAAGCTGAAACAACTCTCTGGATATTATTATTATTATTAGGTTTCATGTTCATTTTGAAATAAGGACGTATTACAAACGATAACTGGTTGGTTTTTGTTGCATTTTTAAAACAAAGAAACTGAATGGCACAGGGAAACAGATTGCAACATATATATATATATATATATATATATATATATATATATATATATATATATATATATATATATATATATATATATATATATATTTATATATATTCTTCAAAACAAAAAACGCTTCTGGTTGTGTAACATTAATTTTGAAATTAACCTGAAGACAATAAGGAAAAGCAGATTAATTTATTTTAATACACAAAAGAAACCTGGTGTGGTATACTAATTATTGTTTAGACTAACTAACAGATTATCGCTCTTTTGCGATTTAATTTTGAGAAACTACAATCGCTCCCTATGCATTTTACACACATCTCTGTCTATGCTCTTTGCATATAAGTAGCTTCTGCAACAACAACAAAAAAGTCTTTTAAAGAAATCTTTGCAACCAAAAAGTTAAGATCCACTTACCAAGATTAAATGATTTTAATATTTCCAAAAATGCATTTGTTTCATTTAGTGCCATTTTCCCACCATGAGCTGGTTTTTGAGCTCCACACAGACTCACACACGCACAGAAACTAAGTTTTTTCCCCCCGCCCCAAGACAGGCTTTTCAATCCCAACAGTGTTTGGTGTGGCGGAAATCTTGCTGTCATGCTTCCTTCCCCTCTCTGGCTTTAAATTTAGTAAACGCGCTGCTTATCTGCGTGGGACATAACACTAGGAAGCAGTGTTACTTCCTTTTACATCATTTCCTTAGGATCAATACCTCATAACAAAACTCCTATTAAATATGGCTTTCATACAAGTAGAGCATGTTACATGTCATCTGCAGGATGCACACATTCCATGAAAAAAAAAAAGAAAAAAGTTGGTTAAACCAAAATATGCAACATCCAACCAAAAATACTGCCCTCTTTGCTCATGTACAACACCTTGGAAATAATTCAAATTATTCGGGTTTCCTGACAATGTTCAGCACAAGGAGATCCATAAAACTCTGCCAAACCAATCCAGTGTCTTTAGAGTGTCAAGTTCAGGTCCCTGTGGGGATTTCCTTCCATTGTTGCAGTGTTCCCACTCTTGCTCCAAGACTGAGAAGAACATTGCAAACTTCTACAGTTGAGTGCTAAAACCTCTGCTGCTTCTTTTCTGTAAAGAATTTAATTTCAATCATTGTTATATATGTTTTTCCTTCAGTAAGTCTGAAGAAAGGGTTTTGTCACAATAACTACACATTTTTCCTCGGGATTGAACCATGAAATGTTGATGTTGATACAGGTATGTTTACAGGAGTTGTCCAGCAGGTGGCAGTCAAGTCTTTACAATGAAACTGCAACTGTCGGTGTAGGACCTGAAATGACCTTTATGGGCTCCTTTAAATTAATGAAAGATATTGAATTTCTATTGACTCATGTTGTAGAAAGAGACAGATGAGTTTTTGTGTGTTATGTAATTAAAATAGGGGAAATGAAACAATTTACCACACAATTTCAAAATGGGCTCATCTTTTTCCCCCCCACCAGTCTTCTTTAATATTTTCACGACAAATCACTCTAACTAAATTTAAACAGCTTCTTTGGTGAAGGTTTTTTTTAAATTATTGTCCTGATCTCTCTTTTTTCAATTTAATAAATCTAGTCAGAGGTGAAATGACAGTTAAAAAAATAAACTTTGGGGTGTATGAGTTAATATTCAACATATGATACTGATTGACAGTCTGGACAAGTGGATGTGATGTTGGCAGTTTACTAAACTGATTCAAATCTCACTTGGTACACCCTCACTATTTTGTGGTATTTGGCTATCATAAATGTGAATGAACAAAGAGCACATGTGGGGTTACTTTTATTCATCATCTACAGGCTCCCCCAAGTTCAAGTATTCTTTGATTTTGAGTACCAAAAATGCAAACGTAGAGATCTGAGTTCATTTCACACTAGTGATAAAATGACATAGTATTCCAGAAACCTTGATGAACCTAAAACTGAGGCCTAAACCTGAACCTCACTACTAAAAACACTAAAATATAGGTATTCAAAGACTGGTTCATACTTTTATTCACTTTAAGTTTGATAATTATACAGCAGAAGGAATTAGCCCACCTCATTCCTCTTTGGGTCTGCTGATCTTTCTCATTACATTCTCCTCTGCTCCAAAGCTTATCTGTGACATTTAGATCAGATGGGTTTTCTGGCCAATAAACAACAGCGATACATGGTCATCAAAGCAGGTATTTTGGCAGTATGGGCAGGTCATGAGAAGTGTTGGAAAATGAAATCAGCATCTCTGTGTAGTGGCTCTTCAAGCTGTAGTCCCTGCCATACTGCACAATCCTCTCAGGGTCATCTCTGTTGCTTGTGTATCTTTTTCTAAGATATTTTTCCTTCCACTTAACTTTCCATCTATATGCTTGCATATAGATGGCATAGCCTGGGCAGTCAGTTTTCCTTCAACTTTGCTGGCCATAACTTGAGCTAATATTTATCTTATCTATTTTTTTTAAATACTGGACTTAAGTTTTTCATCAGTCATAAACAACATTAGTCAAAATTAAACATTTAAAATATCCCACATTATGTGCTAAGAAGCTATATGAGTTCTAGTTTCTGAAATGAATTCCTTAAAAATATAATTTTCCCCCCGACATTATTGCCCTGAGATGCACTCGGAAAGCTTGTGCGTAAAGCCACTGTACTATAATACCAGAAAACCACACCTCACATTTCCGACTCCACCCTCTGCCAGCATCATGCCGCTCAGCTTCTTGTGGTTTCCAGCTTGCAGTCCGCCACTGAGCTGATGCACGCCACCAAGTTTCATTTTCAGGGTTACCATGGGCAACCGGGCAACACAGACACGCACGGGCACTTCCTCAGGGGAGTTCACCATGCTCTGCGCTGCGACAGGCGGTAAGACGACGTGCAACTTCGTGTCCGTCTCATACGTAATTGTACTTGTTGTCTTGATACGTTGGTGTTAGTGTTTTGTCGGGTGTCTGAGTTTATTTGTGAGCGTTTTCATAGTAATTATCACTGTTTATCTGGTGTTTTTAGCAACTTCCTCCATTTCTTAACGGGCTTTAGTGAACGCCGCCTCCATCGTACAGATACCTCAGCAGGTGTCTAACTTTGCTAGCTGACTGTTACTGTGGTACAGCATACCTTAACACTGATGTAGCGACATGTCACATAGTGGTTTAAGTCAAAGCTAGTGCCAGGATAGTTTATGCACCTTTTAATGGGGTTAATTCGACATTTTGGTTTTCCTTAAACTATCTCAAAGCGATGTCAGCCATAATTAAACTACGACCTGTACCCCCTCTTCGTAACAGTAGACTGTGCTGTATCATTTGTTACTTTCCTATTAACATAGCGAATAATTCACTTTTATGCATTTTGCAGCTGTATGCCTAAATTTAGCCATACGTGGGACTTCCTGTTAGTTACTTCTCGCAATACAGTGAATGTCCACATGTCCATTTGAGCAAATTAGCTGATCACAAGTCTGTTATATTAGGACTCCATTTTTGGGTAATACGGTATAGCTTAACATACTATGGCTTTTCTTTGTCCACAGCATAAATCAGCCAATTAAACAGTTGTGCATATTTCTACAAAAAGCACAGGTGTAGATAATAACATTAATTGCGACCTTGTTTGGAGTCTGGACAGAGCTACTGTTAGTTATCTTTTTAAAAATATATTTTAGATTTTTGTTTTATTGTTCTGTCCCATTTTTTTTTATAAATCTGAAACCAGATGAGGAAGGAATATGTACATTGCAAGAGTTAGTATATAATATTAGTATTATTATAACTTTAAAATCAGCAGGTCATAATTTAAAATTATAATAGTACATCAGACCAATAATAGGTTGTGTGAGGTATATTTTAACTTATTGAATATCACTAATTCATCAGCAGAGAAAATAATTGTTGCTTTTCTGTTGTGAAACAAAACATGTGACGTGATAAAAGCATTTCGGTTTACTCAGACTTATACTTTGAGCATTTCTGGACCGTGGCTACTCTTATACTAATAACTTAGAGGTCATGCAAAAAAACCTACTTTGACTGGTTTAGAAAAAAACCTCTGTCTTTAAGACTATTAAATAGCTAAACTGCAGTGTTTAAAATATTCGCTAATAATAACAGGTGCAGAAACTCTTTAAACAGCCTTTTTCTTTTAAATCTTTTACAGTACTTGCATGGAAGAAGTGCCTCTATTGGACAATAAACCTGCTTGTACCTGCATGAAACCTGAGATTCAATTGGACCTGCTCCTGCAGTGAAATTAGACAGAGAGGCAGACAGAGAGAGAAGGAGGGGCGGAAGGGATGTCCCACTCGGGACAGCTGTGAAGTATCTCTTGCTCTCGGCATCAGTGACCCACCTTGTGATACAACTGCAACGAGTCGACATGGCGTCTCCGAGGCACTACGGTCGGTCCTCTGTGGACATAGCCAATGTGATGCAGAAGCTGCAGGGTAAGTGACACTCTTTGGCTTTGCCGGCATGCGAACCAAACCTCCTCTCCTCCTGCACTACTGCACAGTAATATTGTGCTGATTCAAGGCTTGGCTCGGTGCCCGACTGAAGTTCGCCAACATTTGCAAGCCGGAGGCTCTCACACACATGCACACATACACACCACCTGATGGACAAACTCAAACTCCTTTGTGCTAGATTGTCTTTTAACTTATTATTACTGATAAAAATTAAAAGAAAGTACTGCCCTTGAACACGTCGCGCCGTAGAGCACATTATAGGGTCGCATATTTGTATAATTTGATTCAATGTGAACGTCTCTTTTTATTTTTTTCCACCAGCTAATCTTATTTGAAACAATAAAAACATTCCTGCAACATCCTGTGACTAAGCTGCACACGGTCAAGCTGCATTGTTTATTGTTTCAGGTTTGAAAAGTAAGATTTAATTTAATGAAACAGTTTTCATCCAGTCTGGTGAAACTGGATCTTATCGAAGCATGATTTGCTGAGATCAGACTAATTTTAGGCATTTGTGTATCATTTAGTCATTAGCACCTTAAGAATTTCCTGTTTAAGTTGATTATTGATGATGTGGTTTGACATTCACAGAATTAACTGATATAGCACTGAGCTAAACTCGATACCATTTGTGCCCTTGGCGAGCAAAAATGGTTGGTAGGATGAAAATATGAGCTGTATGGGTACTTTTGAGTGTGTAGGATACCTGGAAACATCTGCGTGTGAGGTGTGATGGCGTGTTACCATAACTGCTGCTTGAAACATTTGCCTGTGGTTGTGCCAGTTTTACCCGCTTTCTGCTGTAGAGAGAAGCAGTACTTCCTGTGTGCTCATCACTAAGGTGATTAATAAATATCCTTTGTCTTTATAGCTGAATGACCTTTTTTAGAGAGAGTGGAAATGACTTGGTGTAAGTTTGCATAACTGTGCTTCAAGTCAGTAAGTGGAAATAGTTTTTGTGACAGTAGCTCTTGGTGGACTGTTGATGGCGAGCAGCAGGGCTTTTCTCTGGTAATCAAACACAGTTTCCCATCATTGAAAGCATCCTACAGAGGTTTACTGCGGATCCGCTTCGGCTTCAGCAACAGCGCATGAATTATTGACTTGAGCAAAGTCTATAATGTTGTGAATCACTTTAATTAGTAGCCCACATTTTGTGTTTTTGTAGATTTGTGCAGAGGCTTCATAAAGTTATGAACATGCCTCCCCCTTTAAAGCAATAACTCGTGTTTTTGCTGATTTCACGTTTGAAATTTTTGCTATGTTTGCTATCAGGAGCACATGGTGATGGACTGACAGGTAGTTGCTCTGCTTTGGTACACCAGAAGCGTGGCTGCTGCCAGCCGTGTCTTTTGCAATAGGTTCTTGTGGGTTTCACAAATGTATCAGACAGGAAATGTGGAAACAGCTAGCAAATGATTTGACATATTTAATTACCCACAGCTCCTCCAGGAATCAGATTTTAGAGCTGATTAGTGCACTTTCTTTGATTTAAAAGAATTATGTGACACATAATATATATCTTACAAAAGTAACCTAAATAGTAAACAGAGTCCACCAGTGTGTAACATAATTGGAGGATGCACACAGCTGTTCTCTGAAGGTCTCAGGTTCCAAGTGAAGCATAGCACATATATACAGATGTGCACATTCTCATGCACAAACAAGAAACATAAACAGATCCAGCGGATCCATTTTACAGGGATCCACCTACTAACCATTGTAGCGTTTTCTTTCCTTAGTAACTTCTCAGCTCAAATATTATTGAACAAACTGCATCATGAAGACCAAAAAAAAAAAAAAAACACAGGTAGGTCAAGGTTAAAGTAGAGGAGAGGTTTGAAGCCAGGTTAGATTATTAAACGATATGAAAATCCATCTGAATCCTGTTCAATAAATCATCTACAGACGTAGAGTGACCCTGCAGGCCATAAGGTTTTCTGTTCAGATGAGACAGAGAGGACCGGGCGTTCAGCTGTTGGATCATTTCTTATCCTGCTCGGTTGCTCATGGCCTGTCAGAGCTGACCTGAAGCTGTTCTTCACTAAGTGGAACAACATAATGAGTGGGCTTTTATAAGACTCCCAGGTGACCATCAGGTCAATGAAACCAGGCATCTACTGCACAGTATTGCTAAAGGTATCATCTTCCTAAGATCACCTTAAGCACTTGATTACCTTTCTGATGGTCCAATGGTTGGATGTGATGTTTGTTCACTTCAAATTGATCCTTATGATCTATTTATTCATTAAATTATGATTGCATAAATTATTGATGCTCATTATGGTATGCATTTTACCAGTCATAGAAATAGAAAATACTAACTAAGGAAGAATGTCATGAAGTTACTTATTAGATGATGCCACTAATGTAAGAGGATTGAGTGTTAAAATAAGTTTAAACTTCTACCTTTGATTTTAAAACGAGTAAATATTCATTACTGTTCTTCTTTTGCTTGCTTTGGATATAAATTTATTTTTTTGTATATTTATTTGTTTTTTCTTTTATTACACTACATTCAATAAAGTCAAACTCAAATTAGTTGCCAAAAATATAATTACTTAGGAGATGCTCCACATAAAGGTATCAGAAAATTTCAACCTCAACGCGTTCTTCGTTTTCCCTCAGAATGAATTATTTAACTAAACTAAAGTCCAGGACTTCGGATCAATCTGGGCTCATTTTGCAGCTGAAATCTAAATAAATGTTTTTCTGTTATTGCTTTCAAATTATTCAGCTACATTTCCTCTCTTTTGTGTTTTCTTGGGTAACACTTTAGCAAGATTTGAGATTAATCGCTCTGTCACATTTGCATTCTTTCTTACATGTTTACATTTGGAAATATTACTGCTAATTTGACGTTTATCTAATTTAGACAAAATCCTGGTGGTGTGACTGTGGATGAAACACAAGTTGTGGTACTTGCTCTGGCCAGAACACCTTCTTCTGCATGTTTGTTGTCCCCTAAGTGACAAACTGCATTTTTTGTATGGATTATTTCAACAATGGCTTTATTCTCGACTTTCTTCCAAAATGGAGTGCGCGACTTGTGTTTGCTCTGACAGGAAAATCTCACATGAAGTTACAGCAAAGAACTGCAGTGTGGCAGGTGAAACAAGGTGTAGGGAATATTTAGGTTTTTCCTGCTCCCCCTATTGATGACAACTATTATGGTCCTGCAGGGTCTGTTTGCTTGTAAAATAAAAATATAACATACATGTGCTCCCCTTAGTCTCGTCAAATAACAGGATCCAACATGTCTCACTTACCCATGAGTTATGTTGTAATAGTTGATCTTTTTTTTTTGGATACTTATGTTTTAATAGAGAAGAAACACAATAAACAAATCTTAACATTAAGTGGCGCAAAGGTAAACTTTTGTAAATAATTTAATAATTAGTTATTTTGAGCATTTGAACTCTCTGCGAATCATTCAAATCAATCAAAATGCATTTTTATAGCACCTTAAAGTAACAAGGCATTTCAAAGTGCTTTACATCATAAAAACACAAAAATGCAAAGTCATAGACCGTGATTACACATCAGATTATTGACTAATGTTTTATGTTTGTATTTCAAAAGCAACTCTAAACTGCTGCGTTTTCAGTCTAGATTTAGAGGAACTCAGTGTTTCGGCTGTTTTGAAGTTTGTTCCAGATTTGTGGCGCACAAATAAAAAACGGTCCAGTAAGATTTTCTCATAGCTACAAACAACTTCCTGCATATGAAAGAGGAAGTAGCTTTTCTGGGACAGGACTTGTATAAACCAGTATTAATAGAACCTCATGATTATTTTTAACATGCAAGAAAAGCCTTTTAGCGTGCTGTGGGACCTGAAATAATAAAGGCATTTTCTGCATAAAACGATAAGCTATTTACTTCATTCATTGCTGTCCATGTGTTACATTCAGAGCAGTAGAGTGGTTCTGTTCTCTGCTTGCTGTTTGCAGAAACAATGGATGTGCTTTAGAGCTTTCACATGACGCTTTGCAAAGGGAATCCCTGTGTGGGTGTGTCCTGTTTTCTCGTCACAATGGCGTGGGCTCGGCGCGGGGGAGAGCAGGTGGTACATGTCATTCAGCAGCCCCAGAATTAATTATTAAAATGACTTGCACCAGGACCTGCCTCATGCAGCAGCCTTTGTTCCGTCTCCCAAATCTATAGGTTTAAGTCTCGAGACTTCGTTTAGCTTGAATGAATCAAGAGCAAGTCGGGTCAGTGTTGATTTTAAAACGATACTGCTACGTCAGGAAATGTTTCAGTCATAGAGGATTAGACATGTCTTATAGGCAAATATGGCTAACACACACACACAAACTAAGCTTAAATCGGGATAATGCAGCCATGGCTGTGACGTCACACCCTCCTCACGCACCGATTGGTTGAGCCAACCTCCTAGCTGAGCCCTCTCCAGCCTCAGATGGTATGATGATACAGCGAGGCAGTGCAGCTAGGGCTGTGCACATCCACACAGCCATGGCTCCTCTGGATGGGAACAACACAGGAAGAAGGAAGGATGGGACTATAGATCACCCAACCTATTAGAGTTTCTGCTTTGCCATCTGTGTGTGTGTGTGCGTGTGTGTGTGTGTGTGTGTGCATGTCTGACAGTGTGTGAGAGGGTCAGGGAGGAGGGGACATTTTCATCACAGCCTCCAGCAGCTCTCTCGCTTTCACCGGGGAAACCAGGCAGCCAGATCTGTTTTGCTTCCTGCTGGATAAAAAGGAGGGGGTGAAAGGACAGCTGTGTTTTTCTTTTTTCTGTCACGTTTTGTCCACTGTGGACCTTATGATTCCCGCCGTCGACACACGTACCGTGTGAACACCGTGGAACTCATGAGACGCAAAGGACGAGAGCCGGAGAGTGGGGTGTAGGATGGCTCACTGTAAGGATGTTTCTGTCAGAAAGACTTCTTTAAATCTGGTGACAGGATTTTTTCAGTATCTGCGTGGTAAGTAGTGCGGCAACAAGCTGGACGTTGGATCTTTTAAGCTAATAAAAATATGCTAATGGTTTGTAGGTGTATGAACTTTATGCTCAAACACAATATTATGTGTGTGCTGCCTTATTTCCTTATTTATTTATTTATTTATTTATTATTTGCGTGTGTGTGTGTGTGCGTGTGTGTGTGTGTGTGTAAGTGTGTGCGTGTCAGTATGTGTGTGATATGCTTCACTGGGCATCCCCAGTGCATCAGTGATGAAGCTTTAGCCTGTAGGTCAATGATGTCTTTGCTCCCTGTACAGTGTTCGCATCGCTTCCTTAAACACGTGATCGCTGTCTATATATTTCTGGAGTGGATGTTTAAAAATGGCCACTCCAAGCAGTGCAGCACTAGCCAACCGGCATGCACGACACAGTCCTCAACGCGACAACGGCGCCACAAAAGCACAGAAATGTGCTTCTTTGTTATAAATGATGCATAATGCATGAGGTGTTGTGATTGAATGTGTTAAGAGACCAGAGACAGGCTGGAGGTGACCTGAACATCACATGTTGGCTCTGAGCACAGAGGGTGGAGGGTTTGAGAGAAATTTTCTCTCGGCTCCTTTTTAGAGCTCTTGTCCGCAGCATTTGTTGTACCGCTTTTGTAAATCATAATTTTAAACATTGCTAGTTATGCTTGTACCATGTATGGTGGAGTATTACTCTAATGCAGCTGGAGACCTGAGAGAAGTTATACTTGAACAGGGGAATTTAAATAAAAAATTATATTAACTATCTTTAAAAGATTACACATGACAACAACTGTTGTGCAGGTGTTGCATTTACCTTTTGTATCATGTTTTGGGTATCCATACAGTGGCTGAAAGAAGTATTCACACTCCTCAAAAGTTTCTTTTTTAACCTAAAACACAAACATCACTATATTTCATTAGGAGTTTGTGATAAGCCAACAGAAGAGGTGCATAACTGTGAAATGAAAATAAAATGGAACATGGTTTCAACGTTATCGAATCAACTAAAATCTTTCAAGTGTGCCTTAAATTTATTCAGCCCTCGTAGCGGAGAGCAGAGACTCTGTATCCCTCTGAACACATCATGTTGAAACATGGTGGACGCAGAATCATGCTTCATTTCCCCAGCATGGACAAGTTAGACAAAGTCAGTAGAAAGATGTATTGAACTAGATACCAGGTAGTCCTGAAAGAAACCCTGTTAAAGGCTGCAGAAAACCTGAGACTGGAGTTGTGATTTATCATCTTGACAATACAACCAGAACTGCAATATAGTAAAGATCAGTGACTCCTGTCTCCGCTGGCCTGTAAATTTAAAATGAGTCTCTGCTTCAAAACACGG
Organism: Poecilia mexicana; assembly: GCF_051168715.1. Taxonomy (NCBI): domain Eukaryota; kingdom Metazoa; phylum Chordata; class Actinopteri; order Cyprinodontiformes; family Poeciliidae; genus Poecilia; species Poecilia mexicana. The sequence continues at coordinate 7,106,802 of NW_028263391.1, read as the reverse complement.
AAATGTAATGATCAACCTGTTATCAGGACATCTTGATGGCATAGTGAAAAATATAAGATTAATATTATATCATATCTTATTTGTCATTATGGAAAATATTGACCAAGATAAGGACTGTGATTTATCTGGATAGTAAATTGTTTACTTTTTTTTTTTTTTGCAAAAAACTGACAGTATAGTTTGATTTATTAGTCTCTTTAATTGAACTTTTTTGCTTCATTGACTCATCCAAAAGTCATCTGTAGTCAGTCGTGTTAGAATAAGTATTTGAACTTCATGTTTGTTACTTTCCAGATGAGCAAGAAGCCGTGCAGAAGAGAACCTTCACAAAATGGATCAATTCTCATTTAGCAAAGGTAAGTGTCAACTGCTTCCCATTGCACACACTGTTGCAGCTGTTACTTATCTGAAGTTGAAAACGGTGTACATTTCAGGAACTCAACAAAAGTCAACTTGCACTAATATTACCTGAAACCTGTTCTCCTTCTACCCATCCTGATTAGAAATGTGACGTATTGTCATTCTTATAAACATCCTCTTTCATAAGTGGTATTTTTGTTTTTTAACACTTGTTAAAATAATTGGAGATAATAGATTTGTCTGATGCAGAAATGACTTTAACACTAAGTACAACCCCTCTGATTATTCACTGAAGTGCAAACAGCAGCATCGTTTGCCCCTAATTCCTTAACACTTTAAATCAAATCAGGTTAATGGAAGCCAATGTCTTGGCAATCAAAGTTTGGTGAAGCAGGAACATTTACCCAAGACAATATTCCTTTTCTGTGACAAGAACTACTAAAGGATTTTTGGCATGACAACACAAAGACCATTTGTTCAGTTTTCAAGATTCTCACAAGGGGGACTTAAAGTGACAAGAGCCTGGATAGATTTAGTGGAGTGTGTTTGTGTGGACATGTGGGGTATTTAGTGGAATAACTCAGATTGGTGTGTGGTGTATGTATCTGCATTGGAGTTCTCCTGCTGTGTGTGTGTGGGTAGGTATTTGCTGTACTGTTTTGGTATTCATGCTTATTGTGTGTGCCTGCATGTGTGTGTGTGTGGCGAGTGTTGGCAGGGACAATAACGTGGTGTGCAGATGGAGAACAAGAGGGTGAGGACAGTTCCCTGTAGGCAGTCGTCTGCTTCTGAGTTTCATGCTTCTAAATTAACAGGCACTCAGTTCACAGCAATAACACATGCTCACATGTTGTGTTATAACACATTTTGTCTCGAAAGGAATAAAATCTGAATTTGATTAGGTGCAGCTTTGTGCTACAGAAGCATTAAATCTCCTGGTGAATTTAGTCGTTTGAAATCATTTTCTGGTAGGTTGGAGATCTGGCAGAGAGATTTGGTTTACTTAGGCTGTTTGTTGGGCCTGATCAGCCCACAATAGTTTAAGCTTGGTTTCACAACTTTAGAAGAATCTGAGTTATGTGGTGGGCCAGCACTGGGACACTCTGCTAGTCCATTATTCATTATTCATTCATGCCCAGCTCACCAACCGCGCATACTAATAAGGATAATGTAATAAAAGCCTATTGATGAGCAGTTGTAGAGTTAATAATGAATTCCTGTTAATTGTTTCAGATAAAACTGAAGTTTCTCTGTATAGGTGTTTTTTTTTTGTTTTTTTTTTGCAGCAAAGCGTAAATTATCTGATTTGTCACTTCCTACGGCTGTCACATTTTCCTTTCAGCCTTTGTGTCCACTTCCTCTGATTTTCTACAACCAAGCATCTTTCCAGGAGAGTTTTTCCAAAGTTGGGAGTTTCATGTGACTGAGAAAATTAAGTTTCCAGGGTGGGGATTATTTTCAGCTGACCGTTTTTTGTGCAGATACGGTGCATCGCTGAAGTATTCATAGGTTCTGAACTTGTTCATTCTTTCCCACATTACAACTCCAAACTTTTTTTTTTCTTGTGATGAACCAATACAAAATAATTTGAAATCGAAGGAAACCACATGGTTCTGAAATTGTGATGGACAGTTGTATTTAGTCCTCATAGCAGATTTAGTATTTAGTGGGAACACATAACAACAATCAGCTACTTGACCTCTGCAGCGCTGTTTCCGTAATAATTTAGCAGGGCGCTGTGGGTGCAGATATTACTTCAAAAATGTGATTGTCTCGAGAAAAAGACAGTTTGTTGTAAAGGACTTCAGACCGCTTTGCCCCAAATAGGCAGCCATTGCAATTCCACCATGCAGTATGTGGAGTTGGGAAATGACCTGGATAATGTGCCAGAAAAAGTATTCCCACGAGCACTTTTGCTTCTTAATTAAACTTTGGCTTTGCAGATTAAACGTTTATTTTGTCTGAGACAATAGATTATAGTGTCATTTAATCTCTTTGAGGCTTTGAATGTGTAAATAAGATGATATCAGGAGACTGTGTCCTGTTGGGGTTAAATGAGCGCCGTAGCCTGAGGACTGGGCATCGCGCCACTGCTGTGGAAAAAGCACCATCTTTTCAGCTGCAGGGAGGCTCAGTGGTTGCTGCTAACAAGTCTGTTTCTCACCAACAGCATTCGGTTCTTCCTCATCCCTGGTAATGGGCTAGAATACTAATGTTTTTTTTTTTATCACAGTGTGGACTCTACAGCATACAAGCATTTCTTTTCAGCTCTTTTATAAACTGTTATGTTTTGCTTTCTTTTTTCCTCTACCAGCATAAACCGCCACTAGAGGTGAACGATCTTTTTGAGGACATTAAGGATGGGGTGAAGCTCTTGGCGCTGCTGGAGGTCCTGTCTGGCCAACGACTGGTAAACAAGAGTTTATTTGTCTTGTGTGGAATTTAATCAGAACTTGACTATTTCTTGAAAATATTTACTTTTTTATCGGGATCGACCGCCAATCCTAGTTATAGTGAAAGTTATGTGTGCAAATCAAGGTCATTGCATGGCATTTCTGGTCAGATTTTTCTAAGCATCTGAAACATTTAATTATGATGACTCTTACTAGGCTGCAACAATTCAGTTTGTGGTTTGTCTTGAAGAACAAAGTTATCTATTTTGGAATCACTTTCAAGAATTTTTTCTGATCTTCTCTGCTGTGAGAAGCACTTACCACATGTTTTTTGATCTTACTGTTCATCTGTCTGACTAGAGAAACACACATCCTTACACTCTCAAGGGCACGCTAACAGTTTGACCCAATTTGTTTTCATATATCCAAACCTCCTTGTATCTGTAAAATGATAAGATGTCTTTGGGGTTTTTCATACTTCTATTTTTTTATTTTTATTTTTTGCATTGTTGTTTGATTCTCCAAAACTGGGTTTCTGTAAACAGAAGTTAGAAACACTACGCCTTATTTTTTTTTTGGAAAACAGCACATTTTCTGCCTTGACATACCGACCCACTATAAAAAATCTTCCCTTCTCACACCTGGCTTAGGTTCTACCAAACCTTGGATGTGTTATATTTAGGTATTTTAGCAGGAAGGTCACCTGGAACTAACTTGCTTTTTGCAAAAGTAAATCTAATTTCAGAAAAAAATTAACTGATTCCTAACTATTCTTTCCTCACAATGATTCATTCTCACAAGTTAAAAAATTTGCTAAAATCCCCAGACATATCCCATAAGCATTTTATGCCTTTAAATGTTTTCATATATCCAAAATTCCAATCCCAAATTGGCTAGCTCCACTTAAGTTACTATCTCTGACATTATGTTAAAAAAGCTAAATTAAACTGTCTCTATGCAATGTGTATTTGAATCTTATGATCAAAATACACTGAACTGAACAACAACGCTTCCTTGGTTTGCGTATTAATTTCACATTTCTGTCCTCTTTGTCTTCAGCCCTGTGAGCAAGGCCGCCAGCTGAAAAGGATTCACTGGGTTTCCAACATCGGCACTGCACTCAAGTTCCTCGAAGGCAGAAAGGTTAGCATGAAATTATGGCGCTTAATGTTTTATCCGTATTTCTGGAAGACAATAAAAGCTCTTAAAGATGCAAGAAGGAAACTGAACTGTGAATGTGAAATAAAAAGAGCCTCATTCAGCGCTTTGAACATATATTTTTTTATTTTTTTAACTAACAAATTGAAAGTGTGGTTATTTATTTTGATTGTATTCATTTTTATATAACTAAATCTTACTGTCTTTGCAATTACTTATCTTTTTAACTGAATTCGAGTAATTCTTCACACATCTAATAAATTCACAACATCATCATTTTTATTCACGTGTGTTTGAGGTTTATCCAACACCTATTCAGTCTAAGAGTCAGTGTAGTTTTTAAACCAGTATTGACTCAGGACTTCAACACATTTGACCCACAACATGTTGGGGTTAAATATTGTGACCCCAACCTAATTAACTTTATTAATTATATTGATAATTAAAGATCCAGATAAAGTTAATTATCTTTCAGATAATTCACACTCGGATAATTCGAGTGAATTATTTGAAAGTTGAAACACATTTATTGTTGATTAGTATTTAAATTAATTTGTAGTATAATGCCTATTTTTCTTTGTCAGGTTTTTATTGATTTAGCTAAGGCAACAGTAAAATGTGAAAAAAAAACTCTGATCACAATAATATATGGAATAAAACATTTTAAGTGCAGAAAACCCACAACCATTTAGGTAGAGTGCTTCATATCCAGAGCAAAACACTAATGTCCATATCTTGACTAGCTAAAGATGCATCAATCACAATTTCTTAGCAGCTAGTGGCTAAAATTACTTAAACTTCAGTCTTTGGATGCAAATATAGATCCCTTAACACTTAGATTTCAGAAAAGCTCGCAATGCTCCCAAATCCATCATGTTTACTAACAGGTAGAAGCTAAAAGCTCCAAAGGGTTTACTTCATTCAGCCTTCCTGTTATCCGTTGACTCGCCCTCTCTCACTGTCTTGCAGGTTTAACGAATTGCAGTCTCAAGATGTAATAGAACATAAAGGTTCCTTTTAAGCAGCCTGTTAAATATTTTATTCTTCCTCTTAGTCAATTCTTTTAACTTTTTACTTAAATGGAAAATAGCTCTTTGAGTCTATTTCCCCCAGAAACGTGTAAAGTAGTTACAGAAAGTTGGACAAATACAGAGGATGATGAAAGCAGCAGTTGGCAATTTCACTGTCGGTGCCTTGATTAAAGCTGTTCCTTCTGTTCTGTTGTGTTAAAATAACACACAACTGTATGTCTCACTACAAAAAACAAACATGCACACATTTAGATGAATGATTGAAAGGCTCGCTGGAAAGCATGACGTTTAGTTCCGTATTTGTCAGTGAGCATATAGTGTCTCTTTCTGCAAAACATTAACTTTGTTCATGGAGGCATGACAGGATTTCTTCATTGCATAACCCGTCGCTAAATCTCCTGTCCTACTTTCCGACGGATTCCCTGAGGACTGAAACTTATATTGTTGTGATCTCTCTCCCGTCACGTTTGCTTTCAGTCTCTGTACCGAGGATCACCGGTCAGTTGCTGTTGAACACCTTGTGCCGTCACACGCAATGCTTTCATGAAGTGCATGATGTGTATTTTGCCAGACTTGGGAGAGAGCTGCAAGTGTTTCTGATAGCCTGCATTTTTATGCATTTTGAGTGGAACCCGACTGACGCGTGGTCTGGGCTGCAGTTTAGCTGCTCGAGTGTAGAAACTTAAATCCAGCAAGTTGCCGCAGCTCTGCAGAGCAGCGTTTGCAATCACAGTAGTGCATCTGCTTTTCTGTCGACTTTTTATCTGGTTGTCTTCTCAGTCATGCTTCTGCCTCTGACAATGACGCTATTTATCTGCATCAAAGGCTTGACTTTGATGACTTTCATTGTTGTTTTTGGTCTGAATGAAAACCAAGGAAAAAATTATGTGCGAGACACTTTGGGTTTCTCTCCCTAACGGTCTAAAAATAAATTAGGGTGTTGATATTTTTTCTTGCTTTGGTTTTAGATCAAACTCGTCAACATCCATGCCACTGACATTGCTGATGGGAGGCCGTCCATCGTCCTCGGTTTGATATGGACCATCATCCTCTACTTTCAGGTAATTCTATATCAAGATGACCCAAAAAAGGACTAAAGAATTTGTCCAAATGGTTGTTTAATCTTAAAGTATGACAGGATTTACTGTCAAGATCTTATAATATAGAGAGTCCACAGCATGAGATGTTCAAGTCCTTTTCAATTTTTCAATTAATTGCACAATGTGTGGCAGTCCTCAAACCTTTTGCGCCAAGGAGTGAATGTTTCCAACTACCACCATACTGACATGCATTTTAAAACAACCCAACTTTTAAGAAAAAAATATTTTCATTGGCTCTACACCAAGGCTGTCAAACTCATTTTCATTTTTAAAATCACAAATCTTCTCAAAGGGCCAGTTGAGCCAGAATATATTCATAAAACCCATCAACAAACTGTTAAAATAGTAACGAATAGCTGCCTCTCCATTTGATGAGTTAAATTAAATAACATTGAACGTCTTTGGCAGCGTACAAAAGGCATCCCACCAACTGTACTTGTACCACAACTTGAGACTGATTGGCTCTAAGACGTTTGCGCGCAGCTAACTTTACCTGAAGCTGATATCAGCAGTCAGGCAGACTCATTACTGACATTTTGTCCCCCCTTATCTTCTTTTGTTTCTCAACCAGATTGAGGAGTTAACCAGCAACCTGCCAGCTCTACAGGCGTTATCCAACAGCAACTCGTCCGTGGACAGCACAGCCAGCTGTGAAACAGGAAGCCCTCCCATGAAGAGGAAGGTCACCAACAAATTTCAGGGCAATGCTAAGAAGGCTCTGCTCAGATGGGTGCAGTGCACAGCCGCCAAGTACGTCACACTTTTGAGGTTTCCGATTTAAAGTAGAAACGTTAATCCGGTTGATTTATCAAAAAGCTCTGTGCTTACTGGCGTTTTAAAAGTCCTACAAGCCGGAGCGGCTCACCGTTTTGTTTTTCAGGGATTTTGGAATCGAGGTGAAGGACTTTGGGTCCAGCTGGCGTAGTGGCGTCGCTTTTCAAGCGGTAGTGCACGCCATCAGGCCCGATCTGGTGGATATGGAAGTGGTGCGGCGGAGGAACAACAGGGAGAATCTGGAGGAAGCTTTTGCTCTCGCAGAAAACGAGCTGGGCATTCCTCGCCTGCTGGATCCTGAAGGTCTCCTAGTTTCTGTTCTCTGTTTTTTCTTTTGCCTTAAAGGTTTTTAGTGTTGCTAACTATTCTAAACAGGTAACACTGGTCAACAGTTTGTTTTTTGTTTTGTTTTTTTTAGATATGACAGAAGTACAAATAATATGAAATTCTGTCAAACAGATTTACATTAATGTTCCTCATACTAAGAAGGCCAATGTCACCTTCCAGAGGATTAAAACTCAGTTTTACCAGCGTGCAGACTGTGAGTGAAGGGAAGGAAAGCAGCCTGCAGTGACTCTGCAGTCCTAGCTTCACTTACTGGAGATGCTTTAAAACACACAGAGCTGCATAAGAATATGTGGCTGCAGGAGCCTGGCTCTGATTTGTAGTGTCAGGCCAGCAGTGTGGATAAAAGTAGACATGTATAATTAGCTGACAGCCTCAGTAGATTTAATCTCTGGAGGGAACGTCTTTTGTTCCGCTGGTTCCAGATGTAAGAGCTTTGTTGCATTTTGTCCCTGCTTCTGCGCTTCAGTTTTATTGAAGGCTTGGATTTTCTTCTGCTGTTCAAGGTTTATTAAAGCAGCGATTAAGATCATGTTTGTGTTGCTCTGTAGATGTGGATGTCGACAAGCCGGATGAAAAGTCCATCATGACTTACGTGGCTCAGTTTCTCAAGCATTACCCAAACCCCCAACACTCCGAGGGTGACGGACAGCAGGACGAGGTACTTTGGTCAAGTTTATCATTTTCTCAGTCCGGGTCATGCAGTACAAAGCACATTTTTTATTTCAGGACATGAAGTAACATTTACTCCATGTCTCCTGTCAATAAGCCTAAAACTCCTGTGTTGTTTGAATATATATGAATAAAGAAAAACACCCTCTGGAGAGGCTATGCACTGAAATCCACTTTATTCATTCAAATTGTCATTTGATAGAATAAAACTTTGATCTTTTATTACAGGCATTAGAAATGCACTGATCAGAAATCTGTAGCAGATGTAGCATCTTCTGACCTTTCCTAAAGTGGGCTTGCTGGAACATGTCCAGACGTCCCGTTCCGGTTCTGGTCACCATTTGATTTCTCGGTGCATCTCTAATAGAAATCGATGCCAGCTGAGTTTTTATGCTTTATTTTGTATCAGCACAGACTTATTTGATTTTCTTTCCCCATCCACTTTTGTTTTTGTTTTTTGTTTTTTTGTACATCAAGCTGCTTCTCGGCTCTATTCCGACTTTTGCATTGTCAGTGTCAGTACTGCAGGTGAGGGTTCAGGTCAGAGTACTGCATGCTTTCTGTTCGGAGTGTGCGTTCCCTCATCTCATGTTTCCATTCGTTCCACTTCTGTTTCCTTGCTGTTCTTATGCCTTTCTGATGTGTTTGCATTTCTCTTGATGCTTTCCTGGAAAGTTTGTTCCTCAAGATATAGAGCAAATGCTTGAGGTATGTTCAAATAAATGCTTGAGTTTTCTACTGTACCGTTTGTTTAAATCTCTGCTTTTTCTACTTCTGTTTCTAAAATTAACTGTTTCTCTTAATGCAGATCTTGCTTCTGTGTGCAGGGCTTGTTAATTTTAATGCAGACTTTTTAACCTTATCTTTACATTCCTGTCTTAAAATGTCATTTAAGTGTCCCGGTTGCATGTTAATTAAGGGAAAAAAACGGGTTTTGGATTAAGTTTGAGCTTAAACTGAGCAGCTTATCATTTGACTGTGACAGAGGGAAGAGAGGAAGATGCTCAGAGAGCTGAAGGTGTTTTTGGATCAGCTGGAGAGAGACTTGCTGCGAGCCCAGGCTACAGAAGGAAGCCTCACTGACAAATACCAGGTGAGTTTGATGAGAAAGGGAAAAAAAAACGCCACCTGTTCTGAACGAGGAAAAGTTGTTGCAATAATTGTGTCTCTGTGTTTTGCAGGCATTTAAAAACTTTCATGTTCAGTATGAAATGAAGAAGAAGCAAACGGATCAGCTGCTCCAACCTGTTCACAAGGAAGGCAAACTGTCAGTGGACCAAGCTCTGGTCAAGCAGGCCTGGGACCGCCTGTCTGCCCGGGTAATTACACTGCATTCTTCATCATTTATAGGACATAGAGCGGAAAAGTTATGCTGACTAATTATGTTTTTTGTTGTTATTGATTTTTTTAATTTACATTTTCCTTTAAAGCCCAAACTTCAATAGTTTAGCTTGAATCCATATTTATTCCCACCTGTTCCTGCTCATTCATGTGAATTCCCATTAATGTGATACAATGGCTAATTCATTATTACATTTTTTTTTATTAATAAAAAACATGTAAGGAATCCTGTGGGTTAGTACAGGCTGGAATTGAACATTTTGACTTGTTTACTTGCAACTTTGGCATAACTACACCTGGACTACAAAACTGCTCTGAGGAAAAAACATGAGAGATTCACAAAACTGATTTTGTTTTGTGAATCTGAAAATGTCATGACTTTTTCAGCAGTTCCACAGCAAATGCAGTGACAAGAAAAACACTATAGAAAATAAAGAAAACATGAACAGACTGACAAAAAGAATACAAACTATCCAGCACCAGGAGAAAAAAACATTTACGTTTAAAAAGTGGATTTTGCATGATATGTCCCCTTTAAGGCAGGCTATTTATTATTTTCTTCAATTAAAAGAAATCTCTTTGTTTCCTCACTTCCAGTGAAGTTCGGTGTCGTGCCGAGGGGTTGAATGAGTGTGTTTATTGTGGAGTGGGAGTGTGGGAACAGAGAGCGTTTTGTTCACTAGATACTCCACTTCTTTGGGCATTAGCAGCTTGTTTAGAGTGGAATAATCTGCTGTTGCTGCGCGGTTGCTTGTGAACATACAGGAGCTCTGTGTTTAGAACAGCTTCTTCCACTGTCTGATCTTTTTTTTTTTTTTTTTTGCACTGGGTGTCAATTGCAGCTGTTGGACTGGCACATTCATCTGGACAAGTCTCTGCCCGGGCCGCTGGGCGTGATTGGAGCCTGGCTTCACCGAGCGGAGATGGCTCTGCGAGAGGACATCCCCCTCCAACATGTTCACGAAGAAACCGCCAACGTTCTGCACAGAAAACTGGAGCAGCACAAGGTAAAGTGTCTGCGCACCCATCGATGTTGGCATTTTTAATTAGATTAAACGTTAGTGAGACTATATTTGTCTCACTAACTATAATTGTCTTTGTGTTGCAGGAAGTATTGAAAAGCCTGGAGTCCCACAGACAGACTTTCACGCAGATCCACAAGGACAGATCAGTGAACGGGGTGCCGGTGCCGCCCGAGCAGCTCCAGGACATGGCAGAAAGGTGTGGCGCTGTTTCCTTTTCCCTCTAGTCATTCAACTGTTGCAGCAAACGACACGGTCTTTGATGTCTCTTTAATATTCAGGTTCAACTTTGTGTCAACTTCATCACACTCTCACTTGATAAAGCTGGAATTCTGGGAAATAAAGTACAGACTGATGGCGTTTCTGGTGCTGGCGGAGGCTAAGCTCAAGTCCTGGATTATAAAATATGGCCGACGGGAGTCAGTCGAACTCCTGCTGCAAAGCTACCTTGTGAGTCGAAATTATTTACATCGGATGTGTTCTGTTAGAGCGAATCAGTTTGTGTGACAAATCGTTTCCTGTTTCTGTTGTAGAGTTTTGTTGAAGGCCACAGGTTTTTTGACCAGTATGAGATCATCTTCACAGCCCTGAAACAAGCTGCAGAGGTTTATGTGAAGTCTGACAGCTCAAGTAAGATTCTAATTCATTTATCTTACTGCATACTGCGATATACTGGGATACATAAACTGAGCATTTGTTTGGTCTATCGATTTTATGTTACAGGGACTAAAACCTGTAACAAAGGTAAGTCCAGAAACGATGTTTGGGAAATAAAAGGTGCCTGTTTCCATTCCTTTCTGTAACTCTCGGTCTGTTTTTGGCTTCAACCATCTTTTGCTTCCAAAAACTAAAAAGGTCATGGTGCATTATGCATGAGGGAGTAACTGTAGTTGCAATGGTATTTTAGCATGTTTAACAGTCCTAACCCACTGCAACGTACAAAAGGATCAACATGCAGAATCATTTGCAGTATGTTACAGAGCCTCGCCACAGTATTCATACCACCTGAACCCGCATCACAACCTGGAACCTCAGTGTATTTTGTTGGGATTTTTTTGTGACAGACCAACACAAACCAATGTGTAATTGTGAAACTGAAGGAATTTTTTTTTAGCCTTGAAAATCCTGAAAAAGTGGCTAGAATTTAGATTCAGTCCTCTTAAATGTAAATAAAATCTAGTGCAAACAAAAGTCACCTAATTGAGTTAGCATGCATGTATTTCCATAATCTATCTGTTTATGGAAACACATGCGTGTAAGAAACTTGTGAGGTTTCTTGCAGGCATCATCAGCATACAGGCCAGGGAGAAATTTCTGGAGAAGTTTAAAGCAAGACAAGCTTATATAATAATATCCTAAGCATAAAATTAACGTTCTTCATGTCCTACATGTAAAACTCCCTGTGCAGTGGAAAACTAATGCAGAACTGGTGCATTAGTTGAACATGGTGGTGGCAGCATCATTCTGGGAGGTGGGAGTGGTGCAGGCATAGTCCACAATTTATTGACAATTTTCGGAAAGACTTGAATATCGATGTTTACAGACACTTTCCATTCAACCATATTGAGCTTCAGCTATTTAGCATAGAAGAACATGCAGAAATTTTATCCTCTGGATAAAAACAAGCTGCTACAGACACACCACCAATGACTACACTGTAGCAAAAGTAATACTTTTTATTTGTTAAAAGGAACAACTTTTATTGTTTTTTTTTTCATTCTTACAACTACACCGTGTGTTGGTCTATCACATAAAATCCCTGTAAAATATATTGAAGTTTGTGGTTGTATTATCACATAATTTGAAAATGTTCAGGAAGTACTAGTTAGCACTAGTACTAATACGTTTTCAAGATAGTAACAGTAAATAGGCACCCTATAAACTTATGCTAAAGTGAGCCGCTTTCATTTCCAGTCGACGAAGCAGAGGGCGTGAGCAAATTCCTGACTGAAACGACGGCTCAGTGGAAGAACTTGGCGCTGGAGGTCCGAAGTGTTCGCAGCATGCTGGAAGAGGTGATCTGTAACTGGGAGAAATACAGCAGCACCGTGGCATCGCTGCAGGCCTGGCTGGAGGACGCCGAGCAAATGCTCAACAAGTCGGAGGGCGCCAAGCGTGTAAGTACATTCAGAGGCTTGAGTGGCGACAACAGGGAACGGTGCATTTAAATAAATTTATTCTGATCTCAGATTGTCTCGTGTTGTCAGGCCCTGTTTTAGTTCTTCTTTTCCATGTCAGGATTTTTTCAGAAATCTCTCTCACTGGATCCAGCAGCACATGGACATGAACGACGCCGGGAATTTTCTCATTGAAACATGTGACGAAACCGTCTCTCGAGATCTAAAGCAGCAGCTTCTTCTGCTGAACGGGAGATGGAGAGAGCTATTTGTCAAAGTCAAACATGTAAGTTTGATGTTACCAAGCACACGCAGATTTATTAAGCCATACAGAAAGCGTGACGTGTTTTGCCTTCCCTCTGTTGTTTTCAGTATGCAAGAGCAGATGAGGTGGATAAACTGAGGCAAGACTATCAAGACGGGATTAATACCTTAAAGATGTTCATGGATGCCACCAATGAGAAGATGACCGCTCCTGTTCAAGTGTCTTTCCTCAACGTCAGAGCCTTCGTTCAAGACGTCGAGGTTTGACCATCACCTTCACTCTCAGTTTACACCTGTGCTATGTCTTTTTCTTTTCTGTATGTTGCTACTTGACTTTTTTTTTTTAAATTTGGGACAGGAAATCAAGCACAAAGTGCCAGCGATGGAAGCGGCCTCCAAGGCAGCAAGCCGCACAGCTCAGCTGTTGACCAAAGACACTCCGCAAGAGGAGATTTCTCAAATGATGGCTGTGATGGCTTCGATCAAAGAGCAGCTCAGTAAAGTGAGTGTGTGTACAACAGCATGTGCTGTTTTGCAATAAAATGATAAAAGATTGTTAAATTACGATCTCCTAATCCTAGAGCCAATATAATCTGCTAGGATTTCTTAATTATTCGGGTTCAACAACTTTTCACACATTTCTGTTTTTGTGCCTTCTTCTGCTTCGTGGACACAAGTCGTTGTTTTGTGCTAATAAACAAAGAGTGTTCCCTGGCCTTTTTTTTGTTAAAAACACAAACTATGATGTATTTCATTGACGTTTGATGTAACAAACAAACAAAAAGTAGTGCATGATTATGGAGTAAAGGGAAAAATAAAAATTTTCAGTGCCAGCTTTATAGAACTGAAATGTTTGCCTGTTCCTCTGCAAAATTACTCAAGCTCTATCAGGTGGAGGTGGGAAGTCGTGTTAGTTTTCTTCTGCACGTCATGTTAGCCAAAACGTCTCAACAATGGCTCTCTTCTTCCTTCTCTTCCATAAAAGCCAGACATGTGGGGTGTATTGCTAATTGACCTTTTAGGAGCTTTTCCTACCTGAACTGTTTATCTCTCCAGCTCCTCCAGAGTTACCACGGACCTCTTGCTCTTCTTTACGTTGGCTCGTCGGCTTGTCACATAAATTCTCAATAAATTAAGAATTTATTGTATTTGTGGTGGTTAAATGAAGGGTGTGGATCTATACATTTAAGATCTATACATCTTAAATGATGTTTCCTCTAAATAACATGTCGTGTTTATGTTTTTTTCCACGTGCCTTTTCTCCGGTCAGGTTAGGGAGAGATGTCTGCCTCTGCTTAGGGAGTCTCAGTCTCTCTTACCTCCACTGGAGGAAATGGAGAGGAACATCACCGGCTTCTACCAGGCTCTGGAGAAGGCCAGTCGTATCACCAGCACCACCGACTCTGAGGGACCAGTAGATTTTAAGCAGAAATGCCAGGTAGCTGTTCATAAATGTCATGCAGAGGGATTGAAATGTCAAATAAAATTTCTTAATTGTCTGGTTTTATTTATATACATTTAAATAGGAGCTGGCAACCTTCACACACAGCTGTAAGAAGTGCCTGACGGTAATAGAAAGAAACCACCAAACCATCCAAAAAGTGATGAGCACCAGTAAAACGCTCCAGCACATGGACATGAGTCTGCTGCAGAAACGAGTGGCAGACCTGCAGACTTCGTCACAGGTAACCTTAATAATCAAAGACGGCTTCATTTAATGCCTTGGCAGGGAAGTAATGACTCGTTTGATCGCCTGCAGAACATGATTAAGGAATCTACAGAGTGGCGAAAGCACGTGGAGGCAAACAGCAGCCTGATGAAGAGGTTTGACGAGTCACGAGTGGAGCTGGAAAAGGTTCTGAAAATGGCACAGAGCTGTCTGACGGAGAGAGGCAACCCTGAGGAGCTGCTGAAGAAACACACCGTAGGACTATTTTTATAGATTGAAGTGCTTTTAATCAAATTAATTGGTTCAGTGTTTTTTTTTATTTTTTATTTAACGACATAATTACAACAGTGCACCAATCAGAAATGTGCGGCTGACTTTTGATCTCCAGTTTTGAACAAATTTGAGCCATGAAGACAAATTTAAATAATTCCAATTTTCTCTTTTACAAATTTTAAAGCAAAGCCGATTCAGGGAGGAACCGACATGGATGCATCATCAGTGACTAAAACATTACTCTGTGTGTTTTCTATGGGTTTTTTTTTTTAGTTTGCACATTTTATTGACAATTTTTCCATGCAAGTGTACATACAGACTTTACACTATTTTCTTTTTCCAAATGTTCCATACATATTATTCAAGAAAAGCTGCACATATAATCTGTAACTGCCTTGGACATAGCAACTTTGCTAGTCTAGATGATATCCAATCTATCCATTCACTTGTAACAAACAAAAAGATCATCCAGTTTTTTTTTTTCTGTTCTTCTGTTCCGAGTCATCACAATTTTAACTCTCTTCTCATCGGAAACAAACTGTAAGCCAACTATTTACAGTCTGTAGCTCTATAAGGGTTCCCGTAACCACACTATTAATCAATAAAGTCTGATCTCCATGGTGAAATAAAACCCTGCCAATTTTTCCAATAATTCTTAAATTTTCCAGATTCTAATTTGATGGAAAAAATCAGCCTTTCCATAAAATAAATATTATGCATTACATCAACCCAATCTTCCCTTTTAGGAGCTTCTGCCTTCCATTTCCTAGTAATGGGTTTTTTGCTTGCTATCAACATAATCCTGTACATATATCTATCGCCTGCTCTTGTGAACCTTTCCATCCCTCTTCCCATGTACAGATCCTCAAATGTAAGTGGAATATTCACCCCCAGCACCTTATCCATACAATTCTTTACGTCCTGCCAATAGGGTACCATGTAGGCACAATCCCAAAATACACGGATGTGACCCGCTCTGTCTTTCCCGCACTGCCTCCAGCATTTTGTATTTTGGTGTTTTCTTTGTGCTGACGTACTGAAATATCTCCTCCCAGTTCTGCTGCGAAAGCCCACAATTAGCATCTTTTTCCCATCTTGCTTTTATGTATGCTGTATTACTTTTCTTCAAATTTTCCAATCCTGTGTACAGTTTTGAAATTATTTTCTTCCCCAAGTTTGATTCATTTGCTGAAATAAACATCTTAATTATACCAGATTCAAACTCAATTAAATTTATCCATTTAGTAGTTCCTCCGTATAGTGCCTCAATTGTAAGTACCTGTAGAGATCCTTGTTGTTTAATTCATATTTATTCTTTATTTCTTCAAAGCTTTGTATAGTATTTTTCTTAACCATCTCCCAGAATATCTTTGGACCCTTTTCCCATTTACTAAATGTTTTTGTCTGTTACATTAGGTTTAAAATCTGAGTCATGTGCTATCCACCTCAGTACTCTACTTTGCTCTGTCAACCCATATTTTAAAATAATTTTGTTTTCTATGTTTTTTTAGCATACAGGTTCAGTTTTAGTCCATATTTCAAAGAAATTATTCCATGAAAAACCCTTGAAGAACTGTTAAAATTGCATTTATTATATCTGCCTTAGGTTTAAAAACATTAACATTAGTTAGTTCTTTATTATTTTTAATCAAAGTTATTAAGAGACACTGTGGAAGAGTTGCAGACTCCTGTATTAAACAGGCCAAAGATAAACATATTAATTATATGCTTATGTAAGATTCATTCAATGAGATGCATTCAGAAGAAAAATCTTAATTTTACCTCTCACCTTTTAAGACCAGACTGTCTTTTAATAACTGCAACATCGTAAAATAAATAGGTTTCTATGTTTAAAGTTAAATTTAACTTCATTTACAAGTTACACTGCAACTTTCAGCATATTTACCAAAAAAATTACATGACTGAACTAAAAAGGAAACGTGTGTTTTGTGACCAGGTTCATACACATACATGTTTAATAGACCTGCTGTCTCTCAGATGGGATGTGAACCCTGAAAAATATCCCGGTGTTGTTTGCAGGAGTTCTTCGGACAGCTCGACCAGCGGATTTTAAATTCATTCCTTAAGGCTTGTGATGAGCTGACAGACATTTTACCCGAGCAGGAGCAGCAGTCGCTGCAGGAAACGGTTAGAAAGCTCCACAAACACTGGAAGGTTGGTTGAAATTAATCTATTAATCCATATAATTTGTAATAATAAATATTGGTATCTTAAAGATGCAGTTTTACTTCGCAAAGATATTCTAAATACTCACTTCTCTGTTATAGTTCTGTCATAACACGTAGTCAAATATAATTTTAGAGTTTGTGTTTCTCCAACACCTCAGCTGTGTGAGAGTGACTTGAAACCATCTTCTGTTATAAATATGAGCGCAGACTTCATGAGCGTCGTCCTCTTTCCTCAGGACATTCAGACGGACGCCCCGTTTCACCTCCTCCACCTGAAGGTGGAGGGCGAGAGGAGCAAGCTGATGGCGTCGCTGCAGGAGTGCCAGGCAGAGCTGACCAGGGAGAACCGGCACCTGGCCAACATGGGGAGTGAGAGGCTCATCAAGGAGCACAGGGTGAGCACAGCACTAATCAACATGTGGTGCTTATTCCAGTGGGAAAAAGATGACAGTGCCCTGCAGAAATACAAATGTCAAAGTTTTCATTGAGATTTTCATGTGACAGTTTCGCTTTGTTGCTCACTTTTAAAGTGAAAGGAGAAAGCCATTTGTATTCAGGCCACCCTGGTTGATACTTTCAGTGCCTGGAACTCACAAACATGCAGACATTCATACACCGATCCGGTAGTCAGCTTGGGGTTGATGTCAGGCGAACCCACATTCAGACGTCAAGATGGCTCCTTCTTGGGTTTTCTTGGCATATCATGGTTCACATTTAGCCATAAATTTAGACTTGTTTGTAAAAAAAATGCTGAGAATGATGTATCCTTTTTTTTTCCTCATATTTCGCAACAGGGCAACAATTGTACAACATAATATAACATTGAAGTTTATGGTTTTAATGTGACAGATTTTCCTGGGTCACTGTGTTGTTCTGACATGTTCTGCTGTGAAATATCCCGGGTTTTTTAGGCGTTTTTTAGGGAGAAGGGCCCTCAGTCCATCTGTGAGAAACGGCTACAGTTGATGGAGGAACTCTGCCAAAAGCTGCCGGAGGCCGACCCGGCTCACCAGATCCTGGAAACGGCAAGGAGGGACTTCGCCGAGGTTCAGGAGGAAATTGGGAATACTCATCAGAAGTTAATGCAGCACCAAGATAAATGGAAAGAATACGATGCAAGGTGCAGTATTTTCAACAAAATATTCATTTTGTGAGACGAGTTAAGCTGATACGAGAAAAGAAGCAGGTTGAAGTTTTTCTCTTCCTCTTGATGAAAATCTATAAACTAGAAGTGTTTCAACAGCATGAGTGGCTGTGCGTTTTTTACATACCTCAAGTAATTCATGTTCTTCTGCTGCTTTTTACAGACGCAGCTGTATTTTCAGTGTGTTAGTATGAACATTTTTGCCCAATTAAAAACAGTAAATCTGCATTATTGAAAAGTATAATTAGCCTGATACTGAAGTGATACTCACTTCTAATCCTAAATATAATATATTTAAAATATATTTCTTTGTGAGAAATATATCTGACAGCTTCTTGATGATAGAGTTTTTTTTTTTTTTTTAAATATATAAGCCAAAATGCACATAAAGCTTTTATACGTTCCCCCCTTTTCTGATTGGTTTCTTTATTCCCTTTCATGTTGCTGAACAGGTACGCTGAACTCTCGTGTTGGCTTATATCCAAAGAAAGTCAGCTGAGGCTGCTGAGGAACCGAGCCAGCGACCCCAGAAAGTACAACCAGGTGAAAACGACCATAATGGTGAGTCACATTCTTCGCCATGCTTCTTTCACGGTTTGTCGTTTGCCGTGTAATGCCCACTTCTCAGTGTCACTCCTGAGGAGACGAGACACTTTCTTGTTAGTTCCATCAACTTTTGCTCTTGTTTCCAGGAGCTGAGAAATGATGCAGAGCTCCAGGAGGGGAACCTTGCTTGGCTGAAAGCCCGTATGGCTGTATTAATCGAAATCTGTGCTGACAGTGATGCCCAAAGGCAGGGAAGCACTCTGAGCAAGCTCTCTGCTGATTTTAAAGGTCTCCTTGCCTCTCTCTTTGAGGTAAATCACTCTCGTGTTTTTTAGAAGACCTCTGAGACGTTTAGGTCCAATTTCCTCTCCGTTGTTGAAGGCCGTGACCTTATTTTTGGAGGAACATGTGGAGAATATGATTATAGCTGCACAGTGTATTGAATTACAATTGCTATACCAGTTTGCACTATACTGCGCAGGCAAAGGGCTGCTTATTTAGTGGACTATTACGATCGGTTCCAAGCATTAAACTAACTTTTTCTTACCATGACATCATGTTTATTTAAATTTCTTTTAACAAATAATCAGATCTGTACATCCAGAGGTGGTTTAAAAAATGTAAAAGTTAGAGCATAATATGAAACAAAGATTGCAGACATGAGGAGCACATTGGTGAAATTTGAACATTAATGTTATGAAAGAATTTTGGTGCTTGAAATTTCAGATAAGTCCTAAGTTTTAGTTTTGTAAAAGTAGTTGAATTTGCCCAATTCATAGGTTCATTAAAATAGTGGCCCAAAATGAAATTAGCATGTAAAATGTGTTGTATACTGTGATATATAGAATAAAATAAAACACTACATATAATTCTGTGAGAGCTCAAGTGTAACATGCATACATCAGTGTCATAATAACAAATGGAGAATCTAAGATTGCTTCTTTAAACAATGTGTGTAAGCTCAAATAAAGAAGTCCTGGCATGAATGGCTGAAGCTTGTTGTGGTGAAAAGAGTGAAAAGAGTCCTGGACTCATCAGAGAGGAAGAAGACATAACTTTTAAAGCAGCAAAATGCACTGATATGAAAATGAGATGGTAGAAAATAATGAGTGAGGGAAAAATGGATAATAATCACAACTAGTGTCATAAATGATGTAATATCTGACTCTTATGTTTTCCATGTTTCCTAAAATGGCATCAACGTCTTCTCGTCAGATTTTTTGACCGTAAACAGTGGTTTAAGGCACCATCTTTTATTTTTCTCTTATTTTTTTGCAAGGCTGAGAAGATGGTGCTTGCAGTGGGGGACTGTGTGCAGTTCAGAGAGGAAGTACAGACGACCTTGGATGACCTGGTTCAAGGGCAGAAAGAAGCACAGGCCGAGGCGACCAAAATCCTGGACTGTCCTACTTCCAGAGAAGCCCAACAACTTCTGCTTGTTCATCAGGTGTTGCATGACAGATTGAATCTTTTCTTTATTTATTTATTGTGTTCCCGTTTAATGAAATCAGCTTCATATTGTGAATGTACTCGGCCACCCGCAGCAACAGTTAAAGCGCCTAAAGCTGAAAAGGAAGGACGTCCAGCAGCTGATCACCAGAGGTCAGCAGCTCCAGTCTGAGGAGGGGCTGGGAGAGACTCTGCAGCAGGACCTGCAGAGCTTAGAAAACACAGTGAGCAAAATGGAGCAGAGTATGGACTCGCAGGAGCAAAACCTGGAGGTGAGCAGGAGAGATTATTTAAACATTTAGTATTATTTTAACTTTCATAAAAGCTACCTTTCACACAACGATTATTAGATTCCAATAGATATGTTAGATCATTTTAATAAAGGAATAATTCTTATAAATCAAAATCACTTTTGAAAATGACACAGAAATGTGTCATTTTTCTGTTATTGTTACAGTTACAATCCAACCACATTTTTTCAGCTTTAGTTAATAAATAACAGATTTCTTAATTCCCTCTTTTTTACCCATTTCTTTTAGGGATAATATATGCTTCGGCAGCTTCAAGCTGCAAAAAAAAACAGTTTGTTTTCATTTATTTAGTTTAATCTGTAAAAAAAAAAATACAAGAAAATGCAGCCTCACACAGAAAAAGGATTTTATTGCCAACAACTTATTCCATGCTTCAGGCAGATTTAGGTTTGAAGTTTTCTTTTATATTTTACCAACCTTCTCCTTTTGACTGTAAGTAATATAAACAAAGTAATATAAACATTTTGGAGCGGTCCAGCCAGAGTTCAGAGTTGAATCTGAGTCTGTGGAAAAAGCTGAAGGGAGGCTTTCCAACCTCAAAGACATCGCTGAAAGAAATTTGTCCAATTACCAGTTGAAAAATACAGAAAGCTGGTCAGCATTTCAGACTATGAAAAGTTTTTCCTTTGATAAAGGTATAAGTAGCATTCAGCGCTTTATCTTGACAACAACAAATCGTTTTTTTTTTAACTGATCCATCTTTCAGATTTTGTTTTGATTGATTTCTGTCTCCCTTTTTTGATAACTGAAATTAGAAAAAAACCAAAAAAAAACCGAGTCAAGATCTATTTAAAAAGATTCTGAGTTTTTAGACGCTGAAGCCAAAGCGTAACGCCACATTACGACCAGGAAGCCAAGGATTAGGAGTCACAACTCTGAGATAACACACATAGCGCACACTTATTACTACTACTACTTCTTTTCACCGATCATTTAAAAATTAATATTTTAGTTTTTTCAGTCATTGTGGATACTTCTGTATGAGGTTGAATTTGGTGTGTTTCAGGTCACTCTGGCTGCTTGGCAGGAGTTTGACAGTCAGCAGGAAGCAGTGAACGAGTTTGTCAACAAAGCCCGCTCCACAATAGACAGAGATCTGAATTTCAGCAGCCCAGAGAGCCTCGCCGTTGAGCTGGACCAAGCAAACGTGAGTACATTTAGTAAAAAGCTAAAACAATCCGCTGAGAATTTTTCCTCGCAATACGAGGGAAACTTTGGAGGATTCTCTGGAAGCGATGCAAATCGTGCCGTGTTGTGAACAGGTGATGCTGAAGCAGTGCGAAGCGGAGGTCTTACACATGAACACCTTGTTGAAGAGAGCGACAGAAATACAACTTGGTCCAAAAAACAAATCTCTGCTTCTGCAACAAGCTCGTTCGCTCAGCGAGCAGGTGGACAAAGTAGACACCGGCCTGAAGAAAGAGTAAGTTTATAGACTTCTTGTATTAATAATGCATTATAATAATGTTTTAATTGGGATAGTCTCAATGATTTACACATGCTCTTCCAAATATATTCCGGGCACTATTTGTTTCTTTGCAGCTTAAATCAGTTTGTTTTCTCCTAGGGTCAAGAGCCTGGAAGAGATGAAAAGTCAGTGGGATCGATTTGGAGCCGGATTTGAATCGTTTTCTTCGTGGATATCTGAAAAGGAGAAACAGCTAGATGTAATAAAATCATCTAATTTGTCTCTTGAGGAGCAGATCAAAGCACTTAAGGTAAAATATGGATAAACATTAAGCTACAGTTCTTTTGAGCCACAGAAACGGCACTTTGCATGAGAAATCAATGAAGCTTAAAGCACACATTGGTCATGTGCTGGTAGACTGTCTGTGCTGCACATCAGTATTCGTCTCAAACCCAGAAGAGGGGAGAAACCTGCTGCTGTTTCTGGGATTTCCAACCTTGAAAAGTCTTCAAAGCTGTTGAACATTTGCACATTTTGCCTTGTAACAACCACAAACTGCAATGGCTTTGTTTTGTAAATCTCATGTGACAAACCAACACAAAGTGGTGCATAAGTATGAAGTGGAAGGAAAAGTATAGAGTCCTAATCCAAAATTTAATCTCTACTCTCAAATCTGGCTAGTAGGTCAAAAATCATTTTCGCAGCAAATACGAAACGTTCCCTAGTCAGATGAGACTTAAAAGAAATTCTTGTCCTCCATTTAAAACTGGGATTGCTTTTCTTGTGCAGGAACAATAAAAATAATCTTAATTTATGTAAAGACGGATGGAAGCTGCCTTAAGCTTACAGCCAGAATTGTGTAAATATTTTGCAAGACAAAAACATTGCTAGGTTTAAGTTAGCAAGAAATCACGTAGCATCTGTTCATAACTTACTTTAACATACAGGACTGTGCTTCTTCAGCTAATCCTCGACTTTGCTGCGTTTTTGCATGTCAGGGTGTCGGAGCAGAACTTCAAGACCGAGCCGAGTTCCTGTCGCAGCTGGAGACGGACTCCCAGGCGCTGGCCCAGTTTGTGTCTTCGGGCGAGGCGGCTCGCATTAAAGCCCGTCTGACCCAAATTGGCAGGTACTGGGAGGAGCTGAAGGAGAGCGTTCAGACGCTTGACGGGCAGCTGGAGGAAAGCTCCTCTCACCAGCAAAAGTTCACACTGAACCTGAACGAGGTTGATAGTTTACCCATAATCTTACAGGATAACCTTTGCATTTGGCGTTGGCGTACATATTCGTTTCGATCTTGCTTCTCTTAAAGGTACAAGCATCTCTTCGTCAGCTTCATGCAAAACTGGAGAGTCCCGTTAAATCCTGCACTTCATCATCTGAGACTTACAAAGCCCTTCAGAGCCACATGGTATGAAGATCTGCTTTCTTCTTTGTTAATAAACACATTTTGTTTTTTAATAATGGACTGCTAGTCATTCTTTCATGTGTTAACGTCGGTTCACAGGCAGCTGCTGCGAACTGTAAATGTCTTATGTTGTTACCTAGGATGCCTGTCAGTGCCTGGAGCAGCTGAAGGGCAACTTACTGTCGCTGTCAGCTAGTGCCAGACGAATCAGTGACAAGGAGCATGCGGTTCGGGCCGTGACGGAGCTGAACACCAGCTACCAACATGCCCTGGAGGAAGCAAAGGACAAGCAGAGCACTTTGGAAAACCTTCTTTCTACCTGGCAAAAGTATGAGTTTGTGAATATGAACCTAACATATATAGTCATTATATTGATACATATGAAAATGCAGAAACATATTAAGAAATGGTTGAATTTATACCACTTTAGTTTTTTCACAATTTTTAAATTTTGTCATAGCTTCAATAAAAACTGAAATTTGAAGATTTTTAAAACAGATCAGCTGTTTTTGAACAGATTTTATTTCTCTTTTTGCAAGTTTTCAACTAACATTAAACAATGTCTTGGAAATGTATTCACGTTTGCAACAAACTGCAAACTTCAGCGTGTTTTATTGGAGTCTTGTATACTAGACAAGCGCTATTACAAATCTCAAAAGTGTGATGTGCATTAGTGTTGAACCCTCATTCAGAAAACACTCAAATTCCTGCACAAAAGCTGATTCAGAAAGTTATAAAGCAGATAAAAAGGAGGAAAATTAAATGCCTGACAGACATCTTTGCTTTAGCAGATTGTAGACATATTGTAATCCTTCACAATCTAGAGTTATCCCTTCTTAGGGCTTAATCTGAAAACAACACAATCAGCTAGCAGCGTGAACTGAGGTTTTAATGTCACAGTTTAAGACAGAAGTGTCCCTGTTCTGCGTCAGGTTTGAGAAGCAGCTGTCAAACTTTGTGTCCTGCTTGGAGAGAAGTGAGTCTGCATCCAAACCAGAAAGTCACTGTCTGTCTGCTGACAAAGCCAAACTGCGCACCGAGATGCAAGACTTGCAGGTACAGCAAACCATCAATGTACATCTAACAACATGACTACGATTTAAACCTAAAATAAGGACGTTGTTGTTACAGAGACACATTGACGTTTTTCTTTCAGGCTCTGCAGGTTGAGGTAGAGTCCCTTAAAAAGGCCCATGAAGACCTGGCCTCTCTGGGAACGTTGTTATATCCCACAGCACCTGAAGAAAATGTTACGAAGCTAACAGATGAGCTGGGGACGCTGCAGCAAAGACTGCTTGTCCAACAGGAAGTCATCCCTCAGAGGTAAAACAGTCACAGAAATACATCCAGTAACGGATCAAGGTTTCTGGTGAAGTTTGATTTATTGTTATTGATTTGTTCCGATGTGTTAAGAGGCCTAACTGCAGCTAAAAGAGGAGAATATATTAGAGAATGCTAAAACTGCTAAACACCAATACATGGAAATGTGAAGCAAGCGTCTCTCTCTCTCCCAGGATCACAGAGCTGCAGAGCCATGCATCGCTGGTGGAGCAGTTTGACCAGGCTCTTCTTAAATTCTCTGAGTGGAGTGAGACCGTACTCTCAAATCTGCACACAGCTTCTCAGATCAACATCGGCAATCTGCAGGGATCTGCTACTCAAGTAAAGGTGAGATCCAGACCATTGTTTAAAATGGAGATGTGTCTGATTTTTGACTTGTGATTTTAAAACTCTGACATGCTGATTTTGATTTCTCTACAAGGACAGTCATTTTAAAAAGTTTGACAACACCACTAAAACTATTTTATCTGGCATTCCTGCCATCATTTGTCTATGTTCGGAGCAGAGAGAAGAAGCTGTGACAAAGGTTTTGCTAATACTTTTAAACAAATACAAGATGATTACATTTTAAACCAGCTTTAGCACTTTATATTATTAATTGCCTGGCTAGTGCAGCTAGCATTATTGTGTAGTTCCTTACCTTGACTCTGGGGAAAACCAGACAAAACAAAGTAACTATGCTGTACATCCACTGACCCTTCCTACTATATAACTTTAAGTCTTCTTAGCTTGGTAACACAATGAGTTAGGGATGTCATTAGGAAAACCAGGTAGTGCTTTGGTGCGTTCAATGCTTAGAAAAACATTGAATTTTTCAGTTTCCACTTGACTGGCTCAGGCTGATTAAGTTAAAAAATCCTCCAGGTTTAGTTTACCAGCTTTTACTGCTGTCCTTAACGAGCCCTCAGACTCAACTGGAGGATAATGTTTTGTTTCAGAGCAGAGTCTATTTATCCTGGTTCTTTTTGCTTTAACAGGAGACAAAGTTGGTCCTGCAAAAGAACTCAAGCGTGAAGCAAAGCTTAGAGGAGCAGACCGAGAAGCTCTGCAAGATCTGTGAGCCCACTGATGCGCAGCTCCTCCATAACAGAGTAGAAAGCTGCCTTCAGTCCTACCATGAGGCTCAGTGTCTAGCTGAGCTGCAGCTGGAGTGCCTGGAAAAGCTGGAGGCCTTCCTGCAGACCCACGCAGAGTTGGCAGGAGTGCTGCGCGGTCTCAGGCAGACGGTGGAGAGCGCAGGGAGCTGGGACCGTGGAAGGGTAGAGGAGCTGCAGCAGGAGCTCGCTGCCATTATTCCTGACATCAGTGAGCTGGAGTCCTCTGCTGTCAATCTGGACAGCAGCCTCTGCAAAGGTCACCTCCACATCGGAGTCGAAGA
The DNA here is from genome assembly GCF_051168715.1 of Poecilia mexicana. Classification (NCBI taxonomy): domain Eukaryota; kingdom Metazoa; phylum Chordata; class Actinopteri; order Cyprinodontiformes; family Poeciliidae; genus Poecilia; species Poecilia mexicana. The sequence continues at coordinate 7,081,109 of NW_028263391.1, read as the reverse complement.
GGGTTCTCACAAGTCCTGCCGCATGCTGGCCGATTCGCTCAGCGCCGAGTTGGACACGGTGAGGAACTTGCTCGGTACGAAGCAAAGCGAAGCCGAGGCCTTGGGTGTGCTGTGGACTTCGTTCAGGCAACGGAAAGAGCAGCTGCTCAAGGCTGTGGAAGACATCGAGGAAAAAGCCGACCACCAGGCCTTCAAAGAGCCCAGCTTGCATGGGCTGCAGCAACGGTATGGTGCTAAGAAAGTCCCATAAAATTCTGCCAGTGTCTTGTAAAAGTACCATAAACTTTCTCCTAGTTTTTGGGTGTTTTACTGTGACTCTGTGCGATGGATCCACAAAAACGTAGAGCATTATTGTGAAGGAGAAGAAAACTGACTCAGTTTTTAATAAAAAAAAAAATCAACCCTAGAAGTGTAACATGCACGCTTTCTGGTTACACAGTTTTATTTAGTGAGTCATATTTAAAGGGGAATGGCACTTTTAAAGCAAATTTGATTCTTTAATTTGACTTTTAATGCAAATTTTAATGGAACTTTGCATTAAAAGTGTCATTATTTGCTGAATAATGCAAATTTTAAACATTTAACTTTTAATGCAACTTTTAGAGCACCTTTGAATTAAAAGTGTCATTAATTACTGAATGAAACTTCAGGACAACAGTCGTAATCATTTATGAAGAGTCATTCATGTTTATGACAGTTGTAACCCCTCCAAATAGTGTTACCAGATTTTGTTGTATTCTTTTCCTTCCTCTTCACACTTGTACACTAATTTATCTTGGTTTATCACATAAAATCCCAGTTAAATAAATTGAAGTTTGTGGTTGTGACAAACTTCATGGCAAAGACATGAATAGTTTTGACAAAGGGCTGTAAATGCCTCGTATATATAACTGCTGCCATTATGAGCGTGAAAACAGACGCAGTAATAACACGTTGTCCCTCTCGTCTGTCAGACTTCGGTTCTTTAACCAGCTAGAGGATGAGCTTCAGTCACACCAGCACGAAGAGCAGTGGCTGAGGGACAAGGGCAACCAGCTGGCCCAGAGAGACGCAGAGCTGGCCGGGGAGGTTTTGAGGGAAATTAGTCTGCTGGAGACGACGTGGGAGGACACAAGGAGGCTCATAACAGAGAGGTAACGCAGAGGAAACGCTTGGATGATTTTAACCTTTTTTTTTAGCAGATGGTGATCTAAAGCTTGTCATCTTTCTCAGACAAGAGCAGTGTAATGTTCTTGCTGAGCTAACAAGAGATTACCAAACCCTGAAAACCAGCATCAGGGGCATTGTTGAGCGTGCAGAACCTCTGGTGGACATAAGCTCAGTTCTGAAGGACTATGAGGAAACCAAGAGATCACTAACCAAGGTTAGTGAGCTAAAAGAACCGTTTTTAGTAGCTTGTGATGAAACATTTCTTTTATTGCTTCTCTGCTGAACCATTTTGCTTTGTATGATTCCTCCATAGCATGAATCACTGAAGGCAGAGATGAGTGGGAAGCAACAAGAGCTGGACCAGTTTTCAGTCAAAGGAAAACATCTTGTGACTGAACTGAAGAAGATCCCGGACTGCGACAGTGATATGATAAAGAAAGACATGGAGAAAACTGTTGATCACTGGCTGGATGTAAGCATATCTTTAAGATATTTTATTATTGATACCATATGGTAATATTTTAGGTACTAGCAGATTGGGTTTGGAGGCAAATCATTAAGAAAATAGCGTCACTTTTTATCTTTTAGTTGTATTTTGTGGGTATGTTTTTTCCAGACTTCCTTACAGAGGAAACTTTCTGTGTTGTTCATACAGATTATTTAAACTACATATCATTGTGTCTTGATATAAACCAAATAACTTCACTGTAAGAAACAGGCAGCCATCTTTTAATCCCTTCTAATTCTTCCCCAGATGTCTGAGAAAATAGAGGACAACATCGATCGCCTCCATCACAGTTTGGACCTGTGGGGCGACGTGCGCAACCTGAACGAAGACATCGAGAGTTGGACTAGCAGCTGTGGGATCGAACTCAATGAGATCCTGAACAACTTTAGCAACAGTCAGAAGGTCTCAGCAAGACTCTCTGGGCTGCAGGTACGTTTTTAAGAGGTCTTAGAAGATATAAGGAATTACTTGTTTAGCTCTGTTAAATAAGGATCAGTTATTTATGCAGATGATTATTCAGATACACCTTGAAGAGATTGTATAGTTGTTTTTTATTGTTTGTTTTATCAACAGGGAGAAATTAGAGAGAAGGAGCAGAAACTTGAACTCCTCCAAAACAAAGTGTCTGAGCTGACAAAGTGCTATCAAAGTGAAGACACTCCAGCTAAACTGCAGGTATTTAATGACAATAAACATTTATATTTTTATTCTTATTGATTGTTATGCAAATAGGACTTCATTTGTTTTCACTGACCAACAAATACAACAAATGCTTTCTCATCTAAAAAAAATACACTGATCAGTTTTGTGACCAAATCCCATTTTTTAAATCTTTTACCCATCAGAACAATTTTAATCAATTTTCTGTAATAACTATAACTAACAGAGAAAATATTTCTTTCTAGCTTTTCTGCAGTGAACAGAAAGTCATTAATCATTTCTATTAGGAAACAATGTCACATTTTGTGTGTGTGAGTATATTATTATTTTGAAACAATTGCAATTATGTAGTTGATATTCTGCATCAAATTACAAATGACTAATTAGCATGATTAAAGCATTTCACATTACTAACCTTAAACATCACTCTGAGACTTCTAAAAAGCTCAAGATTTCCACATCCAGCCTGATTCATAACCACAGATAAAAGTCTGACAGAATTAAACAGAATTAAATCAAAACTGAAAATAGCCAGTCCTCCCACTCAAATAGTCTGACTTCTTTGTAATAAATACAATTAAAGACCCACACCTGTTTACAACACAAACGCTCAGGTGTTGGAGACAGACCTACAGAAGAAGATCAGCACTGTTCAGATGCTGCACGAGCAGGTCAGAGGAAACCTCACTGACTTCACGTCCCAGCGTAAACAGCTAGAAGACTACATCTCGCAGATGTCTGCGTGGCTAAAAAGCATGGAGGACTCTTTGGTTTCCTCTCCAACCGGATCAGATCCTGAGGACATCTGCAGAGTAAAGGTGCGACTTAAATAAGTGTCAAAGATTCAGAAAACTCCGTAAACTGAGAACAGTCTGCTGGACAGACAGAGATACTGATGTTTTAAGGAAAATCCTAACCTACATATCTGAACATGTTCGGCAGGACCTTCTGAAAGAGCTTCAAAATCAGCAGGGGAGCATCGACTCGACCAGGGAGAGCCTCAACAACCTGTGCAGAAAATATCCGTCTGAGGAGCTGGCCGGCTTGGGGTCGTCTCTCACCGACCTCATCAAGACTTACGAGTCTGTGAACCAGCTTTCTGCCAGGACTCTGAACTCACTACAAAACTGCCTTCAGCAACAGTTCAATGGTGAGGCATGCAACTTAATAATTTATTTAGCATTTCTTAATCTAAAATGCTTCCTTCCTACTTTTAAAAGGGTGGAAAAGAAATCCCTTTGCTTCAACTTTTCACTGTCAGAACTGTATATCCAAATATGAATATAAAATAGTATTTTAGTTACATTAGATAGATTTAATAGATTTCCAGTTTCTATGTTTGTATCAAAGTTATATATATATATATATATATATATATATGAAAATATTTTACTAACATTAATATTGACGTTTTAATACTGCCCAATGCAGTGAAAACGAAACAAATGGAAAATTATGTGTTTCCTTTGTTGATATAACAGTTGAAACAGACGTCAATAAACTGATTTTTTTTATTGCATTATCTGCTTTAGACACAGAATATTTAATGAGTTTATTAACGTGACTTATAGCAAGTGCTTCCAGTCTAAGAAACCTAAGACAGTTCAAACTCCGACCACTAGATGGTGCCAAAACATGTCTAATGGGATTCTTAGTGAAAGGGACTAACGCTGTCAGGTTCACTGGGAGGCATAATTTGGATGTTTTTTGGAGGATTTTTTTGCCTTACAATTACAGATTAAAGTCATTTAAAATATTCAAAGTTTTGGTCTGTGATTTAATTTCAAATATTGAGAAATGGAAACAATATCTTCTTCTATCTTAGAAAGAAGGTGGACTGCTGGAACCGCTGTTTTCTTTGCAAACAGATTTAGTCTTTATCAGGATAAACTACATGCTAACTAAGATAGTCACAGGATGTTTGTATGCTGAAAAAAAAGTCATGAGGACGACAATGTGATGTATTTTTTGTCCTAGTGTAGCCTTGGTGGTAAATATTTGTATTTGCATCTTCAGACCTTGTCCAGGAGTTTCATCGCTGGCTTTCAGAGCAAAGGGAGATTGTGAAAGAATGCTCTGATCGATCAGGAGACACGCAAATAGTGGAACGTAAGCTGCAAAAGCTTAAGGTAATGGAGTGCATCTTTTCTCCTCTAATGTAAAATGAAATCCACTTTGGAAAAAACATTCAAAGTATTGCGGTTTGTGTCTTAGGGCGCGATGGATCGCGTGGAGGAAGGCGAGATAAGACTCAAGCAAGTCTGTGAGGAAGGAGAGAAACTTCTTCTTCATCTTCCCAAAGCCAGCGCTGGGCAGGTCCAGCAGCACCTGTCCTCCATCCAGCAGGACTGGGACAGCTTTGTGGAGCAGTGCAAGCAGAACCAGCAGATCCTTGAGGACAGCGCGTCCCTCATGAAAGGGTAACAGACTGACGTAAGCTAGTTGTATAGAGCAGCTTGTGAATGCGCCGTTTTTAAGCAAACAAACCCTTATAGGTTTGAGGGTCGCCTCAAGAAACTCAGGTGGTGGTTGGAGCACATGGAAAGCCGAATGACTACAGATCTACTGGAGGCCAAACAGCGTGGATCTGAAAGGGCTCTGATTGAGCAGGTGGAGGAATACCAACAGGAAGTGCTCAAAGAAAGGTGTTTAAGCTGTGTATAGCTAAAGGAATGAATATTTTTACCTTCCAATAAAAGCATTCGTTATGGTTCCTAATGACTCTTCTCCGATAATTTACAAAGGGATTCGTTTGAGCGCCTCTGTCAGGAAGGACAGGCTCTGAACGAAGGCGGACGAGGAGACGGCAGCGAGACGAGAGTCTCGGCTCATCTGCAGTCCCAGCACCAGGCCCTGTTGAGGTGTGTGAGGGAGAGGCTGCGCAGTTGCCAGCTCACTTTACAAGAACAACAAGCGTTTGAAGAGACTCTGCAGACTACCTGGGTCTGGCTTAACGCCGTGCAGGAGCGTCTGGCTTCGCTCAACAGCACCGTTGGCAACAAAGAAACTCTGGAAAAAAGGCTAGGTCTCATCCAGGTTCGTAAGCAGAGCTGTTTTACTGCTTGCTTTTTGTATTTAATATCATTTGAATGGTTGCACATGAGGCCATAGTTTATTTTTTCCCATTTTTTTCTAAAGGATATCCTGCTAATGAAGGGTGAGGGTGAAGTGAAGCTCAACATGACCGTAGGAAAAGGAGAGCAGGTTTTAAAACACAGCAGGATTGAAGAGCAGGAGACCATATCTTCACAGCTCCAGAACCTAAAGGATGCCTGGGCTAATATGCTAATGACAGCTATGAGTTGCCACAGGTATGAAACATGTCCTGTTTTCATAACTCTGAGATGTTTTAGAAAAGTCTAAGTGGAATAATTAAACTTTTTCAGTTTTTTCCACTTTAAAACCACAAACTTTTATGTGTTTTATTGTGATTTTATGACAGACCACAATGAATATTGTATATTTGCGAAGTGTAGGGAAAAGTTTAATTTGTTGCTTTTACAATTAAAAAATTAAAGTGTAGCATCTATAATCAGCCCTCTTTACTCTGATGCCTCTTGTAAAATTTAGTTTAACCAATTGTCTTCTGAAGTCACCCAACAAGTTAAGAGGCTTCCTGTTAATCTCTCTATATATGCAGTCTTTCTCTGAAGGCCTCAGGTTTGTCATTAGTATGACACAAGACTATCTGCCGTCTAATGAATTGATTGGACCATAGATGGAAGTCAATACACAGCAACTCTACAAAAAACCTGGTAGAGGCAACAATTGAGATTCATCACAATAATCTTAAAAATACTCCCAGAGCTACAACAGAATAGGGTCTGATAAAAGCATATTTATGCATTAAATTGGCCTAGTTAAGGTGAGTTTATGTGGCATGTCTTAAAAGCTCAAGTTATTTTTCAAAGCTGAAAGACACATTCGCCAAAAGACGTACTGGAGCAAAATCTTTGTTCCATTTTGTGTTGGTCTACTGTCTAAAATGCCAACAAAATAATAATAATAATAAAAAAAATTTAACTGGTCACAAATTAACATATAATTCCTCCTAGTCGACTGGAGTGGACCGTGGCCCAGTGGAGCGCCTTTCAGGAGAACAAGAGCCAGCTGCAGCAGTGGATGGAGTCAGTGGAGCAGGAGGTCGGGATGACCCAGCCTCAGCAACCAGGCCTCAAAGAGAAGAGCGCCTTACTGGAGCGACTGAGGGCCGTCCAGGCCGACGTGGACACTCACACAGCAGCTCTGTCACACCTAACTGAGAAAGCAGTGGAGCTGCACGAAAAAACTGGCGACCAGACGTTTGGGCCGGAGTCGAGGGCAGAGCTCCACACGCACTTTGCTGATATATCAGCTGTCGTCAAGGTAACACAGATCCATGGGAAGCAGATGGTACATTCTAGATGTTTATTGGGGAGGCAGGTATACGAAGAAACTAAATCTGAGTCGACAAATTTAGTCACATTTGACGTTTAAAACAGAAAGTCTGGAAGGTAACAGTTGTAGTGTTGGACTGTTTAGAAATTAATCTAAAAAGAAATTAGAGAAACTCAACTTTATACACAAGAATCTAAACAACAAACCATCTGACCTCAGGTGTTCCAGCTGCAAGAGAAGCCCACTTTGACGAAATGACCCATAAAAATATAGTGATACAAAAATCAAAATATCTCACATTAATGAATAATGTTGGTAAACCTTATAAACACCATAAATTCCAGGCTTTGCTACACGAATTCAGTGATTTTGAAACATTTTTACTCACATGTACAACATACAGTCAAGATAGAGTGAGACCCACCACTTTTAAGACTTTAAAAAAGAAAACACCAACAAAAAAGTTAAATATTCTCCACAATAACTTGTAAATTACTCAAAATTAGACTTATTGATTTAATTTTTTTCTCATTACACTACAATATCTTTCGTTATTTCTAAAACATCCTCAGAAGAACCGGTGACGTAATGCAGACATGGTCTCGTTCTCATCCGACGTGTGACATTAACATGCAGTTTGTTCCACAAAGGGAAAAGTCCAGTCCATGCAGAACATCGTGTCTGAGCACGAGCAGTACCTGGACGCAGTGAGAGACTTCAACGACTGGCTCGTCTCAGCCAAAGAGGAGCTTCAGCGTTGGTCTGACCTGTCAGGAGACTCCGTCAACATTAGACGAAAGCTGTCCAAAGTACAGGTGAGGAAAGTTCAAACTGGAATAATAATAGTAATACATTCTGGTGAGAGATTATTCTCTCTCAGTTCACAGCAAATTGAATGTAAATAATCTGAACGTAGTTCAGTTTAACTTGCGTTTTTTTTGTTTTTACAGGAGCTTCTCGACTCGAAGCAGAGAGGCAGGGAGAGACTGAACCGCGTCCAGAGATACGGGGCAATAGCGAGGGATTACACGGGTTCAGGCGGCTACGAGGCGATGGAGCGAGAGGAAGCAGCGCTCCTGTCGTCATGGGAGCAGTGGGAACGCGCGGCTCTGCAGACACGTGCCAGTCTGGAGACGTCACTCTCACAGATATCGAGCTCTGAGCAGGAGTTCAGCAGTCTGTCGGCGCAGCTGGAGCAGGACCTGCAGGACTTCAGCCGTCAGCTGCAGGGTTGCCGACTTCGACTTTGCCAGGCAGAGAAGAAAAATGAGGGAGAGGAAGCAGTGAAAGGCTGGCAAATGGCAAAGGTAGGCCCACCTGAGTAAGAAAATAACTTGAATTTTAACTCGCTTGAATTTCTATGAGGTATTTTCAAAGTTTGGAAAGTCCTTGAAAGTGCTTGATATTCAAACTGCGTAGTTTTGTAATAGTGTAATCAAATGTTTGATTAAAAGCCTGAATTTCGTACACCTAACAAAAAGACTCAGACATATTTTTTTCTCTAAACGTTTCTTGTTTTAGGTTTGTTAGAGTTACCAAAATTATTTCTATTTGCTGAATGCCTAAGAAGTTAATGAGAACATTTTTAGAGTTTTTTCTTTTATGTTTAAGTATTTAAGTTGAGCAGGAAGGTCATTTATCTTAACATGGTTTGTTTGGATTGTTACAATGGAGTTAATATTTATCATTCTCATTCGCTCGATGACTTATTTATCTGTGTAACTTGAATAAAGGCTGGCTTATACTTTATACATAAACAGTGTTATTGAAATTGGGGGAAATTTGTTTAATTACTGTTTAGTTTTCGGATCAGAGTGTGTGAGAGCGACATTTCAAAAGATAAAACTGTGTCAAATATTATCATAAGACATTATTATAACAATATCATATAATGGTATCATATAATTGACACTATCTTTTTTGGTTTATTTGTATTGTTTTTATCTCCAAAGTGTGATGCTGGGAAAGTTTGAAAACTTACTTGAAAAATGTTTGAAAAGTTCTCGAATTTTATCCTGGGAAAATTGTACGAACCCTGAACTTTACATTATGTACGTGTTTAAAGGTTTACTGTCTGTCCTCACTGCTCATCTGTTCTACGTACAGGACACGTTGGACGAACTGGTCAAAGCTGAGGCCATGTCTGACCGTCTGAAGACTCAGCTCAATGATCTGTGCCGATTCTCCAGGGAAATGGCCACTCAGTCTGAGAGAGTCTCTGCCCTCATTAAGGACTATAACAGGTCAGAAAAAGATGCCAGTAATGCCAGCAAGTAATTGTGACGCTAAAAATAACCGTCTGCAGCAGTTTAACTGTATCAGGATGCACATTTTCATAACCAGTGAAATTATTTTCTGCAGACTTGCAAACTAAATCAGCTATAGCACAAGTCTGAGCTTTATGGAAACAGTTCCAGATGAAGATTGTTGTTGTTTTTAAGCCATTAGAAACCTCATTTAAACTTATATACCATCCTGAAGAAGATGGATGAAGCTGAATACTTTTCAAACCTAAAAGAAAACCAGATGAAAACAACTTTTCAGCCAGTAAACAAACAGCTGCATGGATTTGTTTTAGAGGGTCCTAGTCAAATTCCAGACCTAAATCCAATTGTGAGTCTGTGGCAAAGACTTGAAAAACGAGTAGTTAACAGATAAATGAAATACCTTCTTGTTTTAGTCAAGTAAATTGAAATAAATCTGAAAACTTTATTTCTAAGGTGATGGTTTTGTGTTTAAAAAGAGTATTTATATTTAATAAACTGCACATCTGAAGAAAAACACAGATAATGGAATGAGAAGATATGTATATTTTAAGTATTTACAAAGTATTCTATGAAAAAAAAATAAATCTGTTACTGACTTTTTCCAGTTTGAGTCTCCAAGCTACCAGAGAGTGTCAGAGCAAAGAGAAGGCGCTGGATCAAGGCTTCCGCTCGGCTTTCAGAGAATTTCAACAATGGTTGGTTAACGCCAAGATCAACACCGCCAAATGCTTTGATGCTCCTCAAAACCTCGGTGAAGCCTCGTCTAGTTTCCAGAAGATTCAGGTACAATAAACAAATCTGACTTTGTAGTCAGAGAGACACTGTTACACAGTAATGCTTAAATATTTAACATGTTTTTGTGTTTTTTGTGACCTGCTGCTGTTTTTGTGTTTAAGTTATGACCTTCCATCTTGTCTTGTCCTTTCAGGAGTTTCTTAATGACAAAGAACAAGGTCAGTCAAAGCTGAATGCTGTGATTGCAAACGGAGAGCTCGTCTGTAGCATCGCAGCTAAAGACAAAACCGACGCAGTTCGGGGTAAAATGAACACTGCCAGAGAAGACTGGAAAAACATCATGTCCAATCTGCACAACCGAGAGACGAGTTTGCAAGTAAGCATTTAAATTTCTCTTCTCAACCACTGGAAACTATCCCTGCTATTATCCTCCAAAGCTTTTAGTTTCCTAGTTCACCAGCAGGACTCTGTTCTTGCTGTTCCAGAACCTCATTTCACAGATGAAGGATTTTGAGGCAAGTGCAGAGCCTCTTCAGGAAAGCCTGAATGCAACAGAGCTGGCTGTGCAGGAGATCAGCACACGACTTCATGATCTGACTGCAAAAAAGATGGAGCTTCACAAGCTGCAGGTACCTCAGTCCAACATCAACCGGACTTGAAACACCGACCGAAAGCCACACATGAGCGTCACAATTCATCTCATGTGCAGGACTCTTATCATTAAAGCTCTGATAAAAGTAGAGCTTCGTAGAGATGCACTGATTAGAGAACCTTGTGGACAATTTCCGATCAGATGTTTTGTAAATCAACATCAACAACGGTTTTAGTTGGATCAAATTTCTCGGTAAAAGCAAAAATTTAAATAATTTTTTTAATCTTGTTTGGATTAACTGAATATTTATCTGTTTTTACAGTGAAAATATTTATAGTACAATCATTTAAAAACAATTCTCTAGGACCCCTCTATGCATTACTGAAAATACTGAACAGGTTACCCAGAGGTACCTGTATAAACAAAACCTTACTAAGAAGAATTACATCATGTCCCATTCATTCATGTCCCATTCATTCATTTACAAAACAGGTTTTTGCTCACTGAAATGCACATCACTAGATATTCATGATTTGTCCAGCTTAATATTTGAGCTGAAAAATCCCTCATTTAATGTTTTATGTTAGATTGGTCAGTCACAAACATAAACTTTTAAGTAGCTTTTCTGTTGTAAACTATTATTTATAGGCATTCCCTTAACTATAGGATTTCTGAAAGATTGATATTTGCTGATGCAGCATGTACCGCGACAGACAGATTGAGACTCTTTCAAAAATAAAATCAATAACCTTGCTTTAACATGCTGGGCTTCCTGGTTGTTGCCAAAGTGTTTTGAACCAGCAGGTTAAATGAACAGCTGAAATGCATTAGTGGATAAGAGTTTCCTTTTTCAAAGTTTCTTAACACCTTCTGCACTTGATCTGACTTCATTTATAAACTGACAACTGAGTCATTTTGCCTCAGTAATAACTTCCACACCAAAGATTGTGGTTAGCATAGCCTGTTAGAGCTTGGGAATGGCATATTCACTGATCGGAAATAGATTATATTTTTAGATTCAGACTGACCGATCACCAATCAGAGCCAGTCAAACATAAAAACACCCGTCCAGTTCCTGGTGCATCTCGTTCAGTTCGTGATGCGTTTGCTTAGAATGCATTTTCATGCACCTTTGCTAACTGCCAGCACGTCCTGCTTCTCTTTGCTAACCAAATGTCTGCTCAATAGTGTCTACATGAATAAAATATTGCTAAAGAGGGCCTTAAGAATATATTTCCTGTTTACAGTCTCCTCTTCAGAGCTGGACTTGTAACACTTGCTAAGCTCCTCATTTGCTTTTGCCATGTTCTCATCTCTTACCAACCTGCTCTTTGCATCACTTCACCTATTCTTATAAATCTGAGTGTCAGCTTGCATGCCTCTGTGATAACCTGCTTGTGCTCTTCCAGTCTGTGCTTGAAGACTTAGCTTCTCACGAAGTTCAGCTGAACAGGCTGAAAGAGAAGGCCCAGCTGTTGTGGGATGAACACTCGGCCGGGAAGGGCTTTGTGCACCGTGTGTCGCAGCTCTCTGCTCAGTGCCTAGCTTTAACCAACCTTACTAAGGTAAAGTAACGCCTGTGAGACCGCCTGTGCACTGCGACTTTTATAGAGGTATAGCTGGAGATGATACAGAGGTACTAGACTGGAGTGACACCTGAGTTATGTGCATTTTTACAAGTTTTAGGGTGCATTCACACCAGCTCTGTTTACTCCACTTTAATCAAATCAGATTCATTTGGAGAGGTGAGAATACGCAATCAAACTGTGTTGCAGACCAAAAAAGCGAACTCTGGTTCGCCTTAAAACCTCGGTCACTGTTTGGTTGACATGAACCACCTCGAAAAGTAGGAAGCTGACTATAGAGCAGTGCATTCTGGGTAAATACAGCCAAAACAAAAATGAGAATCTAGCGCTACAGGGAGAAATTGCTTGTGGTTTTGTTTACCACTGATTAAAGAGAAACCCTTAGATCACTAAAACCTGATTCCACTCCATGTTTGTTTACATTTTGTGAAAAAGGAAGTTGTGCTTGTGTTTCCTTTGTTGGTTTTTGTGTCATTTCCTTCAGTAGTTCTTGATGCAGCGCCACCACAGGTGAGGAGGGAAAAGGTTTTTCAATTGGCTTGGTTCGTTTGACAGATAGTGCAGTGTGAAATATAACAAATGTTTCAATTTGGTTCCCAATCCAACCTACTCCACCAAACTATCAGGTGGGAAAACACCCTAAAACTGTAAAGGTACAACATTTCTGTCAAACACAGATGTAATTATTTTGTATATGCAAATTGCATTTCCTAACTTTTGTTGAATTCATGTGAATTCATGGTAATTTTTTTGGATGTGTGACGGTTTGATGGTTCTGGACGTGCAGGAGAAGGCTTCCCGCATCGATCGGATCGTCACCGAGCACCAGCTTTTCTCCCAGGGGTTGGAGGAACTGCAGAACTGGGTGGCTGACACCAGCCACATGCTACAGACTTATAGCGCTCCAACAGCTGACAAAAATGTTCTTGATAGCAGAATGATCAAGCTGGAGGTATAGAAAATTAATAATCGCTTCAAATTCCCCGATGTATTTGAAATTGTGTTGTGATGAATTTGAACGGTTGCTTGCTGCTTCAGGCTCTGCTGACGGCTCGCCAGGAGAAGGAGATCCAGCTGAAGATGTTGATCACAAGAGGAGAGTCGGTGCAGAGAAACACCTCCGCTGAAGGCGTGCCACTAATCCAAAAACAGATACAAGAGCTGAAAGACTCATGGGATGCCCTCCTCTCTGCTGCCATTCTTTGCAAAAGGTTTTTGCTATTTTTTTTTCTGTACAGCTATTTGGTTATTGGGGCCTGCCAAGCACAGGAAATCATATGCATAGGGGAGCATTGAAATACCAATCAAGTGCCACGAAGTAAACATCTGATTTTTATTTTTGCAAAATTGACCAACTCTAAATTTCTTGTGTCTAAGCAGACAAACAGTATTTCAAACGAGCAGAGGGAATCTTATGTTTTTTTGAACAATAATATTTGTTGTTAATCTGTTGCTAAGAGATGAGCACGTTTTCTGGTAACGAAGTACCACGAAGTAAACATATGATTTTTACTTTTGTGTTGAACGTCTATTTTATAATATACTTACCCCCAATAACAACAACAAAAAAAAACATTTTCACTCGTCTGCAAAATTCACCAACCGCACAATTCTTAAGTAGCATAAGACAAGTAGTATTTCAAAAGAGCTCATGTTTTACATACAATGATATTACTTGTTATTAATTTGGTGTTGAGATTAGTTTTTTTTTTCTGGTAACGAACTGCCACGAAGTATTTGTTAATTTGTTGCTAAGTTGTATAATATATTTACCACCGATGACAATAAAACAACAAAAAACACTTTCACTTTTCTGCTAAATTTACCAACTGCAGAAGTAAGTAGTATGAGATAAGTAGTATTTCAAAAGAGCAGAGGAAATCTATTGTTTTTTTTTTAGTTTAGTTTTTTTTTTTGTTTTTTAGTTTAGTTTAGTTTATTTCAGACAAACCTTTCACCGACAGTGTAAACAACACCAAAAAAAAAACAATAAAAAAACAAAAAACAAAAAACAAAAAAAAAAACACATCACATCGGTGATTATGAGTCTGAAAAGGAGTATGATGAAGTATAACTTATGTAATCATACCCCGTTTCCAGCTGTAATTTGTCACAGTATTTTCAATATCCAGTATCCTTTCTGACAAAGGAAATAATAAGTGTAATAAAATTTCCTCAGCTAGATGAAAATAGTGCATACACACACATACACATCTGTACACATACATATATACATATTTACATATACAAACATATGTACATATACATACACCCATATACACTCCCATCTGCTTATAGACAAAATACACAAAATAGCAACTATTTGTTGCTAAGAGATGAGCGCATTTTCTGGTAATCAAGTGCCACGAAGTAAACATCTGATTTGATTTTTGCAAAATTTACCACCTCTAAATTTGTTATGTCTAACCAGATAAGCAGTACTTCAAAAGAGCTTATGTTTTATAAACAATAATATTATTTGTTATTAATTTGGTGTTAAGAAATGAGTGTTTTTTTTCAGGCAATGAACTGTCACGAAGTATTAATCACATTTTTTTTCTTTTGAGCTGAACGTCTGTTTTATAATATATTTACCACCAATGGAAAAAAAAAAAAAGACTTTCACTTTTCTCCAAAATTCACAAACTGCAGAATTGTTAAGTAGTACAAGATAAGTAATACTTCAAAAGAGCAGAGGAAATCTATTGTTTTTTGAACAACAACAATATTTGTTGTTAATCTGTTGCTAAGACATCATCTTAGCAACAGATCACTTGGTTTTTCTGGTAACCAAGTGCCACGAAGTAAACATCTGATTTTTATTTTTGCTAAATTTACCAACTGCAAATTTGTTTTGTCTAACCAGATAAGCAGTATTTCAAAAGAGATTATAATTTATAAACAATAATATTATTTATTAATTTGTTAAGAAATGAGTGTTTTTTTCTGGTGACGAAATGCCACGAAGTATAAATCACATTTTTTTTCCTTTTGAGCTGAACGTCTGTTTTATAATATATTTACACCAATGACAAAAAAAAGCATTTTCACTTTTCTGCAAAATTCACCAACTGCAGAATTGTTAGGTAGTAAAAGATAAGTAGTGTTTCAAAAGAGCAGAGGAAATCTATTGTTTTTTGAACATCAACAATATTGTTGTTCAAAAAACAACAAACAATATTTCTTGTTAATCTGTTGTTAAGAGACGAGCTCGAATTCTGGTAAACAAGTGCCACGAAGTAAACATCTGATTTTTACTTTTGCAAAATTTACCAACTCTAAATTTGTTGTGTCTAGGCAGATAAGCAGTACTTCAAAAGAGCTTCTAATTTATAAACAACAATATTATTTATTATTAATTTTGTGTTAAGAAATGAGTGTTTTTTCTGGTGACGAACTGACACGAAGTATAAATCAATTTTTTTTCTTTTGAGCTGAACGTCTGTTTTATAATATATTTAAACGAATGACAAAAAAAAGCATTTTCACTTTTCTGCAAAATTCACAAACTGCAGAATTGTTTAGTACGAGATAAGTAGTATTTCAAAAGAGCAGAGAAAATCTATTGTTTTTTGAACAACAACAATATTTGTTGTTAATCTGTTGCTAAGAGATCATCTTAGCAACAGATCACTTGGTTTTTCTGGTAACCAAGTGCCACAAAGTAAACATCTGATTTTTATCTTTTGCTAAATTTACCAACTGCAAATTTGTTGTGCGTAAGCAGATAAGCAGTATTTCAAAAGAGATTATAATTTATAAACAATAATATTATTTGTTATTAATTTGGTGTTAAGAAATGAGGTTTTTTTTCTCGTAATGAACTGCCACGAAGTATAAATCAATTTTTTTTCTTTTGAGCTGAACGTCTGTTTTATAATATATTTAAACCAATGACAAAAAAAAGCATTTTCACTTTTCTGCAAAATTCACAAACTGCAGAATTGTTTAAGTATGAGATAAGTAGTATTTCAAAAGAGCTTATGTTTTATGAACAACAATATTATTTGTTATTAATTTGTTGTTAAGAAATGAGTGTTTTTTCTGGTGACGAACTGACACGAAGTATAAATCTTTTTTCTTTTTTTTTTCTTTTGAGCTGAACGTCTGTTTTATAATATATTTACACCAATGACAAAAAAAAGCATTTTCACTTCTGCAGAATTGTTAATTAGTAAAAGATAAGTAGTACTTCAAAAGGGCAGAGGAAATCTATTGTTTTTTGAACATCAACAATATTTGTTGTTAATCTGTTGCTAAGATATCATCTTAGCAACAGATCACTTGGTTTTTCTGGTAACCAAGTGCCACGAAGTAAACATCTGATTTTTATTTTTGCTAAATTTACCAACTGCAAATTTGTTTTGTCTAACCAGATAAGCAGTATTTCAAAAGAGATTATAATTTATAAACAACAATATTATTTGTTATTAATTTGGTGTTAAGAAATGAGGTTTTTTTCTGGTGACGAACTGCCACGAAGTATAAATCACATTTTTTTCTTTTGAGCTGAACGTCTGTTTTATAATATATTTAAACGAATGACAAAAAAAAGCATTTTCACTTTTCTGCAAAATTCACAAACTGCAGAATTGTTTAGTACGAGATAAGTAGTATTTCAAAAGAGCAGAGAAAATCTATTGTGTTTTGAACAACAACAATATTGTTCAAAAAACAACAAACAATATTTCTTGTTAATCTGTTGTTAAGAGACGAGCTCGTCTTCTGGTAAACAAGCGCCACAAAGTATAAATCAATTTTTTTTCATTTGAGCTGAACGTCTGTTTTATAATGTATTTAAACCAATGACAAAAAAAGCATTTTCACTTTTCTGCAAAATTCACAAACTGCAGAATTGTTTAAGTATGAGATAAGTAGTATTTCAAAAGGGCAGAGAAAATCTATTGTTTTTTGAACAACAACAATATTTGTTGTTGTTCTTGGTTTTTCTGGTAACCAAGTGCCACAAAGTAAACTTATGATTTTTATTTTTGCAAAATTTACCAACTGCAAATTTGTTGTGTCTAACCAGATAAGCAGTATTTCAAAAGAGATTATAATTTATAAACAATAATATTATTTGTTATTAATTTGGTGTTAAGAAATTAGTCTTTTTTCTGGTAACGAACTGCCACAAAGCATAAATCAGATTTTTACTTTTGTGTTGAATGTCTGTTTTATAATATATTTACCACCAATGACAAAAAAAAAGAACATTTTCACTTTTTTGCAATATTCTCCAACTGCACAATTCTTAAGTAGTATAAGTTAATTAGTATTTCAAAAGAGCAGAGGAAGTCTTATGTTTTTTTGAACAATAATATTTGTTGTTAATCTGTTGCTAAGAGATGAGCATGTTTACTGGTAACCAAGTACCACGAAGTAAACATATGATTTTTACTTTTGTGCTGGATGTCTATTTCATTATACTTACCCCCAATTACAACAACAACAACAAAAAAACATTTTCACTCGTCTGCAAAAGTCACTAACTGCAGAATTGTTAAGTAGTAAATGATAAGTAGTATTTCATAAGAGCAGAGGAAATCTATTGTTTTTTGAACAATAACAATATTTGTTGTTAACCTGTTAAGAGACGAGCTCGTCTTATGGTAAACAAGTGCCACGAAGTAAACATCTCTTTTACTTTTGCAAAATTTACCAACTCTGAATTTGTTGTGTGAAAGCAGACGAGCAGTATTTCGAAAGAGCTTATGATTTATAAGTAATAATATTATTTGTTATTAATTTATTGTTAATAAATGAGTTTTTTCTGGTAACAAACTGCCACGATGTATAAATTCAATTTTTACTTTTGTGTTTAATGTCTATTTTATAATATATTTACCATCAACAACAACAAAAACATTGTCTCATTTCTGCAAAATTCACCAACTGCACAGTTCTTAAGTGGCATAAAATAAGTAGAATCTCAAAAGAGCTGAGGAAATCTATTGTTTACTGAACAATAACAATTTGTTGCTAAGAGACGAGCGCATTTTCTGGTAATCAAGTGCCATGAAGTAAAAATCAGATTTTTTATTTTTTTTTCCCTAAATTTACCAACTGCAAATTTGTTGTGTCTAAGCAGATGAGCAGTATTTCAAAAGAGATTATAATTTATAAACAATAATATTATTTGTTATTAATTTGGTGTTAAGAAATGAGTTTTTTTTTCTGGTAACGAACTGCCACAAAGCATAAATCAGATTTTTACTTTTGTGTTGAATGTCTGTTTTATAATATATTTACCACCAATGACAAAAAACCCCAAAACATTTTCACTTTTCTGCAATATTCACCAACTGCACAATTCTTAAGTAGTACAAGATAAGTAGTATTTAAAAAGAGCAGAGGAAGTCTTGTGTTTTTTTGAACAATAATATTTGTTGTTAATCTGTTGCTAAGAGATGAGCACGTTTTCTGGTAACCAAGTATTTCAAAAGAGATTATACTTTATAAACAGTAATTAATTTGGTGTTGAGAGATGAGTTTTTTTTTCTGAAAACAAACAGCCACGAAGTATAAATCAGATTTTTATGTTTGTATTAAATGTTAACCAATTTGACACCAATGACAAAAAAAACAAAAACATTTTCACTTTTTTGCAAAATTCACCAACTGCACAATTCTTAAGAAGCATAAGAATTTCTGGTTAATTTCTGCTCTTTTGAAAGCAGAAGAAATTTTATGTTTTTTGAACAATAACAATATTTGTTGTTAATCTGTTGCTAAGAGATGAGCGCATTTTCTGGTAATCAAGTGCCACGAAGTAAACATATGATTTTTACTTTTGTAAAAGTTAAAATCAGAAGGCAGTTCATTAACAATAATACAAATATTAGTAGGCAGTGCCTTTTCCCTAAAATAAGCTTTTTAGCTATTTTTTTATTAGCCATGTTTCATATACTGTAAAGCAACATGCGAGTTATACCCCACATTCCACTGGCAGCATTTAGGCTAACGTTAGCATTTTGGCTAATTTTAGCTTATGCACTCATTTTAACATATTGAATGGAGTAAGTCCATGTTACTCAACATGCTTGTGACTCTCCACATGCTATTGAGTACATTGTAACTTACTTTAGCATTGAGGCTAATTCTTAGTATCAGAACGTTGGGTCCCAACAGACGGGCGCAGTTTGGCAGGCCCCTTTTAAATTTCTTCAGAAATTTTTGAGTTTTTTGTTATTCACACAATATCTCACCTGAAAAATCTGAAAAGAAAAGGCAGAAACAACGTTTAGGATCATGCAGTCATAAAATATGAGGACATTTACCACTAATGGAGACCATTCATAGTACAATTTTACTGTTGTAAATTACTTTAGCATCAATTTTGCCTGACGTTATTTTTAATGTCTGTAACCCACAGTCAGCTGGAAGGTTCGTTGTCTCAGTGGACGAGTTACCAAGAAGACGTCTGTCAGTTTCTGGCTTGGATCGAGGACGTAGAGGAAAGTCTTGATGTCACCGATAAGCAGTGCCCAGAGATGAGAGACAAAACTGCAAATCTAAGCAAAGCAAAGGTCTGTCATTTAGACAATTCTTTAAAAATAATATATTTAACATTTAGCTAGTACAATTTTGAATTGGATCATGTATTTTTCCTTTTTTGTTCAGTTGCTTTATGAGGACATACTGAGCCACAACACCCTGCTGGAAACCATAACTGCAAAAAGCGCCAGAATCACTGAAAACTATGTCGCTCAGCTGGAGCTCCAAGAACTTCAGGAGCGGTACAACACCATCAAAGACAATGCTATGGTAATAATAGCAATATAAAAATCTTACCTTTTATCTAAGCATTTTGTGGAAATATTTTACTATCAACAATGTGATGCACAATACTGGCTACACCATTTTCAAAATGCATTCACAAAATAACTTCAATCTATAAAACAAGATCTTTTGTAATAGTTAAAATATCATTCTTTTTTTTTAATTAACAAGGTTGACTGTCAATTTAATATTTTGTTTCCTCAAACAAGAGAAATTCATCCAAGAACACAATAATCATTCAGAGGTTAATAGGAATACAAATGTTCTGTCAAATGCAATTTTATTAGCAATAATTTAAAAAATATGCTACAAAGGATAGCCATACAATTTTAGCTGATGTTAACACACAAACAAATCCCTAGATAGCAGAGGCACCCATGTAAAACTAAATAAATAACATTTTCACAGTATAGAAAGAAAAAAGATACTACTAATAAATAGTCATTTGTATTCCAGATTAACAGGAATACGAAAAAAAAGCATTTAACTCTGAAAATTAATTTGGTAAATTACTGTTTTCCTCAGAGGGCTGTCGGCAAGGCAGAGGAGCTGGTGAAAGCTCACCAGGAGTATCAGTGGGACCTTCATTCCTTTGAGGAGTGGCTGAAGGAGGAAGAAGAGAAGCTCAGCTGCTACACCCAACTGGAGGGAGATGTGGACATGTTGGAGGATACCCTCCAAAAGCTGCAGGTTTGAAACCAAACGCCACTGATGCTTTTCTGCTGATGTCAGCAAGCATGATGCACGATAACAAACACTCATTCATGTAGCAAGAAACTGCATCTAATTGATAAAAAGAGGGGAATTATGAGTGTGATCAACAGGGAACCGTTTAATTCCAGGAACTGCAGCTACACTGCACAGAAGGCCAGGCTCTGTTGAACACCTTGTTGCTGAGCCGGGAACTGGTCGTCCCCTGGGGTCTGCCTCAGATAGAGGACCGGGCACTGGAGACGCTCCAGCAGGAGTGGAGGCTCTATCAGGCGCAGCTGGCCGACACCCGCGCTCAGCTGAACAGCGCCCTGGCCAAACTGCGGCAGATGGAGCAGAAGTTCCAGCGTCTCGACAGCTGGCTGAAAGGCATGGAAACCAAAGCGCAGCTGCGCTCCAATCGGCGGTCTGATCGAGCCACAAAGAGCGCTCAGC
The DNA here is from genome assembly GCF_051168715.1 of Poecilia mexicana. Taxonomy (NCBI): domain Eukaryota; kingdom Metazoa; phylum Chordata; class Actinopteri; order Cyprinodontiformes; family Poeciliidae; genus Poecilia; species Poecilia mexicana. The sequence continues at coordinate 7,060,307 of NW_028263391.1, read as the reverse complement.
TGCAGATGGTGAAGGTCGGTAAACGGACGGGAAAACCCATGAACTTATCGTTTTCCATTCTTATGATGCAGTGAGTTTGGGCTGATTGGGACGCTCCAGTTTTACATTTGCTGGATGACAAACTGGTTTGTCCTGCGTTTTAAAAATCTGTGTTAAGAATTGAAGAATAAATCCCAACATTAATCATATTCCCTCTTTCTTTTGTAGAGCTGGCAGGAAGAAGTCCTTGTTTATCAAGAGGAAATGGAGGGCCTTACTCTTTTGGCTCAGCAGGTTCTGGATGAAACCCACATTAGCAGTCGGATCAGTACCAGAGCCACCCAGATCACAGCCCGCTACCATGCCCTGCTCCTGCACTTACTGGTAACAGTAGCTAATTACAAAATAACTCTAAAATTAATCCAATCTGTTTTATTTAACCACATCGTCTGCACTTGTTGGCATTGTTACACAGAGATAAACAAAGAAACAAATGTTTTCATATAGCTTTAAACTTTTGCTACTTTAAACCACAAAATATCGTTGTATTCTTTTGGAATATTAAGTAAAAAGTCTCTATGTCCAGTGTGTGTCTCTGTTTGAAAATATTTGTGTTTCTAGCCAGCAGGTTGTGTGTTTCTCTGTACATCATTTGTGTATTTTTATCAGATCATCACATTTAAGAGTATTTGACTTGAAAAATACCAACAACCAGTGAATATCGGACAGATAATGCAACATGGAACGTTTTTAGAAATTAAAGATCTTAAAAGTTTGACTTGTATTTATTTGCATGTAGCCCTAAATATAATACTTAACTATTTAAAAATCCTTCATCAGGCATTGTGCATAAACAGGGTTTCCCCCAGAAAATTTGCTAAGCCTGATGCTCGGGGGACTAGGGCAGTCATACAGCCAGGAAACAAGTTTTTGAATTAAAAAATGTTTAAAGTGGACAGGAAATTTGAAAATATTACTTGATAGCTCTGCGTTATTGGAAGACTGGAATGTTAATACCTAGATGCCACCTATAAAGTCTTAAAAAAGGCAATAATTAAGAGAAAACTGAAATAAATAAATGCTAATCCTGGTGGGGGCACAAGTATAGCCTGGTGGCCTGCCAGGCTTATAACGCACTATGGGAAACTCTGCATAAACAGTTTCTGTAAATTAAATTTTTTCGGTTAGACATCTCCTATTTTAACCACCGCAGATTTTCCTGTTTTGTCTTTTATAACACAGGAGACGATCAAGCAGCTCCAGGAGGAGGTGTCTTCGATTGAAGAAGCACAGTGTGTCTTCACCACGTTCTCAGAGTGGCTCAGCACAGCTCAGAATAACTTCAGCACCGTAGCTATTAGTGTTGATGTAGTCGACCGCTTTGCTTTAGAAAGAAAGATGAAGAAACTTGAGGTAGAGTTTTCAGCGCAGTGTTCACGTTCTATTTATCTAAGCTCGACTTCATAGTATCACTCTATGCTATGCACGAATATTGTTTAGCGTGTTTTAACAACATTTTATGTCACTTCAGACTCTTCAGGGTGACATGGAGCAGGGTCACACTTACCTGAAGGCGATGAGGGAAAAGACGGAGCAGGCCATGGCCTTCTTGGAGGAGCCTGAGGCAGATCATCTCAGGGAGGAAGTGGACATTCAGCTCTTTCAGCTGGAGGAGTTAACGACTTCTCTACGCACAGAGCACAGCTCGCTTGAGAAATACATCTCGCTCTCCAAGGACTTCATGGATAAATACAAAACCCAAGCCCAGTGGGTGAAAGAGACAAAGAACTTTTTAGCGTCAAGTTTAGAACCAAAAGCCGAACTCTACCAGAAAAAAGCTCAGTTGGCAAAATATAAGGTAAGTTTATCTTCAGTTAAATTGTGATTTCTTTTCGAAAAAAATGGATTCAATGTTTCACTTTCTTCTCATTTGTTTAGACCATTCAGCAGACGGTAGAGTCCCATGAGCCAGCTGTGAAGTGCGTCGTTGAGAAAGGAGAGGCTCTCCTCAATTCGTTTAGCGACCCGACCATCAGCGAAAACATGAAAAAGTTACAGGCTGATTATCAGGACCTTTGTTTGGCAGCCAAGGTACGCACATGACAAACGAGTTCAGTTCATTTTTAAAGCAAAAACTGGTTGATTGTCTCTAATTTTCATTAGTTCATTATTATGCCTTTTACAGACTAAATGACCTTTTTGATATGTGGTTTAATGTTCCTTGCTTGTTCCTTCATTGCAGAGAATCCATGTTTTTTTTTTTTTTTTTTTTTGTTGTTGCTATCAACAAGTTACCAGCATAAATCTGGCTTAATAACTGAGCTCTCCACTTATCAGAACTGGTAGAGCTCATTTTAATTGTTTGGTTTGCTGCCACAAAAGTAATTTTTCAGTTGACATGGATACATTTAACACATTTTTCATAAGTTTAAGGTGAAGCCCTTTACATGAACGCTTGATGTTGATCCCATTTAAAGCCAGTTTTTTATGTATTAAGGCATCGTTTTCATTTAGTAAATTGGATCAAACTTGAATAGGAACAACCAAATATTCCTCATGTCGTTCTGGTCAAATATCCACGTGTGGTTTCTCTACAACTTACAAAGGAACATTTTTTCAAACATTGGTAAGGTTAGAGAAAATGTGGATTTGTGGACAATTCAGATTCAAAAATGTGCATCTAATTTTCATTTGTGCTTGTTGTAGACACATGTGCAGAGCCTTGTGGAGTGGGTAAAAGAGCACGAAGATTACAACAGCGAGCTGCAGGAAGTAGAAAAATGGTTGTTACAGATGTCCAGCAGGCTTGTGACCTCAGACTCCATGCAAACTGGAAACATGGAGATGGCAACTCAGCAACTCGCCCGACACAAGGTGAACAACGTCACAATCAGTTTTTACATTTTATTCCGTTGCTCTTTGCACTGATGCATTTCAACAGCATGCATCACCTTCCCTTCTGTTTGTGTGGATGTTTTTAGGCCATGATGGAGGAAATAGCCAGTTTTGAGGAGCGCCTCACCAGCTTGAAGCAGAAAGGAGAAGGTCTTATAGCCGGCTGCACAGAACAAGCTCAAGTTCAGGCTAAGATTAGTCAGCAAGTCCAGGCCCACCTGCAGGGAACAAGAGACAGCTACTCTGCCATCTGCAGCACTGCCCAGCGTGTGAGTCACAGATACACACAAGTATTCATTCATGCAGTAGAAAAAACTGGTACAAACTATTTTTTTTAGCTGTATTTAGTTAATTAGGTGCTGATTGTTCTCGTCTAATAGGTCTACCAGAGTTTGGACCGGGAGTTGCAAAAATATGTCAGCCATCAGGACACTCTGCAGCAATGCCAAACCTGGCTCTTGACTGTGCAAGAAGAGCTTCAGCTCAACGATCAGGGGCCCACTGGCCTTCAGGAAGCTCTGAAGCAGGTGCTGAACGTCACACAGGCTTTGAAATTTCAAATAGCGATCGCTTACTTTGTTTATTTTTCAAATTTATTTCTATTACCTACTGTCACTCACACAGGTGAAGCACTACAGGGCTCTTCAGGAGCAAGCCAGCACATACCTGGACCTGGTGTGTTCTGTGTGCGACCTCTCGCATGACGCGGTGAGAGTTGCAGCTGCTGAGGTCCAGCAGATCAAGCTCATGGTCAGTGTTATTCTCGCTTTATTCCACGTGTAACATGTCTACTTTACTTGAACTCAGGAGTTTTGAAGTCGACATAAATAATAAATAATTCATACCTTAGTAAATTCAGACTTTAAGTTACTTTTTTTCATGAATGAACTTTGTTTCTGACCGGAAGTGACAGGAATCACATAATAGATGAAATAAATCAACAAGGATTATCATTAAAAAACGAACACATCTCTCTGTTTGCATTTTAACAAAGATGGCATTTTAAAAATTATGTTTTCCTTTCTTAGTAATCAATGAAAAAGCCTATTTATTACAACAGTCTAAGCCATCCTCTTATCACCTTTTTGCATGCTTCCAGAGAGATGTATGTCAACATCTCTCTATTATAACGAGTCTCTGAGGTTGGAGGGACTCCTTACCATCACCCTAATTCTTAACTCCTCCACAAATTCTCTGTCATTTCAAAACACTAATACTACTTTCACTCAGAAGAAACATGTCAAACAGATTAAAATCTAAATCTGAAAGTTTGGGCTTAACTAAATCCACAGGCTGAAGTCAGTGTAGCTACTCGTGTCGTGAATCTGACACCTGTCTCCGTCTCTGTGTGCAAATTACAAGAGGTTATTGGATTATAAGTACTAAAGTTTTGGTTTCTTTGTGTGCAGATAGAAGAAAGGATGTCTACTGCCCAAGAGCTTTCAGAAAGCTGGAGGGAGATCAAAGAGCAGAAACAGGATCTAACAGGCTTGTTCCAGGACATGGAGCAGCAGCTTCTCAGCCTCTCGAGAAGACCAGCAGAGCTGGAGACGAAGATTGCTCAAAACATGTTGTTACAAGCCCAGGTGGGTACAAGCGTCACCAGAATCATCGCATTGACCTTGTACCTTTTTTCCTGTGTATTAGCCTTTGGTGTGAGAGGAGACATTTAATCACTAGTCCTATTGCCTGTGTCTCAGGAGTGCTGCCAGCAGCTGCAGTCCAAACAGAGCACCCTCACTAAAATGACAGAGACCGTGAGCCGACTGATCGGCAGCCAGGACACTGCAGAACATGCAGAGCTTGATCGTCTGAGCCACTCTTGGCTTGAGCTCTGCCACCAGGCAAACAAGCTCCAGACCCAGAGAGAGGAGGATCTGCAGAGATCCAAAGATTACCATGACTGCATCACTGCAGTGGAGGAGCTGTTTGAGCAGGTGTCCAAAGAGTGGGACAATCTGGCAAGGTGGGTTTGAACACAAGGCAGAACCTCTAATCGGTAAAATTAATTAGTGATATGACCAAATGTGTTAAATTATCGATGTAGTTTTTTGGCTTTCATCCTTAATTTTCTACATTTACTTTCATGATGTTTTTTTTTTTATAAAAAAATACTTTAATATATATTATATTAATATATATATATTATTATTCATATATATATATTATTCAGTGAAATAACACTAAAACAGGACTTTACTATTTTAAATTCAGGAATATTTGATGGTGACAGTTTTTAGCAGTTTCTGTCATTTTTATTAGTGATTAGCAAAGTTAGCATTGCTAACTGTAACATCAGTCTGTGTGTATTTCCAGATTGTAAATATATCAACCTAGTGTGAAAGTCTGTTAATAAATCCTTAGAAGTTTAACAATTTTAGACCCAAGTTTAAAATCTCCACCTGTATATTTTTGCTTATTTTAATTGTACGCAGCTCTTTAAATGTCCTGTGAGTAAATATATTTGGCCATATAACAACTGAAACTTTCAATATCTAGCAAGTTATTTTCACAATTTACCATCTAGAAGAATAATCGTCAGATAAATTTGACTTGGGTGAAATTACCGTAAAAACCCGATGTTGGCTGGAAAGCGCAACGTCTCCCCTTTCAGAAACCGTTGGAATTTGTCAGATGGCGCAAAATGTGGCAGAATTACGGTACATCGTCCATAAATCGTCGCCAATACGTTCGGTCTGTTAGAGTTAAGGGTGAAACCTGAAAAGAAAAAAAATAAACATCAGTTTGTTGCTTCCGTGTGAACAAATGTTCAACAAATATGTAATGAATTGTTCGGGGGGGGTTTTATCGCCACAGAACCGACGCTGAAAGTTCGTCTCAGCATTTGGAGGCTCTAAGAAAACTCGCTGTGACTCTGGAGCAACAAAAAGGAGCCCTGGAGGACCTTAAAGAGCAGAAACAGAAAGTCATCCAGCATTTAAACTTGGACGACAAGGAGCTGGTGAAAGAGCAAATCAGTCACTTCGAACAACGATGGTCTCAGATGCAACACCTGATCGAAAGGAAGATCCAGGACTCCACGGTGACCCTGGAGGACATGGGCCAAGTGGAGGCCCGTCTGAGAGAGGCCCGGGACTGGGCGGAGGAGCAGCAGCCCGCCCTGTCCGAAGCCATGAAAATGAGCCCCCCGCCCGAACTGGCCCAGAGTTTCCTGTTCGACCACCTGAGCATCTGCAGCGAGCTGGAGGCAAAGCAGCTCCTCCTGGCTCAGGCCATGGCCGACGCCGACAGGGTGCTGCCGCGGCTGGGCCTCAGCGAGCGCCAGCACCTGCAGCAGCTGATTTCCGACACGCAGTCGGAGGTGGAGTCTCTGAGCGTCAAGGTGGTGCAGCGGAGAAAACACCTCAGCAAGGCTTTTACAGAGAGGACGCAGTTCCTAATGGCTGTCAGTCAGTCCATTTCCTGGGTTCAGCAGAACGAGAAGAAGGCCCAGGCAGAAGAATACATCGCTTTGTTACCCGACGACCTGGCTAAGCAGGTGCGAACGTGCAGGAACATCCAAAGCAGCCTGAAGGCCTATCAGAGTGAGCTGACCTCCCTGTGGTCCCAGGGGAGAGACCTGATGAGGGAAGCCAGCGACGAGGAGAGGAATGAGATTCTCACAAAGTTGCAGGAATTACAAAATATCTTCGACAGAACTCTGCACAGATGCGGCCAGAAGCTACAGGAGCTTGAAAAAGTACTCGTCTCGAGAAAGTACTTCAAGACCGACTTGGAGAAAATCTGCCAGTGGTTGAAGCAAGCCGACATTATCACGTTCCCCGAAATAAACCTAATGGTGGGAGACGGTGAACTGCAAGCGCAGCGATCGAAGTACCAGCAGATAATCGAGCAGGCCGTCGAGTACGAGAACCTCCTCCTGATTGTGCAGAGAGCGGGCCAAGAGATCCTGCCCACTCTGAACGAAGTAGACCACTGCTATTTGGACGAGAAACTCAACACCCTCCCTCAGCAGTACAACAGCATACTAGCTCTGGCCAAAGAGAAACAGGAGAAAATCCAGCAGGCCATCCTCACCAGGAACGAGTACACGTCCTTCATAGACGTCACCCACAAAGCCCTGAAAGAACTGGAGGACCAGTTCAACAACCTGGGGACTCAACCCGTCGGCCTTCAAACGGAGGAGGTCGTCATTCTGCAGAGCGACTACAAAGCAATTCTGGCGGATCTCGGCAACCTGGGTCTGGCTGTGAGCGAGCTGAATCAGAAGAAAGAGGGCTTTCGTAGCACGGGGCAACCGTGGCGGCCGGAAGAAATGACTCAGCTCGTGAGCTTGTATAACGGGCTAAAGAGGCTGGTGGAGCAGAAAGTCGAGCATCTGGATGAAACTCTGGAGTCTTTCGAGGACCACAAGGCGATGGCTATGCAGGTGGACTCCCAGTTGAAGGCCACAAAAGAGCAGCTGGTGAAAGTGAACGCAGAAACTCAGTCTGCAGAAGAGAGGCTGAAGAACTACCACGCCCTGGCGGGAAGCCTACAGAGCGCCAACTCTCACTTGTCGAGGCTAATGGAGCAGATGGACTCTCTAGCGCCCCGTGTGGACCAAGCGGCTCACGACGCGTCCAAAGAGCAGGTCGTTTTGTGGCAGGACGAGCTGCGATCGCTCCAGGCCGCAGTGGGCGAACTGATCGAGGAATGCGAGAACAGGTTCATCCAAAGCAAAGACTTTGAGACGGAGATGAAGAGGACGCTGGACTGGCTGCAGCAGATCCGGGACGAGCTCAGCTGTGCTGTCATCGTTGACGTAAGAGTGGAGAAAGTGCAAGAGGAGATCAGAAAACAGCAGATCTTGCAGGAGGAGGTGCAGTCCCGACTCAGAATAGTGGCCGCTCTCAGCAGCCAGGAGAAGCAGGAGTACATTAGTGCCAACGAGCTGGTCCCCGCTCATGTTGATATGAGCCTTGAAGAAATGGCAAAATTGCAAGCAGACGTCCAAAAAGCCCTGAGTGCCAAACAGGTGGGATAATTTTGACTTAACCACAAACTCTTAATTCTCAACTTGATACGCTGCGGCCACACTGTTTACTGTCTTACCGTTAGGGGCGAGCAATATGGACTTCAAGTTTTGTCACGATAATTTGTGTTATTATTGTGATAAGAACTATTTATTATTTCTGTATGACTTTGACTGTGTGTCACAGCAATTATAACCCCACAAACACAAATAACGCTCTTGAAAAACATTCCCATTTGTGACTGGTGTCTTTAGGACACCAACTAGAAAGTCTTCAAAAAGGCAATCATTAAAAAAATAACAATGCAAAGCCTGGTGAGGGCACAAGTAAAGTCTGGTGACCCGCCAGGTTTATGATACACTGAGGGAAATCCTGAACTTTATTTTCAAATTTATTGCCATTTATTGATGCTTTACTTGAACAAACAGTGGAGAAAATAGTAAAACTAGCAATGCTGACAATATAATATCTTGAATGGCTGAGAATGTGAGGAAACAAAGCGATATTGTGAAGTTTAAAGTCCTGTCGAGTCTTTACACCACTGAAATAAAAAGCAGAATTGAACTGAAACAATTAGGTCAACGCTAATCTGTCTTTTCTCTTGGGTTTTATGTGAAGATTACTTTGGAGGAAGCCTTGGTTCTGTGTCAGAAGTATCACTTCAGGATGCAGTCAGCCTGCGAATGGCTGGAGGATGCCGTCTCTTTCCTCCAACAAGCCAGCTTGGGAGTCGATGTGGAGAACTACGAGGAGTGTCTGCGGCAGCAGGCGGACATCATGTCAACGGAGCAGGAGTTTCTCATCCATCTGGAGGAACTGCAGACGCTCCTCCCTCAGCTGGAGAACCTGGTGAACCCCACAGCGAAAGAGCAGCTAAGAGTGAGCGTGGAGTCAGCGAAGCAGAGAGGAGTTGAGGTCCGAGATCAGCTCCAGTGTCACCGAGATGTTCTGCACAGGTACGGTTTATAAGGCAATGATGACTATGATCCAGGTTGTCAGATCACTTTCATTTTAATCTGTAAGATCATTGGAATCTAATTAATTATTCTTTTCTCAGCTGTGTGGCCCAGTGGAAGTCATTCCAGGAAGCGAGGCAGACTGTCATTGAATTAATGAACGAAGCCGAAAAGAAGCTCACAGAATTTTCCACAGCCAAGGCGGCCACAAACCAGGAGGCCGAAGACAAGCTCTGTAGCCACAGGGTATGCATTGTGTTGCCTTGCAAATATATTAATAGCCCGTTGAACTGATTCACATTTTTACAGTAGTATTTCAAAATTCAACATAAAGTTGTTGTGGTTTGAAAGAAAATGATTTTTAGAAATACAAATCTGAAAACTGTAGTGTGCGTTTGTATTCAGCTCATGCGCAGCACAGTTTAATACATAATTATTTGTGCTGATAAAATTAAAATACATTCAAGTTTGTTGTTGCAACTTGACAAAAGTCATAAATCTCTGTTTTTTCTGTTTAGTCCCTGGTGTCACTTGTGAATGGGTTTCAAGAGAAACTGAGTGGTTTAGAAGAACAAGCTGCTCAGCTGGAGCTGGTGGGGAGTGACGCCAGCAAAGCCACCATCAGTCGCTCCATGACCACCGTCTGGCAGCGCTGGACGCGCCTACGCAGCGTAGCGAGGGGACAGGAAAGAGTACTCGAGGACACGGCCCAGGAGTGGAGAACATTCAGAGAAAAGGCAAATATGCAGCCTGAATGCAAAAAAAAAAAAATCTTGCAAATTTAACCGAAAATTAAAACTTTGTGATACAAAATGTCTGTTTTGTTGCAGATGGTGAAAGTACGAGCGGTTTGTGAGGAGCTCCAGAGCCGTTTCCCTGACAGCGCTGTGGAGAAGGCGTCCAAAGCCACTCTGCAGTCTCTGCTGGATCAGCACGACTTGCTGAGCCAAGACCTGGAGCGGGAACTCTCGTCCCTCATGCTGCTGCGCCAGTACGCGCTCAGTCTTCTGCACGACGTGGAGGTGCCTTCACCAACAGCAGATCAAGACGAGCTGCCTAGCTTAAGAGAGATCAGGGCGGTCCAAGACCAAATGGAAAGGTAACAGGTCGGACCAGAGTTAGTGTTGCTCTTAATCTGAGGTGTCTTTGTCTTACAAATGGCTTTGTAAAATAAGCACATTCATTTGGTAAAAGATCCTGTTGAATATTTATTTTGACATTTGCCTGCAGCCTTTTGACACAGTCCAGAACCAAGCGGGCCCAAGCAGCTCAGGAGCTCAGGGAAAGGGAGGAAGTGGAAAAAGAGCTTGGAGTGGTGAAAGCCTGGATCCAGGAGACCAGAGAGCTTCTTCTCAATCCCACCCCAGATATTGATTCTCTGTTGCAGGAACTTGAGGTGTGTCTGTTGTTTTTTTTGTAGAGATGCACCTATAAAGGTTTTCTGACTGATTTCTAATCCCTCAGTTTTTGTCCAGCTTTGACCTGCTGATGTAAACTATAGATAAATCTACTTTCTGCTTAAGAGCTAAACATTTTTTAATTTTCCAGCCATGACTGCATTAATTAAGTCATACTGCTTGTATGAGAGGAGTTAAAAAATGTAAACAGATTTTATTATAAGTCATTGCTCAAGTTTTCTTTAGCGTCTTGTATTAGCATTTGGCGCAGTTAGCATCAGCAACTGTAAACATCTGTCCTCTTGTATATTGCTTAGAAAACGTATCATCTTATTTTCACCTTGAGCTTTCAAAGTTCCCTAGCAGAGAAAAACTGGAAGTCCAAAAAAATAAAACCTTTGCTATTGTAGCCTTCCTGTTAGCTGTTAAAAGTCTTGCTCTCTCTTGCTTTGTTTGGAGCCTGTAGGAGCTATATATAATATATAAACAGTCTTCATGTCCTAAAGAAATCAGGAGCATTTTAAATAGCTTCTTATCTCTCCGTTCTTCCTTTGACTTTGTTTTTCCCAACACTCCACCGAGGGTGTAAATAGTTAAATCTGATTATTCTTCCTTCAGTAATAGCATTCACACCGAAGAGTGTTGCTGTGACCCCAACCCTATGGCTCTTTGGTGTATTTAAGTGGAACAGATTAGATTTTTTTAATTTCAGGGCTGATCAAGTTGAATATTGTCAAATTTTGGTCACCAGTCAATACCTTGATTAATATCTTTATCAGGATAGTTGTATCGTACAAACATACTGAAGTTTATTTTAATTTAACTAATGTTTGCATCACGTAATGTGTTCCTTGAATCAAAGTATGGAAAGTGGAAGCTGCTAACATCAATATACATGTACTGCTGTTTTTTTTCTTTTAAATTGTTTTTTTATTCTGTGTAGATTGTACACGGGGAAGTAATTAATTACCGGCAGAACGTGGATAAGTTAGCCGAACAACAGCAGAGCAAGTACCTGGACCTTTACACCATCCTCCCATCTGAAATCTCCATGCAACTCGCCGAGGTCTCTCTTGCACTCGGGGCGATTGAAGATCAGGTAAATCAGACCTCATAGGAAATACTCAGCTCAGAAAATTGTTCTGGTTTTCTAACCTGATTTTCACATCGTTTTGTCTGATGTTCCAGGTTCTATGTAAAGAGAGAGAATATCAGAGAACGAGAGAAATAAAGGAGGACTTCAGCTCCAGAATCCACGGCATGTCAGACAAACTGAAGACGATCTCAAACAAGTTCAAGGAGAAATCTCCTGATGTCGATCATGCCAAAGAAGAGGTCAAGGTAGGTCTTGTTTGTCAAGTTAACATATGTATTACTCTGAAATATGATTTGCTTTGCCCTTAACAACAAAGAATTGAATTTTATCCTCAGAGTCTTTTTGATGATTTGGACTCCTGCGGCTGCACGTTGTCAGAACTGGACACAGCTGTACAAGAGTTCGGCCGCAGAAACCCCCTGCTGGCCAAGCAGCTCAGTGATGCTATAAACAAGCTGTCAGAGATGCATCATCATACAACTCGATTAGCAGACTGCAGGAACAACTGGCTCAAAAAGGTTTACGCTTTTTACCCTGCTCCTAACTTAACCCTTTCATGCATGAATTATGATCCTTTGTGTCAGGATTTTTTTCGCAAATTTTTTTAAATATTTCATATATATATATATATATATATATATATATATATATATATATATATATATATATATATATATATATATATATATATATATATATATTAGGTGATCAATTGTAATTTTCTCCAAATACAAAGTTATTTGAAAACTACATCAGTAGTATTGTTCTTTAGAGGTTATCTGATGTCACAATATTTTTTTTTTACCTGCTAGAGTCGTCTACAGTAGAAGAAAGGACCGGGTCGGTCGGCATGCTCTTTTGTCTGTTGGCCATATTGGATTTAACAAAAATAATTTCTTGCATTTGCAGCTGATGGCCAGTAGTTGATGGTGTATTTTATAATGCATTAGTGTCCACTTCAGTGGTCTGTGGGCATTTATAACATAAAGATCCACCAGAAGCACAAGAAAATGGCTTTTAGATCCATCACTATGCATGAAAGGGTTAAAAACAGACAGTACTTTCCAACCGCGTTACTGTGCCTTGTAAAGGTTACTACTACAAGCATTAGTGCATTGTGTTGAGGTTGTATGATATATAGAGCAGTCTTATTTCGGATCCCATCATTTTAAATAAAAAAAAAGGGTGATTTATTTATTTTTTTATTTAAAAATATGGAAAACTGTGAGTCTTTTTCCTTCCACTTCACAAATACAGACTACTTTATTATGTTGCTCTATCACCTAAAAGCCCAGTAAGTTTGTGGTTGTAGTCTCATAACACGAAAAGAGTCGAGGCTCATGAATACCTTTGTAAATCCTTTCGCTAATAGGCCTTAAGACACACAAGGTTATTAACATGTGTCTGTTGTTGACTGTTTAGGCTGTCTGCTATTTAGACGAGTATAACGAGATGCTGGACTTCATAGTGAGGTGGTCAGAGAAAGCTAAGAGCCTGGTGAGAGCAAACATCATCTGGAACTCCTCTGTTCACCTGCAGGAGCAAATACGGATGTATCAGGTGAGCGGAGCAATTCTGACGTTTCATCGACCGAGTTTTGTTTTTGCATATTTAGAAGGGTAACCTGTAGGAGTATACGGCCACTTTGACACATATTTTTATAAAGCAGGACAGATTGACTAATAATTTTGTCACCCTTGTGCTCAGGCGGTTTTCCGTGAGTCTCGAGAGCTCCACAGCGACCTGGAGTCTATGGCAGAGAAAGTAGACCTTCTCTCTGAGGTGCTGCAGGTTGAGTCCATGAGCCAGGAGGTGTGTGAACTCAGCAGACACACCGATGAGCTGCAACAGAGCATCAAGACTCGATTGCAAAGCCTCCAAGACGGACACAAGGTGCAGTAAAAACGATGTTTTGGGATTTTCGTTTGGTAGAAAAATTCAAAATTTTAGATTAATCTATACATGTGGGTTTTTTTAGAGTATGGAAGCTCTGGAGTTTGAAGTCAAGGCCCTGCACGTTGCTCTGGAGCAGGTCCAAGCCACGCTGACGTCACCGGAGTTAGCCCGGCAGAGCCTCAAAGAGCAACTCATTCAGAGACAGGTGCCTTCTTCAGTCGCTTTTTAACTCACCGCGTTCTCACTGCTGGCGTCATAAAACTTTTTATGGGTTTTGCAGCGGCTACTGGCCGACATGGAGAGCTTCAAGCAGCAGGTGCAGGCGGTGCAGCTGTGCCAGAGCGCCCTGCAGGTCCCAGAGGAGGTGATGCCCAACCTGGCTATTTGTCGCACGGCTCTCCGTCTGCAGCAAGAAGCTAGTCAGCTGCAGCATGTGGCGATACAGCAGTGCAACATACTACAGGTGCTACAGTACAGTTCTGCCAGTAGGAGTTTGTTTTAGCACACAGAAATGAGGAAATGAATCTGCTAATGTAGCAATGTATATATAAAAGAAAACAACTAATTCTGTGTTTTTGGTGTCCAGGAGGCGGTGGTTCAGTATGAGCAATATGAACAGGAGGTGAGAGATCTGCAGGCGCTGATAGAGGAAGCACATCGGGTCATTCAGGACCGACCGATCCCCACCAGCAACATTCAGGAGCTGCAAGCCCAGATTCTGCACCATGAGGTGAAACATCTTCATTCTATCTATAACTCACATGTTGGGGAATAATTGAAAACCCCTGAATGTAAATAAATTAGAAAACATTTTCTTTATTTTTACTTTTTTCTCGTTTGTTTAGGAACTCGCTCAGCAGATCAAAGGCTACCAGGAGCAAATAGCTTCACTGAACTCAAAGTGTAAGATGCTGGCGGTGAAGGCCAAGCATGCCACCATGCTGCTGACTGTGAGCGACGTGGAAGGACTGCCTGAGGGGCTGGAGGACCTGGATGAAGAAAAGTCCAGGAAATCTTCAGGACAATCTGTAGTTGTAAGAGGATATTTCCAAACTGAAGAAATTAGGTTTTGTTATGCAATGCCGATTCTTAGTTTTTCTCAATTCATCAGCCTATGAAGTTCTTCTGCTGTTTCAGTTTTTTAAGACAAACAAACAAACATCCTGATTAATATTCTCCTAAAATCCTCACACGTCTTCTGTTGTTTCTCGCATGATCTGTCAGATGACGGCTGGCCGCTGTCACACTCTGTTGTCCCCCGTTACTGAGGAGTCTGGGGAGGAGGGCACCAACAGCGAGGTCTCCTCCTCTCCTTTGTGCCGCTCTCCTTCTCCTGTCTCTCACGCTGAAGGCCCTTTCACCAAGGTTTCTACCCTCCTCTGCTCTTAATTCTGCCAGGTTTCCTAACACCAAATAACTGAAATATCTTTATTCTTAACTCTTCTCTGTGAGCGGTGTGTGGTGTAACTCTTGAACTGCTTTCATGTAATAAAGGCAGTAAATAAAAACAAAAACAGAACTCGGCCACCGACGTTGATTTCACCTTGGAGGTTTCTCATGAGTAGTGATGTGTTTCTTTGTTTTCTGCAGCTTGGACGTGGAACCCTCACCAGAGCTCCAGTTCAGGAATTATACGACCCGACATTTGAGTCTGTGGCAAACTTAGACGACCTGCAGCGCTCATGGGAGACTTTAAAGAATGTGGTGTGTGAAAAGCTCTGTATTTTATTTCATCAGTAGCATGGCTTCATTAAATCCTAGCGTTTTAGAATATGATAACTTTGAATTAAAATGTTGGGGTGTGCAACGATTTTGTTTTCTTTTTTTTTTTTCTTTTTTAGCCACTAGATTTCATCATATTAAATTTTATCTTAGCAAGATAGTTAATCATAGACCAAGCTGTTTGGAAGTCAGTTTTATTGTTACTGATGTTAATGACTTCCCAAATTGACCGTTTGTGTGTGTTAATGCTCACTGACCCACAGATAAGTGAGAAGCAGAGATCCTTGTATGAGGCTCTGGAAAAGCAGCAGCATTACCAAGGTTCGCTCCAGTCGATCTCCTCTAAGATGGAAACACTGGAGTCCAAGCTCAGTGAGCCACTGGAGGCGGACAGAAGCCCAGACAGCAGCATGAAGGCCCATGAGGTGAGGGCTGTAAATACACTTCTTCCATTTAGAGTGTCTTTGTGGAGCTTTTTAGCCTGTGATGTTACAGTGAAGCATGAACATTTGGTGGAAATAATCCTGAATCACAGCCATGAAATCACATTTTAACTGATGTTAATGTTCCTGTGGTTCAGATTGAATTTCTGTTTTACATAAACATAGTTTTTATTTTCGTGACTTTTTATTTTTTATTTTTTTGGTGTTTGACGGCATATTTACAACATTGAATCCATTCCATAAAACTAAATTGGATGAGAAGTTTTCAGGAAAACAGACGTAAGGAAAATCTTTTCCTCATCTTTCTGTTCAGGATCTCATCCAGGAGATTCACAGTGTCCAGGGAGAAATCGACAGGCTGCAAGCGGGCTTCACAGAGGACGTCGATGCCGACGCCGTGGACTCGGATTTGGCCGACCAGCTTGCCATGCAGTCTTCACTCGCTGTGCTCGCTGAGCGGATGGCCACCATCCAAATGAAAGCTTCAGGGAAACAGCAACTACTGGAGGTAACAAACAATTTAGAAGATAGAAATATACAATAAAACCCAGCTTGAGTTCTTAGTAAGACATAAAAACTGAACACACGATATTTCCAGCAGATTTTAATCACTTTTTTAGCAAATTCAGTTTGATCTGTCTTGTTACAGGAGCGCGCCACAGACCGCCTGGAGGATCAGCGTCAGGAAGAGGCTTTGCAGTCCTACCACACCGACGTAGACGAACTGGATCAGTGGCTGACTAGAACGCGTGGCGCTGTATCGTGCATCCTCGACACTAGACCCGCAGAGGAGGCCGATGAAAACCACCAGCTCACTGAATGCCAGGTGGGCACTTGAGAGTTGTCTTAAAAATCCACATTAATAACAATTAAATACATTTTCAACTACAAAGGGCTTCTAGATATGAGCAGAGTTGATCTTAACAAACTGAGCACACTGCAAAATCTCAAAATCGTACCAAGTATTTTTGGTTTATTTTGTGGTGCAAATATTTTAGACAAAACTAAATTTACAAGTAATTTTTTCAGAAAGAAATATGACCTTTTTTTAAGTAAGTGATTCCTTAATCTTGATGAAAAAGTACTAACTATAGGTGAAATAATCTGCCGGTGGAACAAGACATTTTAACTTATAATATAGGAAAAATGTCTTGTTCTGCTCATACGAAACAAAAATTGATCTTTGTGAGGCAAAATCACATAAAAATCCAGTTCTAACTAACAAACAAGATGGTGGCAGCATTATGATGCGCGGAGGTTTTTCTTCTTCTGCAGTAAAAGGAAAGCTGGAGGTAGATGGATGGAGCGAAATCTCCATTCATTCAGTGGAGAAAGAAAAATCTCTTTCTCACACGCTGCTATTTTTGCAGCCAAACGTGGTTCTGCAAACTATAAACATAAGAAGGTTCATTCAAAGTATACTTTAGCATCAGATTTTAACAGAATTTTAAAAATTTTACCTCCTCGTGCCATGTCAGTGACTGTTGATTGATCACATACTTAAAGGAGTGAAACTGCATGTGCAAGACACATTAACATTCACATTTCCAGTATTATTCTGCATGCATGACGGGGGCTTCACAGAGAGTAAACAACAGCGTTAGTGAAGTTGGAGTTACATTCAGATACCTGGTTTGCTAAATGACTGCAGCATGAGCCTTAAGAAGATTACGGTCAGGTCTCTGTGGGACAGAGGCGTGGTAAAGCCACAGGGAGGAGTCACTGCCGTTAATACAGCCTGCGATTCGTGCTACTAGTGACAAAGCTGCTTGAATATCCAAGTGGGGTAGAATGGAAGAGCAGTGAGGAGCAGGCAGGAGGGTGAACCTGCTGCAACACTTCGAAGGAGAACCAATACTTATGTCTGCTCATAAATTGGAACTTCTTTTACCAATGGGCATTGATGAACACCGGGGATGTAGAATGGTTTTTACCACGAGAGAACTGTTATCAAATTCGTTTGAGTGGATGTGCGCTGCAGAGCACGGAGCGTGAAGGATTAGTGCTAATATGTCGCGCAGGAGAACAGGGCGGAAAGGGGGGCTGAGGATGAGGGCGTCCTCTGCCCCGCGGCCGGGGAAAGCTGCCCTGCCCAGAGGCTCCTCTGCGTAGAGTTGAGATAAAAAAAAAAGTGGAGACGTCATGTATGAGCTGGCCTCTCTGCTGCTGCTTCTGCAGAGCATGCTGCTGGAGATCGAAGAAAAAGTGCTGGCCCTCACCGAGCTGTCGGTGCGCAGCGAGAACCTGCTGCGGGAGGGCCGGGCCGACACCAGGGCGGAGGCCGAGCAGTTGGCCGCGAGGCTGCGCACGTTAAAGGGCGGCTTGCTGGAGCTGCAGAGAATGCTGCAAGACAAACAGCTGAGCATCCAGGTGAGCACTTTCTTTCACAACAGTGCAAAGGACTAGAGACGCACTGAGCCAATAATAATTGTTTCAGTCTCAATATTGAGAAGAATTCTAGATCGGGCATCAGTGAGAATGGACCCAATCCATATGGGGATATCTACTCAGTCTAATTCTATGCTTTGTGCTCTGGTTCTGGTTCCTGGATCCATGAGTCCCCAGTCAGAAGCTAATGCTGTTTGTGGGGCACGTCTACTCCGAAAGTTTGGAAACCCCTTGTTTTAGGTGTTTTTGTGTTTTGACAGTGTTGTACGTTAGCCTGATTTACAATCCTAAAAACTGCTGCCTCCGTAGGGTTCTCTGCAAGAGCCTGAAGACAGCGAATCAGACTCCAGTCTCTCGTCGAGTCCCAGTGTGCAGGACTGGCTGGTCCAAGCCCGGACCACACGGACGCAACAGCATGAAGACAGTCTGCAGAGGCAGAAGGTGACAGTGGTTTGAATGGAGTGAATTCACCCATTGACATTTGTAGATGTGTTTAAACGAGAAATGTTTTATTTTTTGCAAAAACATTTAAAAACCTTGTAGCCTTCTTCTTTTAATTTGCTATTAAGCAGCACTTTGTGTGGGTCTGTCACAGGGCTTAAATGCAAACAATTCAAGTACGAGTATGCAAATTGTAAATAAATTAAAGAGAGGCGTGAACACTGTGTCGAAACAGAAATATGGCAAATGATCAGGATAAATCCTAAGTCGTGTCTTGTTGACTGAAGCATGTTTTGTTCCATCAGGCTGTAACCAGTGTGTGTGTTTTTTTGAAGGAACTGGAGGAGCAGCTTGCAGAGCAGAAGAAGCTTCTGCAGTCGGTGGCGAGCAGAGGAGAGGAAATTCTCATCCAGCAAGCATCGCCCAGCAGCGCCAGGTACGTTACCGACGCAGCTCAGATCAGATCGAGCTTTAATAAGCTGAGCGCTAATCACAGATGCATTTGGTTTCTGCAGCACGACAGAACCGTTCTCGCCTGCAGCTCTGTCTGAGAGCAGACGAGACCAGATGAGGCAGAGATGGGAGAGCCTCAGACTGGAGCTCAAAACTAAACTGCAGCTTCTGCAAAAAACTCTGGAGCAGGATCAAAAGCAGCCGGTACCGCATGTTTTTTTTTCTCCACATCTGGATGTGACAGAAAAATATCATAATGTGAGGGGTTTTTTTACTATCCTGTCTGTTTTTTTCTTCTTCAGGTGTTTTCTAGAGCGACTCGCGTGACATCATCTGGGCCACTGTTTAAAGGAGACACCCAGCCTGACAACTCCTCTCTGAAGACTCTCTACGACAGCTTCAGACAGACAGTGGAAGGAATGACCACTCAGGTTATCACCTTCCTGACACTATTTCATACATCCTAATGTGTGTTGTTGGTAAATATTGACGAAATAATCTTGTTCGATGTGCATTTTTGTACGTAGGCTGGAGGTAGAGGTGAAACCCAGGTGGTTCAGATGGAGCAGCAGCTCTTCACGGCCGTGTCGACCACGTCTTCCTGGCTGGACGGAGTGGAGAACAACGTCTTCTCTGGCTCCGTGCTCATGGCTGAAAATGCAGAGACCCAGTTACAGAATCAAGAGGTATAAAATTTACCAATTTTCGTCTTTATAAGGTATTTCTTCTTCACAACGTGTGGTTGCCCGGCTCTAAAAAAATAATCTTAATTTTGTAGCGTTAATAAGGTATTTTAAACTGTTCAAAAATATCAAAAATCCTCACTTTGCTTTCAAATCAATTTACTAAGAGGGCAAGTGGTGAACTGGCTGCTCCCTGCAGGAATTTAAAGTTAGACCGATGTGGAAAAGGATCAATGCAACCAAATCTGACAGGTTGATCAGGTCTTTGTGGTTCAGTGAGCCAGACCATCTTGATGGCTCCTTTTTTGAGCTGCTTCTGTTTTTCTACTTTTTTTTCCCATCACGTTTGAACAGCAGAAGAAAGCGAGGAACGCAAAACAAACTGCTTCTTAAAAATTATCTTCAGGTTTGAAACGGCCAGTGAAAAATTTAAAAAATGGTGGATGTTCGAGGCCAGAACAAGAAAAAACATAAGAAGTGGTTATATATTTATTTCTATATTTAAATTTTTTAAAACATTTATTTATTTTTCTGGCTTTACATTTATCTTGATTGAAGGAGATGACTCTGTACCTCTTTTTTATTACACATAATTCTCCAGATGAGTCCCCTAGCCCCCTCTTTGGGGGCCGCCTCTGGAAACAGCCTCACTCACTCAAGTTTTTTCACATGTAATTTAATAAGTTTGAAATTTCACATCCAACACATAACTCACTGTTTAGAGCTCAAACATTTTTCTGAGAACCTATGTGAGAAAAGTAAGACCCTTTACTTTACAGTTTGACATGTAAAGACAGACATCAAAAACACTCGCGTCTTGAAGGTTTTGAAACATCATATTTAGGATGAGAGTTTAGACTTGACCAGATTTCAAATCACGACAAAAACTGATTGAAAAGAGAAGTTTAATGTGCCTGAGAGGTCAGATCTCATGTGTTTGTATGCGCTACATTTCTCAGGTAATTTTAAAGTTGAATGCTATTTCCTTCTTTTTTTCATCTTCTCTACAGATCCTGGAAAAAGATGTGAAACACGTGACGGAAGAGGTGAAGCTCAGCCAGGCTCTGCTAGCCGGGTCTTCAGGGTTGAAACACGAAGACCGCGTGCTGCTGGAGGACAACCTGGACTGCCTCAAGGAGAGATTAGGAACGCTTGGTGGAGCTCTGGGTCAGCGGCTTGACCACATGAGGACCAGAGCACACAACCTCACCGCCTACCAGGTTTACCCTTTACTTTCCCTCTTTGTTTTTTCAATATTTTAAAATTTTATGGTACTGATTGGTAGCACTGTTATTGTACAACTTACAGTCAGATTATTTGTCATCTTTTGTCTGAAACAGACTGAACTGCAGCTTCTCCAAACTGCTTTAATTGAGACTAAATGCCAGATCCTTCAAGCCCTCGCTGGAGCAATGGATAGACCAGCTTCAAAGCAAATGGAGGTAATTAAAGTACGATCTTAACCAGACTTGCTCTCAGTGTGAGTGAGAAGCAAAGAGTCCACGATCAAAGATATTTTTAGTTTTTAATCATTCATAAATGCCTTTCACTTCTACCAGGTCATCGCGAGTGCAGAGGACACGTTAAAGGACTTTGAGCAGAGAATCATAGAGCTGAAAACCAGAGGAGCAGCACTGCAGGCCGATCAGATTTCAGCAAACAAATTGCTTAAACTCCAGGTAATCAATAATAATTTTTAGATAAAGCTGCTTAGGGCTGAAACGATTCCTCGAATGATTCGAGTACCTCGATTACTAAAATTCCTAGAGGAAAATGTACCTGCCTCGAAGCTTCGTTAATTTATGTTTTATTAGTTAGCGCACCGTGTTCCGGCCGGGACTTCATTTGCGTTGCGCGGAGCTCTCACTTCCGCCTCTGAGTTGTTGACAAAAGCTAAGTCTCAGCGGCATAAAGTCCAATCTTCAAGATTGGCCCGTGGGGATTTTATTGATTGATGATAATGCCCGACTTTTTATCCTTTTTGGGGAACCAATAAGCATCCTTAAAATGACTGGGGGAATGCCTGGAGTACGGCAGCATTTCTCCTCCGGGGCTGCTGGTTGAAAGCGAACGGCGGGAAGAGCGCTGAGGTGAGCGGATAGCCTGAACAGGGCGGGCGGCTGAGTAGCTGATGCTTACCGTGTAAATGTAGCTTTACCGACGAACCGCACAATAAATTTCATATCCCGGTCTGAAGAAACGGGTGGCGGAGCGCATCGTACATGGCTGGTAGATGAGTTTCTGAGTGTGACCAGTGAAGGTGTCGTAAATATCCCGTATTGCTTCCCCCCGTGTTCGTCCCCCGGTCTAACGGTTCGTCAGTCCGCTGGTCTATTTCCTCCCCTCCACCCCATCTTACGTTCGTTCATTCGCCCTCTCCTCCCACTCAGGCGGCATTTCCGTATTTTCAAACCCAAAGCATGACAGGTTAGGTGGCAAGGTGAGTTTAATTAATCTATTAAACTCACTGAAGATGAATACATAAACTAAAAGCTGGATTGTAGACATTTTTTATAAGCATATTTGTGAGCCTGCCTCTTTGTTATTAAATTCAATATAATTTCAGATTTTTCTATAACTTTTCTTCTGGTTAACTTAGAAAGTGAGCTATTATTGTTACAGGTTAGTTTTCTAAACTACAAAAAAGCAACTGTTAGGGATGCTCAAATATGAAAAATTGGACTGATATTGATATCTGATAGTAACACCGGTATTATGCCAGATTTACCAATATTTCATTTTATAATTTTTTTTTATCCGATTACTCGATTAATCGTAAGAATAATCGATAGATTACTCGATTACTAAAATATTCGTTTACAACAGCCCTAAAGCTGCTTCATATCACAAAATGTAATTATTGTCTTGTCTGCATGTAGGATTCGTACGAGGAGCTGTTGATGACGGTGGGGTCGAGACGCAGCGGGCTGAACCAGAACATCGCTCTGAAGGAGCAGTACGAGCGCGCGCTGCAGGATTTGACTGACCTGGTCGACACAGCTAAAGACAAGATGGCGGCCGACCAGAGAATTGTGGCGAGCTCCGTGGAGGAGGTTCAAAATCATCTGGATAAGCATAAGGTATTTTCAGTTTATAACCCTTGAATTTTGTAATTTCCAGTCGTGGAAGTGAAAACGTAGACAACAATTCAATACTTTGTGCACAAGAATTTAACAATAAGAATGAAATACATCATGTACATTGAAGTTATGGATGGATTGGGGAGAAAATTCTGTTTCTGTTTTAAAATTTTCTGAATGCAGTAACTAAAGTAAAATATAGTGTAGTTTATGTTGTAACATGGCAAAATGTGTGAATACTAATGCATTGTAACTTCTCAGAATAGTGGACTTTGTGCATGTTTATAATCAACCCAATTATTGCATTCGTTGTCATTTTTCCTAGGAGTTTTTCCAGGGTCTGGAGTCCCACATGATCCTAACAGAGACGTATTTTAGAAAGATCAGTTGCCTTATGCTTCCCAAAGAAAACCAGAACCTGGAGGAAACGCTTGTTGAGGCTCGGAGTGTCCTGAAAGAAGCACACAGCAAAGGAGTTGAACTGGAAAGTATCCTGGAGGTGAGGAAAACGTAGAACGTTCTGTACAAACTTTAAACCAACATATAAACGAACAATATTACTGTTCACATTCTGCTATTTGTTTGAGTCGTCATGATTGAATTGTTCACTTTTTTCGCCCGCTCAGACTTGGTGCCGTTTAGTTCAGGACTACCAGAATCTGAACCGGCAGCTGGAGGCCGTCGAAGGAAGCGTTCCCTCTGTCGGCCTGGTGGAAGAAACCGAAGAGAGATTAATGGACAGAATCTCTTTGTATCAGGTGAGATGTGATAGCAGTTTAGTTTTAGGGTGAGATGTGTTCATATTTAATAGTTTAGTCAGATCACTGCAAAAAAAATCCCAAAATCTCACCAAGTATTGTCTAGTTTCTAATGTAAATATCTTAGCACAAAAGTGACTTTTCAGCTCTTTTCAGGTTCCAGTCCAGCAAAAACAAAAAGATATATTTTGTTTTTGTGTGCTCCACTCTTTGCAGGGCTTAAAGGGGAGACTGACGGAGCACCAGCACAAGCTCCGCCAGGTGCTGGACGACGGCAGGCATCTGTTACAGTCGGTCTGCTGCCCGGCGCTGGACAATCAGCTGGCGTTGCTGGGAGAGCACTGGCTGAGCAACACGGCCAAAGTCAACAAGGAACTGGAACGCCTGGAGGCAATCCTAAAACACTGGACCAGGTCAGAAATACCTAAACTACTTTTAGCTAACTCACAAAACTTGTATATATTTGTACATCTATATGTATCGTTTTCAATGGTGCTTCTGCAGGTATCAAAAGGAGTGTGTGGAGATTAGTGAGTGGCTGCAATCTGCTCTGGAGCGTCTGGAGTTCTGGAACACGCAGGCCATGTTGGTCCCACAGGAGCTGGAGACGGTCAGGGACTACCTGGCTGCTTTTCTGGTGAGGACACACACACACACACACACACAGAGTTTTTTTTGTTTTGCTTTTTCTCAAACAGTGTGTCTGAATATTATACGGACTTCCTAATCAGAACCTTTCGTTCTTGATAAGAATCGAAGAGTTTTAATTATAGACGTCACTTTAGAAGTCCAGTCCAACATTACATCTTTTTCTTTTTTTCTTTATTTTTTTTAAATAGATTTTCAGTATTAGAAATCAAACACACATCAACACACAACAGTCAAAGGAAGCGTAGCATCAATCACAAAACAAAAGAAGAGTTTTGAAAAGCATTGTTAAAGGAAATTTGAGTCAAAAGACTTTCAGTATTAGGTCAATTTAGTCCAAATGTTGTAAAACATGCCCGTTTGCATCCTCAGGGAGAAAGACGACTTTTCCATGACTTATGTTTCATCTATTATATTTATGTAGTCATCAGTAGTAGGGGACTGCACTTTCTACCGTTTGCTAGTGATAGCTTTCTTACTTACAACACGTAACATGTTCATTAATCTTTTATCTCCGTCTCTCCATTTAGACATAGGTATATCACCCAAGTAATTCGAAGGAAATATATAATTAACACGTTCACATATCGCTTCCCAGTAGTTTCTTCACTGAAAAACACTCATGACTTTCTCGCTGTAGGAGTTCTCAAAAGAGGTGGAAGGGAAGTCGAGTCTGAAGAGCTCAGTCGTCTCAGAGGGAAACCAGCTGCTGCGGCTGAAGAAAGTGGACACAGTGGCTCTGCGCTCCGACTTGGGCCGCATCGACAGCCAGTGGGCCGAGCTCCTCACGCGCATCCCTGTGGTTCAAGAGAAACTGCACCAGGTAAAGTCACATGCAGCCACGCTGAACAGGCTTAGCTCCTTCAGGGCAAATAGGATTACCCCGTCCCACTCCTTCACTCGGAAACACCCTTTTGATGTGACCGTTGACCCAAAACCTGCGACACGTGCATTTTAAGACAGTTTTTATACATTCACCTGCTTTGGGTTTTTTTTAGATCCAAATGGAGAAGTTGGCCTCCCGCCATGCTATTTCTGAACTTTGTAACTGGATTTCACTGATGGAGAGTGTGATTGAGGAGGATGAAGAAAACCTCAAGAGCGCTGTTGGATCGAATGTGATCCAAGACTACTTGCAAAAATATAAGGTGGAACTTTTTAAGTTAGCACAACTTAATATTTTAAATGGCATTATTAAATCCCAGCATTCATTTAATTGGACTTTAAGGGGTTATAAAAACTGCATTCAAAATAACTTTTCTCTGCCTTTTATAAAAAATATACATTCAAGTTTTTTTAAATTTGGCTCATCATCCTTTGGTTGATTCCCCCGTTTTCCTCGGTTTTAGGGATTCAGAGTGGATTTAACCTGCAAGCAGCTGACTGTGGACTTTGTCAACCAGTCAGTTCTGCAGATCAGCGGTCAGGACGCCGAGAGCAAGCGCAGCGACAAAACCGACTTCGCTGAGCGTCTGGGAGCCATGAACCGACGCTGGCAGATCCTACAAGGCTGCATCAACGAGAGGGTGAGCCTGTATTTTAATGAGATTATTACAACATATCTTATTCGTGTTGTTTAACTGTGTACCATAAAGTCTAAATATTTTATTTTACATTTTAATAAATTAAGATCCAGTTCCTCGAAAGCCTCTTAAAGATGTGGCTGGAGTACGAGTCGAGTGTTCAGATCCTCAAGTCCTGGATGACGTCTCAAGAAGAACGGCTAAAGAGGAAACACAGGATAGAAGATTTGACGTCGGTGCAAAATGCCCTCAAAGACTGTCAGGTGGGTCTGACATGTTGATCCAGATTACATCTTTACCACCTTTTGATTATGTGGCTTTAGTTCTTTGATGGGTAAACTGGATATTTTTTAGGAAATGGAAGAGCTGTTGAAGGAAAAAGAGAAAGAACTGGAGAGAGTAGAGGAGCAGGGCTGTGCTCTTGTTCAGAACAAGACAGATGAGGCTTGTGCTATCGTCATGGAGACCCTCCAAAGCGTCAATCACACCTGGGCCAACCTGGACCACTTGGTACTTTTAGATTTTTACTCCAGCCTACATATTTATCTGAGTTGTTGGGTTTCATTCCTGTTTGCTGCTGATTTCTCTGCAGGGCTGAGCTTTCGGTTCACCAAATCTCTGTTTTCACGTTTCATCTTTAACAGATAGGACAACTAAAGATTAGCCTGACCTCAGTGCTGGATCAGTGGAGTCTGTACAAGCGGGCGTCAGAGGAAATCAATGGCTACCTGATGGAAGGACGATACTCTGTGTCCCGTTTCCGCCTCCTCACTGGTTCTCTAGAAGCCGTTCAGCTGCAAGTGCAAAGTTTGCAGGTTTGTTAACATAAAGTTCGGATTTTTGAACACATAATTTAGCACTAGGACATGTTTAGCATTCAGCATATATTTGTGTGCTTTATTGTAAAGGATCTACAAGAAGAACTGGAGAAACAGGAAAGCAGTCTGAGAAAGTTTGGAGCTGTGACCCACCAACTTCTGAGGGAGTGTCACCCTTCAGTGTCGGATTCCCTCAACAATTCCCTCAAGGACGTCAATGCAAGGTGACTTTTTCAAAAAATAAATACGTGTTTTATTCTTTTTCTTTTCTGCAAAGCTCATATATAACGAACTTTGTCTTTGAGTAAGTTTAACGTTAGTCTTCCATTCTCCACACTCAGGTGGACCGGCCTACTGGAGGAGATAGCGGAGCGTCTGAAGAGCAGCAAAGCCCTGCTTCAGCTGTGGCAGCGCTACAAGGAACTCCATGAACAAAGCTGCAGCAGCATTCAGCTCCAAGAGGAGAAAGCAGACCAGCTCCTGAAGAGCGCCTGCAGAAAGGACATCGCTGATGAGGAAGTTTCCAACTGGATCCGGGAATGCAGTGTGAGTTGGACCGCCAGACGACTTTTGTCGTACAAAAAGGCAGCCAGTCATTATCTGTCAGACTAGTTTTACTGTCGCCATTGAAGAAAATGTTTCCGAGCTTCACGATGTGCAGTTTTGGTTTTCTGGCACGCATTTTGTTCTGTAGGTCAGAAAAGTTCAAGTTCATGTTTGCTGGGTCCCTGACATGAATGTGTTATGTCTTTCTTCCAAGAATGACTTTATTTGTGCCTCTAAGGTTAGATTTGTGACGTGTGTGACTCGGGTAGTGCTATCAGTTTTTTCGATTGATCACTTTTCTGTCTTTGAAGATTTAATTTGTGGAAAATTTTGATTATTTTTGTGTGTGTGTTAACCCGCCCACATACAACCATCTTGTTTACAGCTTTGATTTATTTTGACTTTGAATTCAGGTCAACTCACATCAAGAATTACTGAAATAAAAGCCAGACATTTAAGATATTTTCTTTTATTTGTATTTCTTTAGGAAAACAAGTGAGAAAAGAAAGAAAATCATAAATCAAATATCCTAAAATTTTTCCAATCACTAAATAATGTTGCTCTATCGTGTAAAACTCTAATGAAATATTGGTGTTTCAGATTTTTTTATTTTTGTGGTTCTGTTCGTCAGGAGGTGCTGCGATCACAGGCTCCAGTTCTGGCCTCCCTCCAGATTCTCCAAGAGCTGGGAGAGCAGCTGAAGCAGCAGGTGGACACCTCGGCAGCCTCCGCTGTCCAGTCTGACCACCTCTCCCTCAGCCAGCGCCTGGTGGGCGTGGAGCAGGCCCTGAACAGACAGCTCACCGCCTTGCAGGTAAAACAAACAAAAAAACAATATTGTGTAAGTCATCAGCCTTTCAACAAGCGTCATAAACGTCACATCTTTGCGTGTCTCCTCCGTCAGACTGGAGTTCAGGACTATGAGACGTTTAATAACCAGCTGGAGTCTTTGGGCTGCTGGTTAGTTGAGGCTGAGGACGCGTTGAGAGCTCAAGATCCCAACGGCTGCACCGACCTGACCATCATCCAGGACCGCATGGAGGAGCTCAAGGTTTCTTACAGCTTTCTTTTCTCTGGTCAGTTGGATAAAACTGCCTGTGAACAAAACGTGAAGAACCCAAAACCTTTTTTTTCCTGTTTTTTTTGCAGAAGCTCATGCTGAAGTTTAGCAGCATGACGCCTGAATTAGAGCATCTGAACGAGCTCGGGTATCGGCTCCCTCTCAACGACTTGGAGATCAAGCGCATGCAGAACCTCAACAGAAGCTGGTCGACGGCTTCGGCCCAGACCACAGAGAGATTCAGGTGCGACATGTGCATGATCCCCAAAACTGTTGTTAATCATCCAGAGAACACAGGGCATGGATATTAAATGAGATTTCAAAAAGGATTAGATTTGGGATGACGCCATATTTTAAATGATTTTTGCTTCCTTGCAGCAAGCTTCAGTCATTCCTGCTGCAGCAGCAGACCTTCCTTGAAAAATGTGAAACATGGATGGACTTCCTGCTACAAACTGAAGACAACCTGGCTGTGGAGATTTCTGGAAACTACCAGAGCTTAATAGATCAGCAAAAAGCCCATGAGGTTCGAGTTTGTCCCACATGAAGCATCCTGAAACTACAGATTGTTGGTTTTTTTCTCATGCTGGTAATCACATTTTTCTTCCAGTTATTCCAAGCTGAAATGTTCAGCCGCCAGCAGATCCTCCACTCGATCATCAGCGATGGACAGAGGATGTTGGAGCAAGGTCAAGTAGACGACAGGTGAAATATCTTACAATGTTTTAGAAATAAATCCAAACTCTTATCGTGAGCCAGTGATTCATTTTAATGGATTCTGCTGGCAGAGACGAGTTCAACATGAAGCTGACTCTCCTGAGTAACCAGTGGCAAGGCGTGGTGCGCCGCGCTCAGCAGAGGCGGGGCATCATCGACGGTCTCATCCGTCAGTGGCAGCGCTACAGAGAGATGGTGGAGAAGCTGCGCAAATGGCTTCTGGAGGTCTCCCACCCTGCAGAGGTGCTTCAGTCAGGAAACGCCATCCCCCTGCAACAAGCTCGCTCCATGCTTGATGCTGTCCAGGTACAAAATAATAATAATAATCCACAGTTTTGAGATGTTGGTTATTACGCGTGTTTGTTCACTACAAACCTCCGAAACCTTCCCAGAACATAGTTTTATCCTCATTTTAAATTACACACTGGACTCTAATGAGTAACAATTACGTGACTTCTCAAGTCCAGTTAGATTTTGTTTTGTAATATCATAGTAATTGGGTGTAAACCTAAACAAATGGTGCTATTTCTAAAGTTACCGTATATTATTCTCTACTTTGTGTTGATCCATCATGCAAAATGTTAATGAAAGACATTTACGGTGGTAACATGAAAAACTCCAAAAGATATGGTTCATTTTTTTAAAAAGCTTTGCATTTAATACTGAACAAAATATGTTGAAATTGTTGGCAGAGCAGGACGCTGGCGGTTCTGTCGCCTCATGAGATTCACTCTTTCTTCTTCAGCTGAAGGAAAAGGTGCTGCAGCGCCAGCAGGGCAGCTACATCTTGACGATAGAGGCCGGCAGACAGCTGCTCCTGTCTGCAGACGGTCGAGCCGAGGTCACCCTGCAGACGGAGCTGACGGATGTCCAGGACAGGTGGAAACAAGCCAGCACGTGCCTGGAGGAGCAGAAGAAAGAGCTGAGCTCCCTTCTGAAGGTAAAGCAGACAGAAAACATGCAGTTTAATGGACGGATGGCGCGAAGTCACGGCTTTGCATCGTTAGTGCTTATATACAAGTTTCACATTTTTCCAAGTGCTACGTTGTCTGCATTTAGTTTTGATTTTATGCAAAAAAAAAAAAAAAAAAACCAAGGTCCAAGAAAGGGCAAAGATAGTAGCAGGTATTTACAAGATGGAAAAAATAACATTCAGTTTAAAGATAAACGTATTTTTCAAACATTGGAGGAAATGGGGAAAATATATCAAACGGTGTATGTCAGAAAGGATACCACGTTTTTTTTTATCAAGATTTATTGACTCAATCTATTGTAAAGTTGATCAGCAGTTCCATGTAACGCTACACTTCATCTCTCTGGAGGTTTTTTTTGTTTTTATGTGCTTCTTTTCTTCTTTTACAACTAAATCCCAGGTAGAGTCATAAGTAGAAGTGTGTTATATGTGGTGGAATTAACTGTTTTTTGTTTTTGTTTTATTCTGTATTCATTGAATTTAGATCAGGAATGTAAATGCTGCCATCTGAAAACAAAACAAATAAAGTCCAAAAGGCCATTCGTTATGACTTTTAGTGCCTTAATTCCTACGGTTTACCTGTGTGTCCATGTTGATGTGCAGGACTGGGAAAGGTGTGAGAGGGGGATTGGAGGATCGCTTGAGAAACTCAGATCCTTCAAGCGGCAGCTGTCTCAGCCTCTCCCTGATCACCATGAAGATCTCCAAGCCGAGCAGATGCGCTGCAAGGTATCCGCAGGGCTGGTTTCAGTCTGTCAGTAAAACTGAATGAGTGAATTCTCCCGTCGTAAATCCTGTCCCCTTATTAACAGGATTTGGAGAACACATTCGAAGGCTGGACTGGAGATTTGGCTCATCTGACTCTGCTGAGAGAGTCTTTGTCTTGTTACATCAGTGCAGAGGATCTTTCTGTTCTGCAGGAGCGAATTGAACTTCTGCATCG
This sequence comes from Poecilia mexicana, assembly GCF_051168715.1. NCBI lineage: Eukaryota > Metazoa > Chordata > Actinopteri > Cyprinodontiformes > Poeciliidae > Poecilia > Poecilia mexicana. Next base: position 7,029,916 of record NW_028263391.1, on the reverse strand, counting down.
GCAGTGGGATGAAATCTGCCACCAGGTACAGTCCTCTCTGTGTTTCAGTCGTTTTATATCTGCGTCTTTCTAACTCATGACCTGAACAGCTGTTCTTTTTTAACCCTTGACTTACATTTTACATGATTTTTACAAAAGTGTTCAGAACCCTTTTCACTTTTCAAAGATATTTTATTATAACCACAAACATCAGTGGGTTTTATTATGCTAGCTGATAAGCTAGTACATGCATGTTACAGAAGAAAAAAAAAAGTGCTTTTTTTGTTGTTGTTTTTTAAGTCTGTTATGCTAGGCATTCATTTGGTTTCAGCCAAGCTTTGAACATCTAATTGAGCATCATTAAATCCATCATTGAAAAAGAACAAATTAACCAGAGATTATATGATGACTTTGAAGGACGTGGAGAGATTCATACTTTAATTGGGAGAATCTATAAACAGAACAATATATCCTGGTCTTCACACATCTGCCCTTTTTAATGAGAGTTATAATAAAAAATTTAAAATAAAAAAGCAACAGGCACGTCTGTTTGCATTTTACCATGTAGAGGACATAGGAGACACACAAGATATTTCTTGGTTCAGAGCCTCTCAGTTTAATTATCTGAATTCTCCTCAGCAAGTTCTGCACTCGGTTCTGGTGTCCTTCAAAGATCCATTTTGGGCCCACTATTGTTTTCCATTTTTATTATTATTATTCTTGCATTGGCATTGGTTTTTAATGATTGAACTCAACCTTAAATTAACTTGTTGAGCAAGGAAGTGTCTGAATAATTAGCATTTCTTTTTTTTTTTTATCTCATAAAATCTCTTTGGTTTTTAATTTGGGTTTAGTTTAATTCACACATGCCCCCTTGTTGTACTGTATTACTATCAGTGTTGTTCTAAGCATAATCTGTTACCTTCTTTTATTGACCTGTTCTGCCTTCTGATCTGCTTCAAATCTTAAGAGTCTGAATAAATTATGAGTTGAGTAAAGTTGGTCGGAGCTGATAAGAAGATGGAGAGAATTAAACTGTAATCCTGTAAGAAAGAAACTCCGTTCAGTCTGACTGAGCTTGAGGTATTTCACAAAGGAGAACGGGTAAAAAAAATATCAATCTCGTTCAAAGTTGGTAGAAACCCTGAAATACCTGCAGATGTAATTATAGTGAAAGGTAATATAGTAATTACAGAGAACTGACTCTGACGCACTTTTCAGATTTTTTTAATTTTTATTTTTTATTTCCTTTATTTAACCAGGTAAACCCCATTGAGATCCAGATTTCATTTTCAAGGGGGACCTGGGCAGAAGTCTGCAGCAATTATTTGTTAGAGTTTGAAAACCGGGTGTAATTTTACTCTGTTATAATTTTGCAGTACTTTGTGTTGCTCACTTATACAGTATGTATTACTAGAATGATTGAGTAATGTTATAAATTATTATAACATGTGTATTGCTGAGTATGCAGTTCCTCAGGAAACCACAAGGTGATGCTAATGTTAAAACTTTAATATAAGATATAAAAAAGTCCACAGTCACCATTAAATCTTGCTACCATTTATAATTTAGACTTAAAAGTAGGGAATAGATTATAGTATTTATACGGTGGTTATTTGTTTAGCTTATAATTTTTTAAATTATTTTTGAACAAGTGTTTCAAACCGATGACAGTCTCTTTTTACAGATCTTTGTTCATGTTTCTGTCTCTGGCTGCACCGTTGCAAAGTTAGAGTGTTGCTGAAACCTCAAGATTTTCTGCTTTGAGTTGCTTCCTGTGCTTTGTAGATAAAATGCTCTCACAGGAAGCGCAGAAGCACACACACGTTGTGAAACGCAAATGGCAGTCATGTTTCAACAATTTCTGTAACACTGCTTCCTTTTTTTGGCTTTTCTTGTTTTGTTTGCATGTTTTACCACGACATGCATTGTTGGTTTGTTGCTCTTATGGGCTGAGCTAAGTCGTGCAGGTCGACCTCACATGCGGTGCTGTGCTTCTGCAGCTTTCCCTGCGCAGGCAGCAGGTGAGCGAGAAGCTGAATGAGTGGACCGTTTTCACCGAGAAGCACAAGGAGCTCTGTGAGTGGCTGACCAACATGGAGAACAAGGTGGCCCAGAACGGAGACATCAGCATCGAGGAGATGATCGAGAAGCTCCGCAAGGTATGGAGACGTGTCAACCGATGAGTGCAGACGTTAAATTTCTCAGCATTTTTACTATATGCATGTCTTAATTGTTGCAATCCTTTGGGGAATTTTTCCTTTTTATTATTTTCAAGTCATACACCAGAACTGTCCCAGTTTTAAAACCTGTATTTAAAGTGTTTTTTGTTGTTTTTTAATTGCCTGATTGTTTTGAATTCTATTGCAGGATTACCAGGAGGAGATCACAGTTGCAGAGGAGAACAAGAAGCACTTGCATCGGCTTGGAGAGCGCCTGACTAAGGCCAGTCATCAGACTAAAGCAGCTGAAATCGAGCAAAAACTCAACAAAGTCAGCGACCGCTGGCAACACCTCCTGGATCTCATTGGAGCTCGGTAAAGAGACATGAGCGTTTATGGATGAAAATGTTTTTACCTTTGTTCTCTGCTGGAATATTTAGTTTCTAATTATCCTGGAAACCTAATGTCGACAGAGTGAAGAAGCTGAAGGAAACTCTGGTCGCCGTGCAGCAGCTGGATAAGAACATGAACAGCCTGCGCTCTTGGCTCGCCCACATCGAGGCGGAGCTTTCTAAACCCATCGCCTACGACTCCTGCGACTTCCAGGAGATTCAGAGGAAGCTCGATCTGCAGCAGGTGACATCTTGCTCCATATGAAGTCATCATTACTGGGAAATGATTCACAGAGTAGCTGTTTTGTTTACATCTACCTGTTTATCTGTTTAGTCTATTAAACAAGAAGCATGCATCTAATTTTACTTTTGAATACAAACTAAAATATGAAACTAAAGTGTTTTAAATTAAATCAAATTACTAAGAAATTAAATAAGACCTTATGACAAAAAAATTTGCTTTTTAAATGTTTTTTCTTACAGTTTTTTCGACGCTGTTACCTGTCAATTTTTTATACAAGAACAAATGTATTATATATATATTTATTTATTTATTTATTTATTTTTAACTACCAGGAGCTTCAGCGTGACATAGAGAAGCACAGCACCGGAGTAGCTTCAGTGCTGAATTTATGTGAGGTTCTTCTGCACGACTGTGACGCTTGTGCCACCGACGCGGAGTGCGACTCAATCCAGCAGGCGACGCGGAGCCTCGATCGCCGCTGGAGGAGCATCTGTGCCTTGTCCATGGAGAGGAGATTAAAGTAATCAGCCATATCGTCACATAAATAGAAACTGACACTGTGGATGTCTAACAAGTTCCTCTCATTGATCAGAATTGTTGTTCCTTTTTTCTGGAATCGTCCTCTTTTAGGATCGAGGAGACGTGGCGCTTATGGCAGAAATTTCTGGAAGACTTTGCACGTTTTGAGGAGTGGCTGGCCACTTCAGAGAAAACTGCAGCTTTGCCCAACTCATCTGGTGTGCTGTACACAGTAGCCAAGGAGGAGCTGAAGAAATTTGAGGTAAAACATTCCTGTGTACTGAATTGCTTTTATATTTTAATATTAAATTAGCCAGCAAGTGCTAATGCGCATGAGCTGTTTTGCAAGAAAGCAATTGAGACTCGTTGGTACGCATATTCTAATTTGCTGAATATGGCCGTTTGTTTGTGTCTCTGCAGGCCTTCCAGAGACAAGTTCACGAAAGCCTGACCCAGCTGGAATTAATCAACAAGCAATATCGTCGCCTGGCCAGAGAAAACCGCACAGACGCCTCGTGTCGTCTGAGGGAAATGGCTCACGATGCCAACCAGCGATGGGACAACCTGCAGAAAAGGGTGGCATCCATCCTTCGCAGGCTCAAGGCACGACACGCTTTCCATTTTTAAAATGATTAGCTTTACTTGTTTTCATCAATAAGTTGATCAAACATAAAGGCTTTGTTGAACTTATCATAGTGAGTAAATACTTTTATTCTGTATAATAGTATAAAAGTGGTGTAATGTTTTTTTTCTTCTTTTTTTAATTAATGCAGCACTTTATAAATCAGAGAGAGGAGTTTGAGACGGCCAGAGACGGCATCTTAGTTTGGTTGACAGAGATGGACCTTCAGCTGACGAACATCGAGCATTTCTCAGAGTGTGACATTCAAGCCAAGATCAAACAACTCAGGGTCAGTTTATCTCAATTATTTGAGAATAATGTAGAATTATTCGGTATGTCTAAGGTATAGTATGGTAATGCAGATTAGACACTCCTAATTAAAAAATGTTAAGATCTTGATAACAAAGTGATTTTGACTCATATTTTGACCCCTCCAGTCGTTCCAGCAGGAGATTTCTCTGACAACAGCCAAGATCGAGCACATCTTCCACCAGGGGGAGGCACTGATAGAGAAAAGTGAGCCTCTGGATGCTGCGGTCATAGAGGAAGAGCTGGAGGAGCTTCAGCGTTACTGTCAGGAAGTGTTTGGGCGAGTCGAGCGCTACTACAAAAAGCTCATTCGTCTTCCAGTAAGAGCCCAAAAACAAGCTTTGCTTTTAATGAACTGTAATTTGCTGTTCCTTACCGAACTGAAATTCAGTTGTTGTTTTTTTTTTTTTAGCTTGCAGACGATGATACTGAAGTATCGTTCTCGGACCGCGAGCTGGAGCTGGACGAACCTGGAGATTTGTCCAGCTTGCCGTGGAATGAACGTTTGGGGGATGGCTTCCTTTCACCCCTGCCCTCCTCCGGGCGCTCGGCCTCGCTGGCCGCCCAGCTTCGGGCCGAACGGTCCGGCAGGGACACGCCTGCGAGCGTGGACTCCATCCCCCTGGAGTGGGACCACGACTATGACCTGAGCCGTGGCCTTGAGAGTGCCAGCAGAGCCCTGAGAGAGCAGCAGAGCGAGGAGGGAGACTTCCTGCAGCGCCCCGCCTCTGGCCTGTCAGGTTAGCTACAGACGAATGAAATAATTTGAACCTAAATTTAAATTGCAGCAAGAGCTTTTACATTTCAAAACGTGCTGTGAAGGTTTTCCATTTAGCAACCTGTAGATCCAGAAAGCTACAAATATGGATCAAGTCGTACGTTTTAAGTTATAACTGTGGTTTAGGAAATAGAAAGTGACCTTACAAAAACATTTTGAAGTCAGAAGTAGAGATGCACAGGGATGATTTCCTGTTATTGCAAAAATGTTACTTTGTTTTAGCTAGTTATGATTTTTTTTAACTATTAAAAAGCACTGAAATATTTTTTTAGCACTCATCAGTTAAGTTTTTAAGAAGTAAAATCATTATTAGTGTTGTTTTAAAGCACTTTTAGCTAGAGATTAGCTTAGCTAGTGCAGCTAAAAGAACTGTCTATATGTGGAAATGCTCTGGGATTTAGCACAACTGAGAAATTAAAAACAAAAAAACTGCTAGCATTCTCAAATCTAATTGTTTGAGAGCAGACAGAGACAGAAAGCTCAGAGAGAAACAGCCTTCCTGTTCTCTGCTGAAAGTTTCACTCTCTCTCTCTTTTGCATCCTGAATGAGCCGTAGACATTTCCAGAGACATTGTAGAAAATGAAGTTTTCTTTTCAACAGCCCCTTTCATCTCTCTGGTTCATTTTAAACACCTGATACTAATTTTCTTCAGTCAGTAACAACATAAAAAGTGAAGATTGTTGAGATTAGCGCCATCTGGCAGAGCGTAGGCTACATTTTTGATTGACACTCTTGGTGCGTCTCTAAATAAAAGTTCTTTCTCATAACATCCTTCTTTCAATTAGATATTTCAACAAACATATTTTGATGTAATTCAGGTTAAATACAGATGAATTCCTGGTTCATCTATTAATTTGGTGACAGTGTGAAGCCCAGTGCTAAATGTTTGTACTGTACAATGTTTCTTCCAGATGTAGTGATTCCAGAGAGCCCTGAGGCCTTTGTTAAGCTAACAGAGCAAACTCTGAGGTCCTCCACTGGTAGGCAACAGCAGAATTAAGCATAATGCATTTGTTTGGACCCAGAAATAACTACTCCAAATAGCCCTGTAGCCCTGTCACCGGCTTGGTTGATTTGTGTTGATTTCACTTATACAGTCACTAATAGTCGCTCTTCCTAACACCGTATTATAGGGTGAACTCCATTTCCTCTGTAACTTCCTGCTCCCGGTTTTGGGTTCTCACTCAAGAGAGCAGAAATGGAGTTCAGCCTAAATCTTCTTTCTAACTTGCTCTTTCATTTGACTTGCAGTGTTGCTGGGTAGCTAACCTGTTTGGATTCTTTTTTTTATGTTTCAGAAAAGCATGTTTTTGTTTTATTTTGTCACAGTGAGCAACTTCTTTATTCTTTTTAAAGGATTGCAGATTTGTTTGCGCTTTTAAATGGTCATTTTCATAAATTGATCCCAGCTGACCCTAAGACTTAAACTGCAGCAGACGCCGCTAATAAGGCTGTCTGGAAAACCAATCTGCACTCCTGGTTTCTCATCTCCTACATTTTGTCTAGTTTTTCTCTGTCTGAACAGGTCCACCTTCTCTTGGACTGTCAATCACATTTCAGATAATCACTTTGCATGGTCACTTGGCGCCTTTGCTTGAAGGTGATCAGTTGTTGTTGCGTCAACAGGAGAGGCTGCCTCAGCAGATTCTCATATGCATCCCTTTGATGTCAGCCGTTCCCACCTGCAGCAGTTGGACAGCAGTCGCAGCCGCACTCCTTTAAGCACAGAAACGGATGCATCATACATGGGCTACGTATGTCTCTCTTACATCTACATTTTGATGTTGCATCTGATTATTTCCTTGTTTTGCAAAAGAATTCACACCTCTAAAGTATTTTTTTCCGCATGTCATGTTACACCTGAAAGCGTTCATGTGTTTTGTTTGCTATTTATTAATATTTTAACAGTTTAATTGGTTTTATCAATACATTCTGGCTCAACCGGCCCTTTAAGAAGATTCAGATTGTTGATTTGGCCCAAAATGAAAATGAGTTTGACACCCCTGGTTTAGATCTAACACATTCAAGTGTTAGTATGGCCTAGTCAAAGTCCAGACCAGAATCCAACTGATGCTATGTGGCAAAACTTAAAAAATTATGTTTACGGATGCTTTCTATTCAACCTGGCTTACTTTGAGAAGAATGGGCAAAAAATGGGAACACTTGTAGAAGCAAATGTCAAATGTTGTGCAGCACCGAGTGTCGTAAAAGTTGGTCCTATAAAATCTCAGACAGGCTGAGATTTTCATGTTACACTTTTCATATTTCTATGTGAAAAAAAAACTTGCATTGTTTTCCTTCCACTTAATAATATTTGCATGTTAAAGTTGATCTATCAAATAAAATTCCACCTACTTTCGTAAAGGTTTGTGGTTGTAACTTGACAAAACTTAGAAGAGTAAAAGAGGCGTGATTACTTTGTCAAGGTGTTTCTATAAAGTCGTTTTAACCAGGTTAAAAGTTATTTTCACCTGAAGGCAGTCTTTATGTTCAAAGGTAGATAATGGCATCATGGTTATAATAATCTGGTAGTCTTCTTCAAGCGAGTCTGCGTTTGCTCCGTAGATGCGACTGCTGGGTGAGTGTCGTGGCAGCATTGACACGGTGAAGAGGATGGGCTCCGAGCTGAAAGAGGAAGAGGATGCCGTGTCTGGGCTGGCAGACCCAAGCAGCTCAGAGTCCCAGACTTCAGGTAATATAACCACGAAACCCAGACGGCGCTCATGTTTTCAGCAACATCACGCTTCACAGTTTAGTTGCTCTTTATAATCTGGATTTAGTTTCTGTCAGAATTACCAACTATGAGCCAAGCTGCTGTGCGTCTTTCTCCCATTTGTGTGAAAATGCTGCACACACTCAAAATATATGCTTAGTGTGACACTATTAGGTCGTATTTACCTTCATCGAATCGTTTTTGTTCTTTCCTGTTCGATCCAGGTGTGATTGAGCGCTGGGAGCTCCTGCAGGCTCAGGATCTCAGTAAGGAGATGCGCTCCAAGCAGAACCAGCAACAGTGGCAGCAGCTGAACTCCGACCTGAATAACATCTGGACCTGGCTGGGGGAAACGGAGGAAGAGCTGGAGCAGCAGCGAAAACTGGACGTCAGCACAGACATCCAGATAATTGAGCTCCGCATCAAAAAACTCAAGGTAATTAAATCAGATTCTCTTTTTTTTTTCCCCTGACATTATTTGCTCAATTTAATTATTCTAAACACTCAAAATCTTTCTATTTTATGACTTTGTGTCCATGTTGCCTGATTTTCTCCTGCTCTGTGATGTTTGTGTTTGACTCCAGGAGCTGCAGAAGGCGTTTGACAAGCGCAAAGCCATCGTACTTTCCATCAACCTGTGCAGCGCTGAGTTCCTGCAGTTGGACACAGAGGAGTCCAGAGAGCTGCAGGCCAAACTGAAGGACATGAACAACAGCTGGGACAAACTGGGCAGCTCTTTGGACGAATGGAGGACTTTGCTACAGGAAGCTCTCATGCAGTGTCATGTAAGTGCATGTTGTCTTATCTATTTACGAATTCAACCAGCAGTTCCGTATTAACATTTATGTCCAACAGGACTTTCATGAAATGAGTCACGGTCTGCTCCTCTGGTTGGAAAATATCGATCGCCGAAGGAACGAGATCGTCCCAATCGACCCGATCCAGGACAGCGAAACCCTTCATGAGCATCACAAGACACTCACGGTACAAAACCGGAAAAATTACTGTTTTAAACGTGTTACCCTATTGCGTATTTTAACTCGGTTTACGTCATAAATCCGGCAGCAAATCCGCCAGGAGTTACTGGACTCGCAGCTGAAAGTGGCGTCACTGCAGGACATGTCGCTCCAGTTGCTGGTCAACTCTCAGGGCAGCGACTGCCTGGAGGCCAAGGAGAAGGTCCATGTCATCGGGAACCGCCTCAAGCTGCTGCTGAAGGAAGTGACCCGAGACCTCAGAGAGCTCTCCAGGACTCTGGACATCACCAGCAGCCAACAGGTACGTCGACTCATTCGCATAAAATTATTCATGCCTTTTATTCACGTTTTATTTCACAACTGCAAACTTCAGGGTTTTTTTTGGCATTTTATCCATTAGATCATCATCAACTAGCGCATAAATTTGGGGTTCAAGGAAAATGATGAATGGGTGTTACATTTTTCACAAGTAAAAATCCATACGCATACCAGATTTTTCTTCATAAACTTCCACTTCAGTCGTGTTTTGCTTTTTGTGGGTCTGTCAGATAAAATATCAGCATTTATAGCTATAAAGTGGTGAAATGTTCCAGGTCTATAAATACTTCTACAAGCATCTGCATGTCCAGTTTGAATCTCTACAACCCTGATTTAAGATATCACACACAGAAGTTTTCCAACACGTTTCAGGTTTATTTGCCGCAGGAGAGTTTAAACTCAGTTAGCCAACAGAATAAGTTCACATTGTACCTCTATCAAAATAGTTTTTGCTCTTTGTAATTCTTTTATTAAAAGGTCACATGAAGACCGTTATTAAACTCAGATGAATTCAATCAAATCAGATTTTTTGGCTCCGGTACGCAGAAGGCCTAACATATTGTGATACTCACCGTCTTTGTGCTTCTGTTTTTGTATTTGCGGATGTTTTTTGTCTTTGTTTATCTTCAGGATTTGTCTTCTTGGTCGTCTGCTGATGAGTTGGACACGTCTGGCTCCCTCAGTCCGGTATCAGGGAGGAGCACACCGAGTCGCTCACGATCGGTAATGTTCACCTCTTTCTGTTTACGGAGTAGAAACAGGAGTTTGATAACTCGTCTGTAACACGACGCCAAACGTCCCGACAGCCCCGTCGATGGCCCAGTTCACCCCCGTCTTCCCAGTATCTCTCCTGTAAATGTTTCCACACCGCCATACCCTTTTATACCGTCTAAGCCCCAAACCTTTTTCAAACCATTTAATATTCCTGCATGTAAATTCCTTGGGAAACTGGGACGTTTTACTTTTACTTTTTGATGTTTATTTTTTTGTTCTGTGTTTCAAAACCTTTCTACTTTTTCCCCTTCTTCTCTTTTACTTTCCCTTCATTTCCAAACTAAAACATTTTCCCTAGAATTTCCCTCTGACTTCTTCTCCTCTGTACATTTATTTTAATTTCCATACGTTTAATCTCAGTAATACTGGCTGGGTTGGAGCTGTTTAATCATCCAATGAGATTCTTTTTGAATTTGACGAAAACGATACCACGATTGTCTTAGAAATGCCTTGCAAAAGGATTCATCCCTTGACCTTTTTCACATTTTGTTTGGTTACAACCGAAAAATTCAATATCTGTTGTTTAGATGTTATGTGACGGATCAACAGAATGTAGTTCATATTTACAACGGGGAAGAAAAATGTAGACAAATACAAATCTGAAGAGTGAGGTGTGCATTTGTATCACTGAGTCAATAATTTGTAGGACCAACTTTAACTACCATCATTGCACATCTTCTTTACAGAATAGTTTAAGCTCAGGCAGATTGAATGCCTGGCGTCCAATCTGTAATTTTCAAGAGTTGCCATTGGTTTCAAACTGGATTATTTCCACTTTAGCACTGGTGACGTGTTTAGTTCCCAGCTCCAGATGTGTTTTTCTCCAGCATTGCTCTGTTTGTAGCTCCATTCATCCTTCCATCAATGCCTATCAGCTTCCATTTCCTATATAAGGAAATGTTTTTCCAGGACGATGTTCAGTAATCGTCTTTCCCTTTTACAAATACACACCACTTTGTGTTGTTCTATTGCATAAAATCCTAATGAAACATTGAAACCTGAAGTTGTGAGGTGGCGGGATGTGGAAAAGTCTCAGGAGTAGGAATACTTTTGCAAGGCACAACAATAATATCAGTCCAAATAAGGGTGCCACTGCTGTTATTGTTTCTTATTAATGTCACTGTTACCAAACAGAGTCATGCATCACATTGCCTGATGTGTAGCTTCGGATCTGCAGTCGCTTCCTCACAGGAAGCCGTTCAAAGTCACCAAAAAACACACTTTGAAAAAGCCAGATTCCTTTATTGTTTTGAGTTACGAAATCTCTCATGCTCATGTCTTGATTTTTGTTTTTGTTTTTGCTGCTCTTCTTTTCATTTTGGGTTGTCTTTTCATCAGTAGCTTTGTCTTGATTTGCGTGGACTGAAACATACTTTCTTTCTTTCACCCTCCCCTCCCCTGTTCATTGCAAACAGCAACGGGGCAAATGTAGTCTGTCACAGCCTGGACCGTCTGTGAGCAGTCCACACCACAGGTACCTTTTTGTTGCTTCTAGCACACCTAGAAGATAATGGAACTCTACCCATGATGCACTGGGAGGCTAGTCCGGGCTCTCTAACGTACACACCCTTTCTGCATTAGTCCCTATTTCACGTGTTAACCCTCGTGCCGGCTCATGACAGTGAATTCCATCATCTTCTGCCAGTCTGGGTGCTCTGTGTAGGTTAGACGATGAGGTGAGCTGCAGGCCAAACATCCACCCAGGAAAGGGTTTCACGAGGAATAGGCTTCTTCTTCTTCTTGTGTCCTCGGCTGCTTATCTAATATACAACTAACAACACTTCTCGCTAAGCAAGCCAGCAAACTCCCCCTTTTTCTTTGAAAGTGTCGAGCCAATAAATGTCTGCAATGAACAATGCAAAAGCTGCGGCTTCTCTTTCTCTCTAGCTCTTTCACTCTTACCTCGTGTGTGTGCTGGTTCTCCACTGCTGCTTCTACCTCGCCGACTTTCCATCTCTGTTCCTCAGTCTGTCATCTGTGCGTCTTGCCTCTCAGGTGTCCATTTGTGAGGCGGTAAAGGGGGACTTTTTGGTAACAACATAAGAAAACTTTATGTTGACCATTAATAAGATTGTTTTTGTGTTCACTGATCGTATTATCCCTCGAAAACATGCTAATTTTTAGGAAGCATAGTGGAAATTTTTGGCTGTGTTCACACTACAGCCTGAAGTGACCCGATTCCTATTTTTTGTCAAACTGGATTTTTTGATTTTTTATTTTTTTTCCCGTGGTTGTTCACACTATGTGCAACCTGCGTGTGAACTCAAGTGTGAACGGAAAAACGAGCTGAAAGTGTCCCGCATGCACACTAGAGGGCGCAATAACGTCAGCGTTCTCAGAGTTTGGCCAACCGCCATAAAAAGAAGAAGTAGTGTTCATCCATGTTTACTTGCAATAACTTAATCCTCATTTGGTTGTTCTTAGTCGAGTATCAGTGACGTTCAGGTCGGATGAATGCGACCTGGACGTTGGGTCACATTTGAATCGGATACGTATCGGCCCGGGTCGCATTCGAAAAAAAATCCGACCTGTGTTGTTTAGACTGTCATGAAACGATCAGATACAGGTCGAATTATGTAAAAAAAAAAATCTAAATTGGGTCACTTCAGGCTGCAGTGTGAACGCAGCCGCCCATGTTGTTCAACGGTAGTAACCCAGGGCAACAAAAAAAAACAACGGACAAGAAGCAGATATAAAAGTTTAACTTAAATGCAGCAGTTGTGCCCTGAACAAGGCTTTTTTTTTTTTTTTTGCATCGTTTTTTATGAATGCGCATTCAGTGGCGAGTTAGGACCCCCGAGTAAAAACTTCGGTAAAACCAAAGTAGTATTTTTACTCAAGGTTATCATACAGTGTGATCCAGAAACCTAACGGTGCGTTCACACCAACCGCGCTCTATTCAAAGTCTGTGTGGAGACTCGTCGAGGCGTCTAGCGCGGTGCAATGTGAACCGTTTGGAGCGTTTGACTCATCAAGAGCATCCAACGCGTCCGACAAATAAGGCGGCAACGAAAAACAACAGCTAGAGCAATTTTGACACGTCTGATGCGCCTCCACATAGACTTCGAATGTAAACCAGACGTGTGAAACGCTAGGTGTAGAGCAAAATGTCAAGCGTCTGCATTCAAGGTGCACACTTGAAGCGTCAGACGCATTTTTGATGTGAATGCACCATAACCATTGGTGTTTAGCAAGTCCTGTTAAGCTCTAGATGGGTTTAAATTAATACAAAATGACTTTGTATTAATTTAATGGACATTTCTTTGACATAACGTCATTTCCAGAGAACAAACTCTGGATTTAGCTAAAAAAAAATATCAGAACATAATGGAGATAATTTGTTGATGATGGACCCTTTGGATCTTGGGGATTATTCTCCCTTCTCCCTCAGAAGCTGTCAAGTTCAGCACGTTTGTTTTTGTGGGGTTGTTTCAGCGTTGAGCATCTTTACTGTTCATTATGAGGAATGTGACATCATTAAAATCTCCAAGAACTGGAGCAGTGTGAAAAATATCACAAAGCTATAAGCTCTTGTTGCATAGAATGTTTTATTCCAACGATGTCAGCACAATTAATTCATTGAAGACTCCTTATAAAATTTATTGGACAAAGTATTAAGTACTAATGAGAGTATAAACCTTACTGATGTTTCCCTTAAGGTATATTTTTTCCCTGTCCTAACTTACAACTTAGTTATCAGCGTAATAAGATAACTCCATAATGCAAAGTTTATGACCCTGAAAGATTAAATAATTTCATCCTCAGTCATTTACCAGGAACATTTGAATTCACTCAACAATGAATGATGTATTTTACTGTGTGAGCAAGTCTTCTGGCTCCAGTTTGGGTTTTTTTCCATGATTTTAACGTATAAAGTAGCAGCGCCTTGCAAAAGCATTCATACATCTTCAACTACATATTTCCCATTTTGTCACTTTTTAGTCACAAACTTGTATGTTTTCTCCTGGTTATGTGATATACCAACACAAAGCAGTTCGTAATTGTTAAGTGGAAGAAAAATGTTGAAGCATGCATTTGTATTTAGCTCTCATAATTTTATACTTGTAGAACCACCTTCCACTGAAATCAGAGCTGCGACTATTTTGAGCTGAGTTAAAATTTTGAAATTCTCAATTTAATTTTGGTCTGGACTTTGACTGGGCCATCCTAAGACATGAAAATGCTTATATTTGAACCATCCAGGTCCAGGTCTGTGAGGTTATTGTTTTACAGCCAACTACAAATTCTCCAGTTTTATCCCTGACCAGCTCTCAGATCTTTAGTTAAAAAAAAGACAGAAAATCATTTTTACATTTCTCTCCACACTGCTCTAAGTTGTGTTGGTCTGTCACATAGCATCCAAATTAAATGCAGTGACATTTAACATGACAAAATGTGAAAAGGTTAAAGTAGCATGAATTCTTTTGCATTTTACTGTTGGCCACATTCAATGAAGCAAAGTGGTATATTTCTTTACACCTGTTCTTTACAGAAGTTAGTGAAAAACCACAGTGTTAAAACAAAAACCTGTTTCAAGATGCTGCACTGCTCTTGCCATGGCATGCTTTGCACTTTTCTCCAGGATGAAACCTTTCAGAGTCAGCTCAGCTGATTCCTGCAGCATGCTTTTTTCTTTTTTTTTTTGTCTTTTTACTCTTTAACACCTACAGCAAAGGAATGCAAGCAAACATTAAGTGTATTTGTCTATGCTTGGATACTGTTTTGTGACTGTCTTTGTTATCCTGTTTATCCACCAAGTTCCAGTCAGCATGTGGATCACAGTTGGAAACATCGTCACTCTCAAACGATTAGCGCCGTGCGGCCGTAAAAGCATCGACATCCAGCAGCCACGCTGCTGAAATGAGATCTGATTTGGATTGAAAACAGATTTCACACATGGAGAGATGGATATTAAATTAGGAGTTAGGATAATTTAAATGTGCAAGTTTAAAAATTTGGTTCAGTCAGTTTGAGTTACATAGTTTGTACAGTATTGTTGTGTTAGCAGCAGTGTAGTTGTGCCAGGGATGCTGAGTGTGTTTGTCGGCAGTGGTTAGCTAACGCTTAGCCTCTGCCCGGTTGTGAATGTGTGTGAGCAGGTCTCGCAGCGCCGCTGGATCCGCTTCCTGCCGTTCTGATCGGGACGTGTCGACGGCTCGCAGGTCCTCGTTCTGGCGCCGTGTCCTCTGGTTCGCGCTGCCTCTCCAGCTCCTCCTGCTCCTGCTGGTGGTCCTCGCCTTCCTGCTGCCGCTGGCGGAGGAGGACTACTGCACCCAGTCCAACAACTTTGCTCATTCCTTCTACCCGATGCTCAGCTACACTAACGGACCGCCTCCTGTGTAGGGTGGCAACGAGAACTCTCCGTAATTTGGCTTCCGTGGGACAGGAATGAGAATCGTGCGCAGAAAAATCTCTTCTTTTGTGTGTAGCTCAGAGGATCGAGAATCGCACTACGTTAAGAAATGCTGCGTCATTTCGAGGTGTGTTTTGGCTTAACTCGCGGTGGAGTTCTGCTGGACGAATTTACGGGTCCTTCATCGTGCATTTTTCTGGAGAAGACTGTCAGTGGAAAGCACCAAAGTCAAACGCTGAAAGATTAGCCTGGGGCGACAAAAAGGAACACGAAACAGTTTCATTGCGTTTATTTTTTTACCTGTATTTTTGGGCATGTGGTTTTAATATTTACTTTTCTTTACTTACATCTACGACTGTGTTTGTGCTAAACTGTGTGACGTTTTTAACTTGAACTTACATCCATTCACGTTCGTCTGTCAAGTCAAGTGTTTTATGATTGGACGCAAATCGAGGGGTTTAACCTTTAACATCATAATCTTTTTACATTCTGCTTTTTATTTTTTCAAAACATCTGGTATCTTAAAGATCGAAACTATGACACATAGAACTAATGTATATTTTGTATGACTGTTGGTTAAGTATAAAATATATAAAAGTCCAGAATTATTTAACATGTGTACATAGTGCAGAAGATTACTATGAGAAAAGATGTATATGCAACTACCAACAATAATGAATGCCAAATCCTCACTCCGAATCTTGTCTTTAATCTGATTTTTCTTTTGTCCATTTTATTAATGAACATAACTTTAAAGCCCTGGTTGCTAAGTAACGTATTTGTCAGTATCTTAGGTGGCATTTGTTGTACATAAAGACCTTTAAATGGCAGCAAATGGAGAACCTGAGACAGAATCATCCGGGGTGGAACGACCTTCTTGGAGGTCCGGGAGCAGAGGAAGACTGTGGTGAGTGGAGCAATGCCAGGGTGTAGCGCCATGGTGACGACACACATGATGATGATGGCTGTGAAGAAGCTCCTCAAGCAGTTTGATGATTTCATCGTTTGAAAGAGATAAAGACGTCGAGTTCAGGCCCAACGTCTGAGAAACCTTTGACTGGAAATCCAGCAGCTACAAAGAGAGACGAAAACGCTCGGTTCACTGTGAGCGCAACAAGCTTTACTCTAAATTAATAAGAGCCTTGCAAAACTTTGACGCTTCCTGACGTTTTTATCGCTTTGTCACTTTTGTAAACGTTGGTGGTGTGATTCTGTGATAAACCAACACAATGTCAATGGCACACTTTAAAAACGAGAGCTGCACCAACAATCTTTACACATTTCTCTGCAACAGAAACAAGCAGTAATAATAAAGTAGAAACGATAATAAAATCATCCCATAAAAGCACCGAAAAAGGCTTTACCAGAAACCCATGAAGTGAGTCATAAAGTTCTTCAATAAAATCTTAAAATGAATTTCATATGTGAGGAAGTGAACACTGGTGTTACATTTTCTTCAGCATTTATAAAAACACATGAATATGAGCAGTTAAAGTAGCAAGTAAAGCAGGGAAGTTATTCACAGTTTCAATCTGAAGACAAGAAGATAATCTGTTCACATGAGACAAAAAAAAACGTAACTTTTTGCTTATTTGCAAAGAGCTATTAAGACGTGAGCTTACTGTGCAGAACACTTGATGAAACACAGTGGCAGTAGCATCATGCTGTGGGCATACTTTGTTTTTATAAGGACAGTAAAGCTGGTCAGAGTTTATTAAAGCTGAAAAAGACTTGAAACTGTTTAACTATCAACAGCCAATGGAGTATAGAAGCTTGTTCACAGATTTCTGATCAAATGCAGTGCAAAATTACATTTGAAAATGTTTAAGGTGTATGAATGCTTTTGCAAAACACTGCAGACGGTTGATTAAAAAAAAAGGTCAAATGTCTGCTCAATAGATTTGATTCTCAAACTGTTATCTAACCAAAGTTGAAGTTTCTGACTTTGGACCAGTTGTTTACTTAAAAAAAACAACTTAATTTGTTTACAGAAGAATAGTCTTGGTTTCCCTCCAGCTTTCTGCCCTAACCTTGTGACTTTCCTCCACCGAGTCGAGAAAATGACTGAACAACAAGGAGACGAATCCATTGGCTCTGCTGGAAATGTTACGACTGGACCTCACTCACCTCCCTCTGCCGGTCAGACAGCTGAGTCAGGCTGAGTCTGAGGACGTCGAGCTCCTCTCGCTCCTCTCGCTCCTCTCTCATCTTCTTCTCCTGGTCCTGAAGGTTCGAGCCGCTCAGCTTCTTCTCCTCCTTCGCCTTCCCATCCAGCAGCAGACTCGTCTTCTGCTCCTGCTCGCTCTGACTCTGCTCTGTGACTTTCAGCTTGGCGTGTTGAACACAGTGGAGACCCAGATGTTTGCGCTTAAGCCAAATTATGCTGACCTTTATTTAGATTAGGTAAGTAACTCTGACACTTGAATACGTGCTCAAATTATGTCAAAATGATTTTTACAATCATTCAAAATGATTTTTTTAAAAAGATAAATTTACAAGGTGTTACGAGGTAAAAGAGCCTCTAGAGTGACCCTGAATCCCAGCCTTTCTCCCCTCTACCTTGAGCTCGTCGGTGTGGGTGAGCTGGGCCTTCAGCTCGGTGTTGGACAGCTTGGTTGCCCTCAGTTCTGCCTGGAGACGCTCCAGCCTTTTTTTTAACTTCCGGGCCTCCAGAAGAGCGTTGTTTTGTTCTGCAGACAGCACAGATCGACTTCTCCTCCTCTCCTCCTCCAACTCCAAAACCTTTTTCCTCAAAAGCTGGACGTGGAGATCTTTTCTGTCCAGTTGGTCCTTTTGGGACTTTACCTACAAGGATTGAGCAGATTTTTACTGTTGTTCAGAGAGGAAGCAAAAGAGTCGCGTCAGGTTTATTTGTTTGTGTAGCAACTTTCACCAACAACGTAGTAAAAAGTGGTTTACATTGTAAACACGTTAAATAGTCAATTATTACAAAATAAGCAGTAAACATTAGATTTTGTCATCACCAAATATTCTGATAAATGTCTCAGTTATTATCAAAAGCAACTTTTAGCCTTGATTTAAAGGAGCTCAGTCTTTCGACTATCTTGCAGTTTTCTGGAAGTTTGTTCTGGATTAGAGGAGCATAAAATCTTCAGAGTGAGTTTCTACAGTTTTACCTTCTGCTTCAAGCTGTATGTCTGCATTTTGCTCTCCACCAGAGCGGCTGCCTCTTGTCTGTCGAGCTGTTCTGCGCGTGACCGGACGAGTTTCAGCCTCATGTCGAAGCCCAGGTCAGGGTCAATACCGTCGACCTTCATCGTCTCAGACAGCCGCTCCACAAACTCCTCATACTGCGGAGAAATCGAGGGCAAAACACCTGAATGACTGGCTACGTCTCCATCAGTTTCGTCTCTCATCTGCGCCAGTGGCTTCTCTCACTTGCTTGTTGCTGCGTTGTAGTTCGTCCCGATGCAGCTCTGCCTCCAGCCGCTCCATCTCCAGACTCTGCAGTTGCCTCCTCAGGTCCTGGGCTTGCTGCTCGGCAAGCTGAGCCCTCTGCAGCGTGCCGAGCTGGAGCGCCGTCAGCTGTTTCAGTTCCTCAGAGGTGTGACGCAGTCTCACCTCCATCTGTGATACGGTCTGCCACGCCGAGGAAATCAACATTAATAGTTGGAACATGCTCAAGGTGTAGGTGGTGAAGGGATTTCTTGACATATCTTGGAATATTTTCAATGAAAAACAGTAAGAACAATTCAAGTACTGAATAAAATGCGCTTCTGCTTTTATGCATTTGGTTGTGTTCACGACGTTCCCAATTCAAATTACAATAGCTTGCAATATAATGATGAATATAACAGATACTTCAGCTAATTTCTTTATCATTGATAACCAGTGAACCTTTCTATTTTCACTTTACAAATAAACTTCATTTTATGTGATGGACCAACGCAAGTTAGTGTTTTATAATGAAGAGAAATTAAAATAAACCATTCTGGATGTGTTGCTTTATCACTTTTATTCTTCACAGAACAATTGAATTGTACTGAGAATAAAATTCACTAGTTGCTCGATTAAAAAATAAGTGATCTGTTTGTACCGTATTTTAGGGCTTCCAGAGTGAAGTGGACCAAATGCAAAAGCACGCCACACATTTCAGATTTCTACTTGTAAATAAAGTATTCATTTTCCTTCCACTTTTCATATGTGCACTACTTTGAGTTGGTCTATCAAAAATGAAATAAAAAATATAAATATGTGAGGTTGTAAAGTGATAATGTGAAAAGATCAAAGGAAAATGAATAACTTTGCAAGGCGCTATAAAAAAAACTTCAAAAGTCACTCAAGTAGTGTAACAGCTAATTTGTGATGTCTTTGTCTTTTCCTCTGCGGCCTGAAAGAAAATTAAATCAGGAGACTTATCTGCTGTAACTAGTCACCTTGTTACAGAAGCCGTCTAAATGGTGTAAGACGTCTCTCTCTGTGGGCAGGAACTCAAGCTCAGTCTTCTCCTGCAGCAGACCAGCCACCTTTTCCAGGAACCGCTGAAGTTTCAACTCAGCCGCCCGGGCCTTGGACTTACACTCCTCCACCCGTTTCTCCAAACAGCAGGACTCTCGCCTGGCGGCCTCTATCACTCTCCTGCTGGCGTCAAGGCTTTCGCTTAAGGTCCGTTTCTCTGTCTCCACGCCCCTCCTTCCCACCACCAGGCCTTCCAACTCCTGAAAGACCCAGCGTCACATGTTAACATTTAGAATGGACGCAAACTTTGAGTGATGTTTTCAGTTTGAATCCATTTGTAACCAGCAAATAGATGTTTTATTTAATTAATAAGGGGAAAAACAGTGTAAAATCCAGACAAAAAGAGGCAACTTTGAGAGTGAATGTAACTCTAAAACACATTGAAAATAGTATTTCTACCTCTTTGAGAGAATCAAGTGCTGCTGCACTGCCGGCTGTCTTCTTCTTCTCCTGATCCAGCTCTGCCATCAGCCTCTGTGCCGTCTCTCTGCTGGCTTTACACTCCAGCTCACAAGATTTGACATTCTCCTCCAAAACAGCAATCCTCATCCTCAGTCTCTCCTCCTCGTTAGATGGGTAACAGGGGCAAATGACACATTTCACAAATACTGCGTACACTTTTTCTTTTATTTGAGTCAGAAAGTTTCCAATAAAGAGATATAAACATACCTCATCAGAATTTTCCAAGATTTCCATGTCAGAAGTTTAGCAGAAGAAGTGAGGGTGCAGAAGAAAGTTGTTTCTGTTGTATGACGTTTCATGGCAACGTCAAACAGTCTATACATAGTTCAACCAGAGGGGGCGCTCTTATGTTAAATGCCTAAGCAAAACATTAACTCTATTTCTACGAGGCTCTTGCTAATACCAATAAATAATATGCAACGCATAACTTCACCAGAATAATGTTAAAAAATAAGCACAAATCCTTCTCAGTTAAGAATGCGCCTCCTTTTTACCACATAACATATAACTTATCTTAAACGGGTGTTTCAGCTTTCACCGTGACTCTGTACTGATGTCGTTGCGCTTCTATACAGTGTTTTAACGTAACAAGTGGTAACCTCAAGTTGCATTCAAGTACAACCAGAGTGACTTTACCCCGTATTTTAACGCATATACCACCTGTTTTGATTACCAGGTATTAACCTCAATCAATAAAAAATAAAAAAATAAAAGATTTAACAAAACCAAACGTAGAAAAGATGTTCTTGAGATTGAATTTCTGTATGACAAAGTGAAATAAAAAATATTAATCTTCTACTATAACCCGCACATTTCCCCACAATATAAGTAACATCGCTGTTTTGAAGGGGCCCGGTCAGTGTTCAGTCTCGAAGAGTTTAAATAATTTTAGAAATGCAACTTTCAATAACAAAACATTTCTCTATTATTATTGATTCCCATTTTATTTTGTGTCTTCATCGTTTAAAGCCTTTCTCGTTTCTTATCACAAACAAACGTCTTGCATTAATGAGAACATATTTTTTATCTAAACCTGTTGGAGTAACATCAATTTTGCACGAGTTGACTTGAATGGACCGTGAAGTTTAAAATGCAGCCTTAAAATGCCGTGTAGAATCGCAACTGCAGTGGTAAAACGCATTTTGACATATGACGCATATGCACGTATTAATTATTATTTTGTGTGATATGAACAAATGTGGCACATAAAGGGTCATTACTTCGCCACATTGTAGGAACCGTGTCAGAGTAATTCATGTAGTTTTAACATAAAACTTAAGGCTGTGAGGTTTTTACCTGCAAGTCAAGACTCTGGACTTACAAGACCCAACTGAATACGTCACGCTACACAGGAAGTGCGGAACAACATCAGCTTGTGCGAGGAGAAACACGCCTCCTGGGTCAGTCACATTTGCTGTCAAGCAATTTGAGACAGTTTATGGTTTTCTTTTAACACTTTGTTACCAGTTGCCGCTGTTTTACCACATTATCTCTGGCTTGTTTCAAGACGCTGTGTTTTCCGTCCCCGGTAAGTCAAAGGCTAATGTTGCACGGTGGCTTTTAGCATGTTGTTAGCTTGTTTTCAGAGGTTATTACCTGCTCTGAACTGTCGTAGTTTTTACTGTAAGCTTACTTAAATTTTTATTTATAATCTGAGCCAATCGGGTTTACTTATTGTTGTTCCTGCTGTCTGTATTTTTATGTATTTCTCTTTCCCTCTTATATTGCAGAACACCTTTGCATCAGAAAGATGCTTCTTCGGACATTGTGGTCGAGACTGGGAGCTCGGCAGCTTGCTGGGAGCAGACCAGTCTGTATTGTTTCTTCAACCACTCTTACCCAATGTTTGAAGCCCAGCAACAACGAATCTACCCCAATGATTAACTCCTGGTCATCTACAACCACAAGAACCTTTTACTTAAACTCATTTAACCAGCAGTGCATGCATAATCCTACACCTACAAACTTCATATGTAATCAGGCTCGTTTTTATTCATCTAACATTGTACAGTCAGTGCTAAAGCCAACCTTAAAACCAGTAATAGTGCCTCCTACAGGAAAAAGACCTCCTAAAGGGCCACGAACTAAACAGCCTTCTCGGTCCAACCAGCCTTCAAAGAAAGAGGATGAGGTGATGAAATTAGTGATTATTTGTTTTCCCATCGGTTGCTGCCTGGTTAAGTCATTAATTCAGGTGTTATTTTGTCTGCAGGATATGATGCAATGCATAGCCTTTGCAACAGCAGACCAGTATCATTTGCCGACACTCAGCCACGACTTGATAAACCACGGCTTTCAAGAAATAGATTTACCAAGAGGTACTAGCCAAGCAGCTGTTATATCACAACTTGACTCTGAGGAACGCTGCTTTGAGTTCTTCTCACTGCCCTGTTTTCATTTCAGATGCATCAAACGTCCTGGTGATAAGCACCGAAAACGCTGCTAAAGTAGACGACGATGCGCTTATTTTTTTCTTCAGGTAGAAACGACGAGCTTCGTCACAAACAATAAGTGTTTATGACTTTCTTTCTTCTTCTTCTTTTTTTTTTTACATCTTTATTGTATATTTTTATATTAAAATGACATCATAGTTGTTGAATATCATTTTAATTGTGGACTTTAGTGATTCTTGAGAACCACAGTTTGCCCACACCGTGGACGAAATGACGATACAACAAACAACTTTACGGAGTTTCAAAGCAAAGAGTTGGGTTCACAAATTTGAATTCATTTCATTTTTCTAATCTTTAAATACTCAAACATATAAATACGGGCCCTAATATGTGCATGCAGCCCCGTTAATGTTTAGATAAATCCCCTTTAGCAGATCACATCTCACCTACACGCATTCCAATAACAACCTCCAAGTATTATTATGCCTTTTTATTTAGATTTTGTGGTGACAGTGGCCTTTATTAGTTATATATTATGTAATATTGATAATAGAAATATCCGACAAAGAAAGGAGAGAGACTAAATGCCTTCTGGGACAGAAGAAATAAAGACTGAGAGCTATTTAGCCACTTTGACTAGAAGTATGTTTAGGGGATCTGAGGAAAGGCTTTTAATTCAAAGGACACACAAATCGTCAAGCATGGTGGTGGCAGTGTCATGCTGAGAGGGTCATTTAGCTGCCACTGTCACAGGTGCATTGCACTAAGTGGTTGGAGTAATGACGAAGGAGGATTACCCCCTTTTTTGTTTTTTTTTTACTTCAAATCCACAACTAGTTGGTCGAAACTTGGATACCGTTTACTGGTTCTAGAAAGACTCTGAACGCACAATCAGGACCGGTTCAGGAAGGACAGCCGTCTGACATTTAGTATTTAGACTTAACACAAATTTTCTTTGTTGAAAATGTGTGAACTTTACTCAAAAACGCAAAATAAGGCCGATTGAATGAGATTTACTTGCTCATTCAATCAGGGATCTTGTTGGTGGCTACAAAAAAAATTTACTGCAACAAACTCGGAGACATTTAACCACATATTCAGGTTTGTGTTGAGCATTTAGGTATAAGTTTGTGAGAAAATCTGCTCAAACTGTAAAATCAACAATAATTGGGATTGTTTGTTGTATCATAATTTTACCCTGGAAAAAGAAATGTTGGAATAAGTAATTAAAAGCCAATAAATTTATAAATGTTTTGTGAATGTTTCATCAAGATTGTGTAGCTTGGTCTAAAACATAACCTGTGTAAAATTAAATTAAAGTTTGAATCAACTGGAAAAGAAGAAACTCTTGTGGAAATTAGTTTTCTATCATTTTCTGATTCTCAGTGTGAGCCTTGGTGTTTTGGAAAAACTTGTTCTGACGTTCCAAATCTGAATTTCAGGGAAGGATCCGTCGTTTTCTGGAATGTCCAGGAGAAAGAGGTGAACGTTACCTTTAGCGTTTCCAAACTGAACCCGTTTCTACATCAGATCACCTGTTGACAACAGAGTTTGTTCTTGTTTTGTGCAGATGAAGAAGGTTTTGAGGTTACTGGAACATCATGAGATTCAGCCTTACGAAGTTGCTTTAGTTCACTGGGAAAATGAGGAGATCAACTACACTGTGGGAGAGTACGAGTTGCTTCAACGTCAGCCGGGGTTGTTGGTGTTCCTGAATGCTTCCCGCTCATTAAAACATTTAAATCTTCTCCTCAGAGGAAACACAAAGCTGGAGAAAGGCAACTTCATTCTTAGTTACGACATGGATCAACAAGAGGCTGTCCTGGAGAAATTTGCATTTTCAAACGCTCTCTGTCTGTCAGGTGAGAATAAGTGAATACTACTGACTTGCTTTGGGTTTCGGTTTTAAGCACTTTTTTACTCTTAGTTTTTTTTGTTGTTGTTTGTTTTTCAGTAAAGTTGGCGATATGGGAGGTGGCTTTGGACAACTTTGTAGAGTCAATTCAGTCAATCCCAGAGGTACAATGGATATGGCGGAGAGAAACTCTACGCATATTTTATGATGCCTAACGCCAGCTATTTGAAAATCTAAATGTGAAGTAATTTGTTTTGCTTAGATGCTGAAGTCTGGCAGGAGAATCAAACTATCCTCTGCTGAGGTTATGCAGAAGATTGGAGAGCTATTTACGTTGAGGTAAATTCATTTTTCTCCAAACAGCGGCTCACTCGTTTTCTATTTCATTTTTACGACTTAAGAGAAAGCCAAAGCTTTCCAATTACCCGTGGCGCCAGCCTCTTCACTTGATTTGCTATTTTTACCACTTCAGGATCGACGTAGTGCCCGTCTTGTGCGGTCACGTTTACGGTCGCCTGCCTCAGTCATGACCATAACTTTAATCGTTTTTTGCTCTCTGCCTCCTGCAGACACTGCATCAACCTGAGGTCCGACCTTCTCCTCACTCCCGATTTCTACTGGGACCGAGAAAACTTAGAGAAGCTCTATGACAAGACGTGTCAGTTCCTGAGCATCAACCGCAGAGTCAACGTAAATGCAGCTGCAGAGCACGGATGAGTCATTAACAAGAGCCGTAGCGAGATGTTTAGCTCCCTTCTTTGTGCGTTACTGTCATTTGTAGGTTGTGAACGAGAAGCTGGAGCATTGCACGCAGCTGACGGACCTGATGAGGAGCCACCTGAGTGAAAAGCACAGTTTGAGGTTGGAGTGGATGATAGTCATCCTCATTACCATTGAGGTACAGTGGATTTATTTCACCCCTTTATTTACAGTAAAGAAAGATTTGTTCATGATGTTAAAACTACAAATTCTAGATTTTTGGGGGTTTTATGTTGAAATACCAACACAAAGAAGTGAGATAAAAGGGAATTTGTCTTTTGTCCCCTTTATTCTGAGACTCCTAAATAAAATCCAGTGCAACGAATTGCTGTCAGAAGTAACCTAATTGTTTGTCCACTTGTGTGTAATTTAACCTCACGCTTGGACTGATGTGGAAATATTTCGTGTACAAATTCATGTCTTTTGATGTGCAAAACTAGCGGGTAAAAACCCCAAACACCTCCAGCTGCAGAGGTTGTTTGAAAACTGTTTACTTTTCTCTCTACTTCGCATTTCTGCACTGCAACATGTTGGTGTACCAAATAAAATCTCAATGAAATAGAAGGTTTATGTCACAAAATGCAAAAAAAATATATATATTTTACAAAAGCACTGCTTAATATCTCGGCTGTGTGATTAATCTGTGTCCTGTTCTCCTTGAAGGTGATGTTTGAACTCGCAAAAATGATCTTCTAACCTGCTGACCACAGAAAACACAAATCTATGAATGACATTAGAGACTTCAAGGGAAGAATGCTGTGCTGTGCTCAGGTATTCATTCACTGCTATTTCACAACGAATCGCTGACGCAACCTGAAAATGTGAAGGGGACCCGATTAGTTTTAGGTTTGTTCCTCTTTCAACAAAGGGACACTTCTCAAACGCACAATTTATCTATAAACATGTCCATTCATCCATTGTTTACTCTCACTTATCCTTCCAGGATGGATTGGTGCTGAGCCTGGCTAAATGTTTGCTCAGATTTTTGTTCAAACTTGTTGAGTATTTGACTGTTTTTGTATTTAAATTTTAAGAGAATTATGAAAACGTTATTCGTGTGACTCATTCATGTTAAAAGAAAGAAGAATAAATTCTTACACAAATGTGTCTGCTCCTATTTGGTCCCCCAACAAAAAGCGTGAGTTCTGTCCTGGACGTTTTGATATGCAGACCACTGTTTGAATGTAAAACATGAGCCGTAATAATCTGTTAAACTGACGGCTGAATTAAGACGTTTCAATAACACAGGAGAGTTAGAATATGTGCAGGTATTATTTTATTCAAATAAAACAATGTTTTAATAATAAAATCTTGCTGATACACGAATAAAGGCATCTCAGAGTTGGGTTTTACATCTTGCAACTTTTGACAAATTCTTTGAAATCAGAATATATGGAATAAAAGGAAGAAAGAAGAAAACTTTTTTTTTGTTTGTTTTTTTCCTTCAGCTTGAATACATAACTGATTGTATCCAGATAATCCTTTTAGTTGTTGATTCATAAACATTTGGGCAGAAAAATGGAACAAGAAGTATATTATTATTATTATTATTATTATTTATTATTAAGGCTCAAAGATCAATATTTGGGTACATTCAATGTCAGACTTTTCTACGGTGATGTGGCATGCTCCCTGTCTCCTTGAAACTGACTTGGTGGTATCTCTTTTTGATTGTAAATATGCACAGTAGAGCCTGTATGAGCTTTAAAACAGACATTATTTACAAGATAAAATATAGTAACATATCTGAAATATGTTTAGGTCTGTAATAGATTTTGTAAAATTGTAAAGGACTCGCATTCAAACGTGTTCATTCCCACACAAACCTTTTTGTTTCTGTCACATTACAGCCGCTAACAGCGCTGTATTATTACGACTGTGTAAAATAACGTGCAACTGTAAGGTGGAACGAACATCATGGTTTTCTACTTTGTTTACAAACACATCTCAAAAGTGTGGTGTGCTTTTATATCCAGCCCCTTTACTCAGCTAGCTTTAAATAAAATTTAGTGCCTTCTGGGTTATTTTTTAAAAACATTTCACAATCTGAACAAATCGGAGCTTTGTTTAATTCGTCATCTGAAAATTGAAAGAGTAGATATGGCACTTGTGCGAGCTACTATAAGGAGGTTTTGACTCTAAAAATGAAACCACAGCTGCAATGGAATGGTTTAGATCAAATCATTTTTTGTTGTGTTAGGATAATCAAGTAGAAATATGGACTTAAATCAGCTGTGACGCGCTTGAAATGGACACTGTCTAACCAATCTGTCAGAGTTTGAGCTTTTTTGTAAAGAACGAGCAAAGAAATTTGGTTTCTAGATGTGCAAAGCTGGTAGATGCCAAAACTCTTGCAGCTGTGATTGCAGGAAAAGCTCAGTGTACAAAGAATTGTTTCAGAGGAGATACAAATTACTTCCACACTTTTAAGATTATTTGTAGAAAAAAACGTGTAATTTTTTCTACAATTACACGTAACAACCACAAACTCAAAATGCATTTGAGTTTGTGGTTGTTACTTAAGAAAATGTGAAAGTGTTCAAGGAGTATGAACCCTTTCACAAGGCTCTGCAGGTGAAACAACTAAAAGACTGAATGATGAAACATACGTGGTCATAAATAGGACAGGCTGCGAAATATCTACATACATTAGTATATAAAAAAGGTGTGTGCAGTGTCAGAGTACAAACGTAAATACTGCTTCCGAATTCTCTCAGGTACTGTTAAAATCACTTTTACTTTTCAAAAGATAAAAAAAATTAATATAATGTTAAAAGTGGAAGAATTGGACATGATTAGTAGTCTAAGTCGCACACTTTGGAACAGCCATGTTTCAGTGAGAGGTTGATGCATTCACATCTGAAATCACTGCAGTCACCCTGAGAAGGTCAACAGCTTCCCTGTCCGAACTTCTCTAACCACACCTCCATCATACTTAATGTTATGTTTAAAATCAAGAATGGTTCCACCACTAAATATGGGAATCGTACTGGATTAACTTGATGTCATGGGAAACGCTGCAATGGCTTTTCGGAACGTTCGTCCTTTGTTATGATTGTCCAACCTTGGAAAAGACGAGATAAAGCACCTGTTAGTCATTTGAGACAGATAATTGAAGACTAAATTTCTTAAATGAACAAGTGATTCTGAAAATGCACTAAGATTTACCTGTCGTTAACCCCAGAGACGGGATGTGTTAGCTTCATTCCACCGCGGAGACGCTGGTCCCCAGGTCCTCGAGTGCAACAGTGAAATCCTCCCCTTCACTTTCCATTTCACTCGTTTCTTTTCTCAGCGCGTCTCGTTGACTTTCTGTGTCCTCGGCCTCCAGGCTGCATGCCATCTCAAACTCCAGCTCAGGCTCTGCTTCATCCTTTTCTTCACTTTCACTCTGCAGCTTGACTCGTTCATCCACCTTTTCTGTGGATGCTTGCATGTCCTGCTGTGGATAGATGTCCTCCTCCGCGTCCAGCCAAACATCTTGATCGTTTTCGTCCTCTGATTGTCTGAAAGCCCAGCTCTTTTTCGCCTCGGAAAGCAGAGGCTTTCTCAGGAACACTGCTCTCTTCTCTTGTCTTGCTGGTTGGCAAACCTCCACTGTCTGAACCTCTGCGATGACTCTTTCAGTGGATTGTATTTGTTCCAATGGTTCTATTGTTTCCACTGCTTGGATACCCACATCCTGTAGCACTGGCTGACTTGCGATCACAGCCCTTTGGATTAAATGCGAGTCCGCTTCTGGTTCTGTGATACTGGTTGCTTGCACTGCAACCTCATTTAGCTCCGTCTGTTTCTTGCCTTCATCTCTTTGACGTACAGACTCTGCTGACTCCTCTGCCTGAACTCCAGCTTCAGAAACATCCACCTGCTTCACAGGTTCAATTCTCTCTACAGGTGCAGCAGAGGGCCATGTTGAGGCTTTGGCTTGAGCAAACTGTATGTTCAGTTTGAACTCTAAAGACAGGCTAGAAGGGGACTCCAGGTTGCCTACAGATGAGATTACTCCAGTGTTTTGGGGGACTGCTAATCCAGCATTGCCAGGTGTAGCAAGCTGTCTTTGCGTACTTGTCAGAGGTTCCATGGTGGTTTCATTTGGGCCCTTTCCAGCTAATTCCTCTGTTCTTGCATCTCTTGCTGCGGTGCATACTTCTGGCTTGTCAGGTTTTGCTTCCTCCAAATCCTCTTTGTGATCCTCAACAGAGATTTCTGGGGTTTGTGGAATAATTAAAGGTACCTCGGATCCTCCAAGGCATTCTTGCTCAGGCAGGATTCCAGAGTTATCAGTGATGACAGTGGCCTCCTCCTCTTGTCTTTTGATGGCCGTCTCAGTGCCGTCATTGATCACCTTCTCATCTTCCATCTCAACTGATTCCTTTTGGTCTGTCTCACATACTTCTATCATACTTACTGACTCTTCCATGGCTTGTTCTACATGTTGGGTGGCCATCTTGGACGGCGTTTCCAGTAAGTTACTCGTCACATGCTGCATAACTTCTTGAACTGTCACCTGGATTTCTTCAACAGTAGTTTCTTCTTCAACTCCTGCAGTGGCTAAGAGGTCGTCTACTTTCTGAATGCTTTCATGGCACACATCAATGACTTCCTTATCTTCTGTAATGCCTACTTGGATCACTGTGTCAACGGCGTTCTGGGCTGATGTGATGTCCACATCCATCAGGTGCACCTGGACTTTGTGATTCACCTCGATCTCCACAGGCGGCACGCGCATTGTCAAAACAGCAATGCTCGGCTCTGCTGCCTGATTAATGTCATCTAGCACTAACGGGGTTGCAGTCTCTACTGTATCATTTATTTCTATCTCACTGGCCGTTTTACTCATCAAAACTTCTTGAACCACATTAGGTTTCTCACTTGAAACGTCTTGTAAATTACTCATAACTTTATGTGATATGAAGGTGTGATCAGCCACCTTTATCTCGGCAGCTGACAGTAGGTCCGTTTTATCCCCCTCTACTGTCTCCTGCTGCTCACAGAGATTCACTTCACTTTTAGGTTCTTCTGAAACTTCAACCAGGTCTACACAAACTGGCTGGGTTTCCTCGGGACATGTTGTTCTTTCTAGGACTTCGGCAGTCCTTGCCTCCTCGTTAACTGAGGATACATGAACTGCTGTCAATGCTGGTAACCCCTCCATGTTTTCAAGAACATTTTCTTCATGCTCAACCTTAGCATCGCATGGTTTAGTATCAGTTTCCTCATCCAGCTGCAATACATCTTTCCCCTCTGGTTTTTCTGGAGCAATGTCTTCTGGCTGTGGAACGTCTTCAAGTAACGTTTGCGTTTCAGGTTCCTGAGTCTTACTTTCCTCATCACTTGGTGCAGTTGTTGATTTGCATGTCTCTAAATCTGAGGCAATATCTTGTGGACTAGGAGGTAAACCTTCCAGTTCCACAGATGGATGTTCCTTTGACTCTGTAATAATTAGTTCTTCTGTGACCATTTCCAATGCTGAAGTGTCATGTATCACTTCCACATCAGATGCTCCAGAGCTAATTGCTACTGCATCTGGCGGAACTGCAGCAGCTTCTGGTTCCTGAGCGTTCTCTGTTTCAGGAGCGTCCTCCACTTGAATGATTCCTTGAATCAAACATTCAGGTTCCTCTTTTGGTTTTTCTTCAACTGTTTCTGCTTTTGGTATGGCATCAGTAGGTGTTGCATCTTTTCCTAGAACCTCCACTCTGCTTTCTTCTGACGCCAGTATGTCTTCTTGAAGATCATCTGTGGCTTCTTGTACAACATCTGTGGCTTCTTTAACATCAGAAACGTGTGTAACATCAGGAGACTCCAGTGTAGGAATTATTTTTTGTCTCTCTTTGTCAGCTTGTTCTTCACTTTCTTCAGAGAGAGACTTTAGCAGTTCAAGTTCTTCTGCATTTGTTACAGTAGATGAAATGTTTTCTGAAAACAGTGCTGACTGATTAATGGACTGACCTGCATCTTCTTCTGAAGTCAATATTGGTACTTCTGGACATATCAATTCTTTGATTTGAGCTGCATCTGTTTGTGGCTCTTTGTCTTCTGGTTCATCATGTTCCTCTTGTTTTTCATCCTGTATGTCTGCTTTAGCCTCTTTATTAAGGGACTGAACTAGATCCTCTTCAGATGTCACCGTTGGTGTTTCTACAGATTTCAATTCTTTGAGTTCAGCATTGTCAGTTTGAGTTACATCCGTTTTGACCTCTTTGTCTTCTTGCTCATCAGTGACTTTAGTGAGAGACTCTTCTTGTTTGGGTTCTTCTTTTTCAGCTGGCGAAAGGTCTGGCAATGACACTTCATCAAGGGACACAACTGCATCCTTTTGTGACTCTAACGTTGGGGCTTGAGCATTTTCAAATCCTCCTGTATCTTCTGACTGACGGATTTGGGCTCCATCTATTTGTGATTCTTTATCTTCTTGCCCATCTCTGACTTCAGCAAGAGACTCCAGCTGTTTAGATTCCTCTGTATGTTTTTCAGCTGGTGAAGAATCTGGCAATGATGACACTTCTTTATGAAGGGACTGGACAGCATCTTCCTCTGACTCTGTTATTGGCGCTTGTGCACTTTCTAATGCTTCTGTAACTTTGGAGCTGTCAATTTGCACAGCTGCTATTTCTGGCTCATTCCTCTCCACCTCCTCAGTTACATCAAGAAGAGACTCTACCTGCTTGGATTCTTCTGCATCTCTTTCAGTTGCTGTATCATCTGCCACTGGTGCTTCCTTAATAAGGGATTGGGCTGCATCTTCCTCTGACTCTAACGTTGGTGCTTGAACACTTTCTAATTCTCCTGTAACCTCAGACTGATCATTTTGTGGCTCTTTCTTTTCTGTCTCCTCTGTCACTTCAGGGAGAGACTCTACTGGTTTTGACTCGTCTGTGTCTATATCAGCTGTGAAAATATTTTCTGAAACTGATACTTCTGTGTTGAGTATCTGAACCAGATCCTCTTCCAACTCTGTTGCTGCAGCTTTTACAACTTCTGTCACTTCTGCACTTTGCTCAGTTTTAGCTTCCACTACTGGAGGTTCTTTGTTGTCTTTGGTTTCTTCACTAAGATCCTGTGAGGGTGTTTCAGTTAGTTGAATGGTCTCTGGGGACCTTTCTTCAGGTGAGTGAATATCACACTCTACTTTGGCCACCTCAGCTGTTTCTGCTCTTACCTGTTCTTCCAGCTCATCCACTGCATCATTTTGAGCTTGCTTTTTGGTTTCAGTGTCCTCTTCTGTCACAGTTTGGTCTTCCTCCTTCCCACCTACTTCCTCGGTGTCATCTACTGATGTTACCACTAATTCTTCCTTGGAGTCTGTTTTTCTTCTGTTATTTTCAGCTTGACTAGTAATAGGTTCTTCAGTCGCTGCAACCTCTTCTCCTTTAGTTAAACTCTCTATTGAAACTGCTTCATCTACATCCCCTGCACCTTCAACTACATGCTGCCTCTCTGGTGTAATTTCCAAATCTTTTATGTCTTTTTGTAATTCTGAAACATTGACCTCACAGACGTCATCTGTAGCTGGCTCAGCGGTGTCGAGCTCCTCTTTAGGAACTTCTGAAGCCATTTCTGTAGAAATGACCTCACTAAGGTGAGAGATGCTCTCGGCATGGATTGTTGCTGCGACTTCATTCACCGCATCAATTCCTCCAGCATTTAGGCCTGTCTTTATGCTTGTTGCTTCTGATCCTCGGTGTATTTCCAGCATTTTGGGCTGGTCTAATACAGACGATTCAAGTATTTGACGTGTTACTGAACAAACCGCTTTTTCAGGACTCTGTTCCTCCAAACACACTGGAATTGCGTTCGGGCTTGCGGTTATCGTCTCAGAAACCTGCTGCAGGAGGGACTCTGTGTTCACGATGGTGTACTCTGCTGGGACAGGTGTTGTGTTACCAGACGTTTTTGAAGAGTCTGATAACTGGGAAACTGCAGACACCATCTCTGTTTCATCTGCCAAGGTAACGTCTGCTGGCTCTGGAGCGGTTATGGCTTCAGATGTGATCTCCAGCAGGTCCTCTGCTATTGTTTCGTCTTTTGCTGCTTCCTTCTCCGCCACTGAGGCTGGGGTGGTCTCTGTAATGATCCCCTCCTCTGGGATATCACTGAGCTGTTGATGATTGCTTGAGTCTGTGAGCTCGTCTGGTTCTTCATCTGTAGTTGCGGCTGATGAAGCCTCTTTTTCTAAAGCCCCTTCGTGGCTTGGGATGTCTTTTGACTCAGCGGGCGCAGTGTCCTGCAACTGAACTTCCTCTTTGATCTCAATGGTTTCAATTTGAGGTTCACCATCTGCATCTTTTGCTATATTATTTTCTTTTTCTGCCACTGGTTCTGTTTCAGGTAAATCAAATTCAGACAGTGGAACCACAGCGGGTGTCTCGGAGTCCTCGCCATCGATACTTGCCACCTCTTTACCAACCTCCTCAGGAGAAACATCAACAGACTTTCTTGTTTTTCTTCCTGACAGGAGTTTCTTTATGGAAAAGGCCGAATCATCTTGGCCAGCTTCGTAGGTGCTTTCCTCTTCCTCCTTCACTTTCTTTTTGGGAGTGACAAGTTTTTTAAACGACCTCCATGTTGAGCTTTCGTCATCCTCTGGAGGACTTCCTGTCTGTTTTGGGGATGACGCCAGAATCTCCTGCAGCTCATTAGACGCTCCAATCGGTGGTTCTTTAGAGCCACCATTTTGCTTGCTACCTTCACCATTTTGAGGCACGTCATCCTCAGAGTCTGATGTTTTCCGGCTTCTTCTTCTTCCAGATCCACACAACACAGCTTCCCATGACACAGACGAATCTTTCCTCCTCTTCCCTTCCTCTGTGCTGTGATCTGATATTTGCTCTGCCTCAGCTGATTTCGGTCCATCTTTTGAACCTGGAATTGGCCCCTCTTCATGGTCCACAGATGACTTCTTCCTCCGTTGGGGAGTTACAAGCTTTTTGAATGAAAACCAAGCCCCATCTTCCCCACTCGCCGCCTCTGAAGGAGTTTCCTCTTTCTTGTTATCTGCAGACTCTGCTGATGACAGAAGCTGGTCTGAAACATGATCTCCAGAGTCGGACAGCTTTGCATCACTCGATTTTCTGCCCTTTTGCTTTTTGCCTCGTTTCTTGAAACTAGAACCTGACAAAAGCTTTTTCAGGGGGCTTTCTTGAACAATTTCCTGAGAGTTGGTGATTTCATTTACGACAATAGATGGTGCTGTAGCTGACGTGGTGATTGGCTTTTCCTCTTCAGTTTTCTCTTCATGAAGCTCTTTCTCAGCTGGAGCAAAGTCTTCCTCATGGTGGTGATCACATGCCGCCTGGGTTGCATTTTCCTCTTCTTTTTGTCCTACCTCATCATCTTCAAGCTTCTTTTTCTTTCGAAGGCCGGAAAAGATTCCAGTTGTAAAAAACTTTTTAAATGGACTTGCATTTTCGTCAAGCCCAGCTGGAGATGCTGGACGTGGGTCCTCCTGCGATGTAACGTCCTCGCTGAGAGGTGAAGATGTTCCCGCATCATGGGACGTGTTGTCCTCTTTGGTTCCTGCTGTTTTCTCGTCTTCTCTCTCCTGAAAATCATCAGGTGTAACATCTGTCGGTGTCTGGCACACTGTTGAATCGTTTTCCACAGCCTCCTCTGCCATGTTGAGGTCTGTGCTTTCTTGAGCCTCCTCAATTATTTCATTTGCAGGTGGTTCAACATTAACATCTCCTGGTTTGCTCGGCTCCTCCTCCGTCACATCTATTGGCACTGCACCTCTGTCAGTGGAGCCTCTCTTCACTGTCAGCTTCAGACCAATGTTGCTGAAAAACTTCCTGAAACTTTCATTGATGTCATTCTGCTTGGCATCCATTTCGATCAGATCATCGTGTCCAACCTGTTCATCTTCAGTTTCCTCGGTCACTTTCTTCAAATTAATGTCCTCGTTTTCTAAGGGTGTCTCTTCTTCTTTTGGTGGCTCTGAAACTTTTATGTCTGGACAAATGGCAGCTAAACCAGGATAGAAGAAAATTATACACCAGTCAGTTTTCTGCTGAGACAATTTTCAGATTTTTTGTCATTAAACAGTAATACAGCTAAAATGTATATATTTTTGAAACGCCATAAGGACACTTTTTCTTCACTGACCAATGTTAAATCACACTTTTCTTGTCATAAAATTATATTTATTTGCTACATGTTAGAAAACTAAGAGACTTCGTTTAAATACTGTAAGTGTTAAACTATTCATAGCACTTGACCACTCCAAAACATTGACTTTGTCATCCTTTGTAACTAATTTGGCAGTACGCTTGGTCATTGTCCATTTGTAAGATTCATTTGTGCCCAAGCTTTGATTATTTGGCTAATGGCTGAAGATGTTGCTTTGATATTTCCACCATGTCTTGTCCTCACAATGTCATCATTTTTGTGAGGTCCACCCTTGTATTTCACAGTTGGGACGGTGCTTTTAGGCTGGCAAGCTTCCCTCGTTTTCTTCTAAATGCAACAGTGGTCATTATGACTAAACACTTCAGTCATAGTTTCAAGAGACCAGAGGAAATGTCTCCTAAAAGTATGTCTTTGTCTCTGTAACACTTATTTCTTGCATACCATCAATTGAAAATTAAATTAAATCAGCCAAAATATCAAGAATAATGTCATGAGGGCGTTTTGCTTTACAAGGGATTGGTACGTTTTTCAAAATATATGGTATTTTAAAGAAAATAACATTATGTGGAAACATTGATGCAACTACTCAAGACTCAGTCAGAAAGTAAGTGGACAATGACCCTGAAGTATTTACCAAGGAAGTATTTACGAAGTGACTTGAAGAGTAGAAAGTCTGTGATTTGGAGTGATCCTTAAAGATTTCTTTAAGCAGATCCTTAAAAGGTGTGTCCAGGCAAGGCGACTCAGACACACCAGGAGACAGGAGAACCAGGCGACAATTACAACAAACTATTCTACAACATATTAAGAAACTGAATGGGAGGAAAAAAATAATCGTTATTCTGACATTTAGCAAACAGAAATAGTTTTCATTATCCTGAGTGCCCTAAAAATTGGAAAGTCTTGGTCTGGTTTAAAGTCAGTGTATGTAAATATGCGGCTTCGTGTGTATTTAAATTAGGATTCCTCACCTTCAATGCCAATCTCATCCTCACAGTGACCATTCAGCTCTACTGTGGAGCTCTCTGCTTTTCTGTTGATATCAGAGATCTGTCCGTTGTTTCTGAGAACCTGAAACGAACAAAAATCATACGATTAGTAATAGATTATCCATCAATTGTCCATTCGCACTGATCCCTACAGGGCTGTTTGGAGTACTGTTGTCTATCCCCAGCTGTTATTGGGCAAGAGGCATCACAGGGCAAACAACCATTCACACACTCACCCTGGAGTAACCAGTTAACCTAACAGCAATGGTTTTGGACTTGGAGAAAGATGGTGCAGGTGAACTCCAGGCTGGGATTCAAACCCAGGACCTTCTTTGTGCAAATCAGTGGTGCTCTCATCTGCATCATGGTGGAGCCAATTTTAAGATAAAACACAGCAGTCGATCCGCACTCATCTTCAGTTATTCACAAATGACAAAGAAGTATTTTCTTTCTACATTTAAGTTACAAACATTTTGATCATACTTCTGTCTTTTGTGGAAGGGTGAAAAAATAACTTTCCCTTTGTGATTCCCGGGTATTTCTTCCATCTTAAGTCGTGTTTTCTAAACAATCGATACAATCCAGTTACTGTTGGATGGTGGCAACTGTGACCTTTCTGTTAGCAACCCTAATAGCCTAAATCTCAAGTCCCTGAGACAGATTAGTGCAGCAGGTCTGAGCAGGGTTTAGAGAATGAGGAACACATGTCCAACTAGGGTGAGGTCATTCACTTAATAAATCAGGGTAAACGTCGCTGTCAGCGAGTTGATAGATGTCGGTGTCCCAACATATTTGGCCAATCTTCTAGAGCTGATGTTTCTCACTGTTGTTTGCTGATGTCAAAACAGGTCTTCCAAGTAATCCTCGAGGACGATTAACTCTGAGGAAATGCAGGGCAAAACCACTAAGAGAATTACCAGATGCCAAAAGATCAAATGCCATAACGTGATTAAAACTTCCTTTTCCAGGCGACGGACGCTCAACGTCATAAACAAGCGAGCGCCTGACCTGTGGTAGACAGTTCGGCAGATTTTCTTTTGCTTTCATTTATTTGGAGCTTGTTTGTCTCTGTATGTATTTTTGAACAGTTCAGAAAATAAAGCAAAAAAAAAAAAAAAAAAAAGTTTAAGGCTATGAAATTTCAGCACCAATTCACAGCACATGAAAAGACCAAATTTATATACAGAAGTGTATTCCGGGATTGATCCAATGATACTTACAGATACCAATTTTATCCTGGTTATGATTCAGCGCAGTTAAATTAATTTAATAAAGGTGATTGTTAAAAAGTAATTGATTACATTATGTCACTGGCTTTGCAGCAATTCCTCCTGAATAAGGTTTTGGCAACGTAGGAAAGGAACAACTTCCTTTTAACAGGAGAAGACCTCCAGAGGAACTGGACTCAGTATGAGCTGCCGTGACTAACGAATGGTTTGATTAATGCTTTTGCATTAATCAACAGATAAGATATGACAGATGTCTTTTCCAATCATTGTTGCATCTTATTTATAAAAGTTGTCTTTCTTTTTTTAATGTAGTCCTCCATTATAGTCAGGTACAATAGAGAGAACATCTGTAAATAAGTTTTCAAGCTCTGCCACAGATTCCCAATTGTCGTTACTTTGACTAGGCCAGAGATTTGCAACACGTGTCTGGATCTACAAGCTTTCCTTTGGATATTTCTCAGTTACTCCTAATAATTTTGATTAAAATTATAAAGAACCAATCATTTTTTAAATACAGATATGATAACAAATGCAAGTTTTAGATGTTTTACAGTTTTTTTATGGAATAATTGCATTAAATTTCCACATCAGAACGACACTAAAAGCACCTATAATATTTTTTAGATATTTTTTTCATGTTATCAGGTTGGAAATGTTGTGCTTTTTTTTCTTACCACAAATATTAACATCCCATCAATCCCAGGTATTCATCATCTTTTTAAAAAGTTTTTGTCTTTGTTTTAAAATTTAAAAATATAAATAAAATAACGGTTCTTTAAAAATTACAACAAATTTGCTGTTGTAAATATTTATTAAATATTAAAAGTTATCTTTAAATAAAAAATTGGTGTAAGCTTAGTGCCTCTAAGCAGGTTTTGTGGCGCAGGACTGAGGGCAAAAATAGCTCTTTGGATTAAAGTGTGTAGACCCTTTGACTAGGCCATTCTTACTCTGTCAGAACCACATCTTGTGGTTGAGAGGTGGTGCTCCAGGTGGTTTAGAGGTCCGACAGCCACAGGGCTTAGCATGTGGGCCAAAAGGTTCATTTTTAGTCTCTGACCAGACCTCCATCTTCCACTTATTCCCTGTGTGACTATAGACTCATAAAGTGAGTTCATTTGGGTTCAGATGGCATTTCTACTGCTTTATATTTAAACCAGGTTCGTGGATTGACTGCTCTTGTTGACATTCAGACATTTGCTATATTTGAAGTGTCGGGTGTCCATGCCTCTCCTCACTGTCTCAGAACAGTGCATCATGTTGGACTTCCTGCCCATCTTGACCAGGTAATGACGGTGCACGTAAATAATCGATGCTGCTTTCTGCTGAGTGCAGCAGAGAGGGAATTTTATCCCTCCCTTGGGCTTTACTTTTGTTCTTCCTGGAGTTTTGTCCCAGCGACCCACCCCAGTCAGGAAATTCAAAACTACCGCATCATAAA
The DNA here is from genome assembly GCF_051168715.1 of Poecilia mexicana. NCBI lineage: Eukaryota > Metazoa > Chordata > Actinopteri > Cyprinodontiformes > Poeciliidae > Poecilia > Poecilia mexicana. Next base: position 6,991,040 of record NW_028263391.1, on the reverse strand, counting down.
GAAAAGCAATGCAGATGAAAGTCGGTCCTCTCCAAAACTCGATCAAAAGTGAGCTCGTTTTTTGGCAATCAGGCAAATTTCTACACACCTCGGTGTCACAGTACAACTAATTCTCTCCGTTTGAAAGAGCTTTTTGTTCCCCTCCCTTCTTTTCTGCAGCAGCATCTGCGTTGTCCTGCCAGCAGGAAGAAAAAAAAAACCAGCCTCAGCATCTTCCTCTGCTTTTTACACACATCAGCCCCATTCTGCGTAAAAGAAAGAAACTCCGCGCAGTTCATAACAGGTGAATTCCCTGCGCCTGTGTCCTAACATGACGCCTGTACCAGCAGAAGTTATCGATGCGGGAAGAAAACATGACGCTGTACCTTGTCGTCGATGTCCTGTCCGGTTTCCACATCCTTCACTTCCCCGCTCCTCTCCTCCTCCTCCTCTTCCTCCTCCGCTGCTGCTGCATCGCTTTTGGCCTCCCGTGGCGCAGACTGAGCGTCTCCCATAATCGGATCTGCAGCGCGTCACTGTCCGGACGGAGGGAGCCGCGCAACAAAAAAATAAATAAATATCCCAACGAGCCGGCAACTCCGTGGAGGAGAAGGTCAGCTCCTGACTGCTGCTGGGATGGATCTTGACAAACTATTTTCCCCCTCCTCCTCCCCACCGAGTTAAAACACCTCCCTTCGAGATCACATGAAGATATAAGGCTTGACCCGGACCGGCTCGGCTCGGCACGCCTCCGAATGCATCAAATAAAGAGGAGGGAAAACAAGCTCCTGTACTCAGATGACTGAGGGAACCATGTCCGAGCTGGAAGCATGAAACGGAGCCATTGTACATTCACCACAAATCGCTTCCAGACGCAAACAGCAAACATGCACCAACTTATTTCACAGCCCGTTATAAATTAAAAGTTATTCCAAGATCATTTTGTGCGGTGTAATTGGATTAGAAATATATATTCACTCTTAATTGGATAAAATTAAGTCTTAAACTCTGCACACACCAAAAAAAAAAAAAAAAAAAAATCCTGGGTAAGTGAGAATGTATGAGTTTTGAGAATTAATGTGAAACAGCATGAATACTAACTTAGAGTAGCATTCTTGATTCTTTTCTTGTTGCTATTTCATGTTTTCATTTTTTTTTTCCATACTGAAACCTGTTTATGAAATATGTCATGGTGACTGTAAATCACTGCAAAAACCTGGCAAGTCGATTTATTTTAGCCGCCTTCTTCTCAAAGATACAGTTGAAACCAGATATTTACATCTGCTGTACAATAAGACTCTCTTGGCAGCATCAGTCGGCATCTTCACAAGGTCTTCTGCTTTTGTTCTGCATGCAGATATTTCACACCAAAAACACACCTACCTCCCGTCCTGAACCGTACCGGATGCCACGATGTTTATCCTCGAGATTGTCGTCCTGTTGGAGAAGCAAAGCCTCTTCTGATCAGACTTTTGTTCTCGTATTTACGTGTAATAGGGCTGTTGAAGTCAACCCACTGGTGTTGCACTCCTGATCCACCGCGGTCACAGTGAAATAATACAGTGAACACAAGTGTAACTAGTTGAAACCTCTTTGGTTCTGCAATGCCAGCTGCATGGTCTGAAAGCGCGCCAGGCCCACGATCTCAACAGGTCAAAGTGGTCCGTCATGAGGGGAATGGAGTTGTGTGTTTGTTGGGGAACTATGATGTGAAAAACTAACTAAATTTGACGCATGTAGCCGTTGATTCAAAGTGGAAATGAAGAATCCTCTGTATTCTTCCAAAAATCTTTTTTTTTTTTTTTTGCTGGTTTCAGTGATACCCTGCTCACGTCCAGTTGAGTTTCACCGTTTTGAATTTTGGTCCAAGCTAATATGAAAACACAGCCCAGTTTGGACAGAGATTCTGATGTTCCAGCAGTTTTTCAGTCTATTCTGGGCTGAACCGTGGTGGTGGTTGTTGTTGTTGAACTTTCTGACCCATTTCATTTCATCTAATGAGTCAGTTTGGGTCAGATGGGAAAATCTGGATTGAAATGTTTTAACAATTATTCCAACTACACACCAAGACTTGTTTTGTCCTAGAGAAGAAAAATAACAGCACTCCCAAAGCGCTTACCATTAGAAAAAATGAATAAAAAAATTGTATACACGGAAACTATATCGCCTAAACTATGCGATTACCACACGTATGTGACCTTGACTGACCTTTAGCTCTAAATGAATATAGTTTATGATGATGTTCCCCCAACCTGTGCAGCTTTAACAGCTTCTTCTGGGACACTTTTCCACATGTTTAGGGCCGTCATTATGAGAATATTTGATCTCTCTTTCTAAAAGGACATTTATGAGGTTAGACACTGATGTGGGATGTGGGAAGATTTCGTCCCAACTGAGTTGTGTTGAATCAGGATTCTGTGCACATGAAACTTTTACGGATCCTGCATTGTGCACTCACTCACACATAGTCAAACCGTCCATCCACCACTGTAATATTAATATTATTTATTGGGGTTTTGTACATTTTAATGTTTGGTACAAGACTTTACTCCAAAGAGCCAAACAAACCGTACTTGTATCTCACTTTTCAAAACGTTACAGTGCCTCTGATCACTATGGGCGTGACCTGGGACACGTTGCTCTGTGAGGATCATAAAGTTTTTAGTTTTTATAATGCAGTTTTCTACACTTGCAGATTTTCAACGGAGGACATCACAAAGACCCAAAGCACGCGTCATGTCATGTCAGCGAACAGCTTTAAGCTCTACATAGGAGGAATGAGTGGATGTTGCTTCATCCGGGAAGTCACTGCGATTATTATGGAACAAACACGATTGATTTTCACTGGTCATGTCCAGTTGTGACTCTTGGGGCGACATGGTTGATTGGATTTCAGAGAGTATTAGAAGATTCATGCACAGGACATCAGGAGGTGTCATGTGTTATTTTCATACTGAAATAATTCAGCCTGTAACAGGCAGACCAATGTCATAACTTAGAATATGAATGAAAAGTTAATTTATTTATTTCAATAACTCAATTTGCAAAGTGGAACACTTTATGTAGATTAATTACACACAAATTGGAGTTTTAAAGCCTTTGATTGTGTTATGATGATTTCCTGCTTAAGGTTAATGAAAACAAGTACTTAACTGTAACTTTAGATTATTACTGTACATCAAACCAATAAAAAAAGACATATTTAGTACAAAATGAAAAGTATGCTTGATCCCCTCTTGAAGGTTTTCAAAATGTACTTTTAATCTGACTAACAAGAATGTTCTGACTTACTGACTGTCTCCATATTTTGCTAACTTATGAAACGGTAATGTCAGCAGAATCATTTTAGAAGATGGAAAATGTCAAAGATTTACAAGATGGGAACAAATTTCTCTGACAAATGGAAATCAGCTGACTGGTCAAACTGTTCAGCCAACAAGAAATAATGTGATTTAGGGTTTGTGATGGAGCATGTGGGAGAGATACAGTTTAAGCAAAACCAAAACAGTCTGACATGATTTTGGAGCTTTTATGGAAGAACCTGACCCTTTGATTTACTTCAGCAAGGTTTCAAACGCATTTATTCTCTGTTAGTGAATGTTTTTTTTTGTCTTATTCAATCAAAGTTGTTGTTTTTTTTTATTTACAAAGTTTGCTTTCAGTGATTACATATACAAACATTAAAAACAAAAGAGGCTGCTTCTAGCTTAGATCGATGCAATTTACTGCATGATCTAATCTGCGAGCCGAGCAATAAGCTACATGTTTTCCGTATATCCTTCAAAAACTTAATCAGGTTGCAGACAGGCTGGCAGAAAAAGTCTTTGGTCTTCCTCCGGTGAGATTTACCAAGCAGAATCTGAGATTCTGTGGACTGATGGGTTAATAAATCAGTTATAAAGGAAGATGTGTTAAAGGTGTGTGTGTGTGTGTGTGTGTGTGTGTGTGTGTGTGTGCGTGCGTGTGTGTGTGTGTGTGTGTGTGTGTGTGTGTGTGTGTGTGTGTGTGTGTGTGTGCCTCGCAAAAGTCACACCTCTTGAACTTTTTTTAAACATTTATTAGGCTTCAACCACAAATTTCATGGGATTACATTTGATAAACCAACACAAATTAAGGTGCGAAAGTACCTTAATTTCAGAAACCATTAATTTGGAAATGTTATGGTTTTTTAAATGCTTGAAAATGTAGATTTTGAAAAGTATGGTGTAAATGTGAGACAATACTTACTGGAGAGTCAGCGCTGATTTCAACTCTGACAACAAATCCAAACGAGATACACGGACATTTCTGTTTAACGTTTTAAAAAAATGTAAAACAGCAACACACACACAAACAAAAACCCACCAACGAAGGGTTTGAATATTTATGCCAGCATTTAAATCAGAAGTATGTAAAACTCATCTCTCCTAACTTATTGTGTAACTTTTTTACATTCAACAATTTATTAAAAAAAAAAAAAAAGTCTTCCTAAAATACTCAAGTCTAAACCAAGAAACAATTCTAATCAAATTTATACCGAACAAAGTACTGGGTAATAAATATTTAACTTCATTTATATGTTTGTCTCTGGTGAAAGACTTTTATAACCAACCCTGACATCCTTACAATCATCCAGAGGGTTTTTGTATATTTACTAATTCCTTGAATCTCTTTCTGTTGTTTTTACAAAGTGTTTTATTTCTCTTTTGTCCTCTTGGGCCAAAAAAAAAAGAAAAAGAATGAAACAAGCAGCTTATGCTTTGGGGGCCCCAAACTTGCATAACTGAGGTGATGACTAAGGACGCTCAACTTTTCCATAAACTTAATATTTACACAACACCACAGCCCCCCTGCTGGCACTGCTTTTAAATGTTTTACCATCACCATCAAAAAGGATTAGACACAACCAGATTAGTTTAGGAATATTCCATTATATACGTCTGTCTTCTGTTAATCAGATTAGATTAGATTCTTGGTATTTCTGCTATTTATTTATGAGGAATTAACTTGATGGAAAACAATGGAATTCACAGAAATTTAACTACCTGGTTTTATGTGACTTTCTTGCTGGATATGTTTAAAATATCACATTAAAACAGATTGTTTTTAGTCACGTTTTATAATGTTATTGTTACTGCAAAAATGCATGTAAACGATACCAGGATGCAGTTTATCATGCAGATGCATCAAAAAGTAAAACAGGTCACCTCTAAAACAAGACTGAAGGTATATATGTATCGCCTAAGCGCAGCAAAGTGAGAGCTTGGGAAATCAGAAGGGATCATCTCCAAACCCATGACAGGCATTCATGTTAATTTGATCAGATGCTCCAAGACACTGATGCTGTTATGTGAACCTCAGTACGGAGTTAATAAGTTGAATAATTAGAGTCACAACTCCGGTTAACTGGAAACGGCTGATGTTTTCTCCATTCAGACCGGCGGCCTGACTGCTGAGGCCTGATGAGACGTAATCCAATAAAAACGTGGGGGGTCCGAGCGGCTCCCACCGCATGTGCGTGCATGTGCTCCCGTGTTACCTGGTTGTTGTCGGAGGTGCCCTATCCAAGCTGGGAGAGTGCGGCTCTGATCCGGCGGCCGAGTCCCTGCTAAGGCCCTGTTGCGATTTTTCCTTTAGGGGACGTGAAATTCGATTAAAAACCATGACTGTCAGCCAGAGTTTTGAGATTTTCTTGGCTGTGCTGTAAAAGTCGGTGAGGAAAAAAAGCAAGAAAATTACATTAGATATTATTTATGGAGTTGCAAGTTGTGTAAACATACAAAGTTATATTTTAAGACGCCAGCAAGGTTCCTGGACTGACCCGTGTTTAAGATCTCAGATTAAGCAATCGCATCTTCTGTGTGAAAAGAAGATCAAGCTCACTTTCCTCTAGCAGGGAATCAGCCTGGCAAGAGGTCATGGAAACCTGGTTTCAGAGGACTAATGGGCAGCACAGCACACAATTAGATTTTACTTTTACTTGGCTTTGAATCCTGAAGGTTTCCATCCTTCGGTTCAGGATGTATTTTTGGTTTGCTCGCAGAAAGCCGTTTCCCAGAGTTTGTCCAATATCTAATGAAAGAGAAAGAGGCCACAGGAGGCTGTGTGTGTGCGTGTGTGTGGTCCAACAAGGGGAAAACCCTGTTTTGAGGTCAGGGGTCAGATTTAGGACTAAGGTGTGAATTGAGTTTTGGTTAGGGTTAGGAAAAAAGGTTTAGGCTGTAGAAATGTATGGAAGTAAATGGAAAGTCCCCACAAAGATAGCCACACAAACATGTGTGTGTGTTTTATTTTTTGTTTTGGCTGTTCACATGCGAACATCATGACTGGAGATCAGCAAAGCCTAAACAGGTTATTGATTTAGGAAAAAATCAGAACCAGCTGACTGAGGACAGGAAACACAATTTAGGCTTTTTTGCTTGTAATGTTTGCTGACCTGAGTTTGGGAACGGCGGTAAAATCTTTCAGGCATAAATCTAACTTCACTTTGCTTGGTTGAAAATTATAATACATGCCTCCTTTGGACGTGACATGTGGGTGTATGGTGTATTTAAAATGTATGATTAGAAATAATACACTTGACACTAGTTTAAAAGTACAAGTTATTTAGTTACATTAAGTTTATTTGATTTATTGTATATAAAATGTTTATTTGTTTCTAGAAGCTCTGAACTATAGTCACCAATTTGTGTGGTTTCAATTGGAAAATTTTTGTAAATTAAACAGTGAAAATATCCAGTTATATTAAAATCTGAACGTCTCTCAATTGCCTCCTTAGAGAAAACTCCCTGAAACCGGATGGCTTTTGTCGCCATCTAATGGTTATAGCCTGTTTTCTCTAGAAATATTTTCTTTCTTGATTTTGAACATTTGCCACTTCAGTTCAACTTTTTAGGGCCGAGCAGCTAAGCTCGGCCCTAAAAAGCTGCGAAGGCCTATCGTAATAGTCCTGTTTCTTCTTCTTTCTATTATGCTTCCATCAAATGAATTAGCTTTTTGGGGCGTTATCATATTCAAAAACTCACCAAAGTTGGCGGACGTGTCAAGTCTGCGTGAAAATTACGTATTTTAAGGTCGTCACAAAAATCGCAACAGAAACAGCCCAACAGCGCCACCTGGCAACTTTCAAAATACCGTCCACATGGACCTTACTTCATCGTAGAGACATTAAGTTTGGTACACTTGTAGAGCTCCCCAAGATACACAGAAAATTCAATTAATGTCATAGTGCAACTCAAACAGGAAGTCGGCCATTTTGGATTGAAGTTCCAATTTTGACCCATTTTGGACATTTACAGCCTTTGCATCTGATCTAACTCCTCCTACGAGATTTCGATTGATTGGCTTCAAACTTGGTCAGTTTGTTCATACGGCATGGCCGATTAAAAGTTATCAAAACTGTGAGTTTTCCTTCATGCTGAAAGGGAGATACCTGGGGTCAAAGTTCACTTATTCACCATGAAACACAAAACTGTTATATCTCCTACACAAAAACTCACAGAGGCACCAAACTTTCAGTGATTGATTATCATCGGGATTCCTACAATACCCAATGGTCAAATAATGACATCACGTAAGCCATGCCCCCTGAGAATAGGAAGTGTCATGCTTTACTGGGAACGGTCTCTATCTGATCCCTTTGCCCTAATCAACATTAATCTGTGTCCAGAGACAGAAGACGTGTGGGTTTGACTGGGTTTCCAACACAGATGGATTTCGATGGAATGAGTAGGTGTGGCGAAGTGACCTGTAACGCCGTTGCCATACGGTGGCTCTAAATTCCTCAGTTTTGAGTCCCTCCCTCCCCCTTGCTTCCAACAGGAAGTCACCTATTTTTTCTGCTTAATGTCTTAATGTCTTACTTTTACACTTTGACTCATATAGGTTTCAACCTGTGCCAAAATGACACGATGAACTGTCAACACTGGCTGCTGGCTGAACCATGTGGCTGTGGCCGAATGGCGAATTAAAATCCCTTGCTGTATGGATACAGTCGTCTCTAAATCATACATGCATCATCAGATTTGCACCAAACTTTTTATGATTCACTTTTGTGAACCTCTAAAGATCCCAATAGCATTCAATTGTAATTGGACTTCACTGTGCCCCCTAAGTTATTCCATCAGCTATATCTTCTTACTACATCAGCCACTGCAGCATTTGTACACACACAGCTGTGTAACCTCGCCTGGATCTCAAAATGACAAAATGATTATTAATGGTGCTTAATACAAAAGGTGGAGCATATAATGATCACTTTTCACCACTCATACATTCATTTGTTACTCTCCGAATATTTCACTTTTTCAATGTTACATGGCATTTCTGTTTTTTGGTCTCTTCATAGATGGAATGTCATACCACATGTTCTTTTTAGCTGTCATGTTTTTCTGCAGGAAGACTTTGTCTAAGATAATGCTACTTTCCATTACAGTCATGTTTTTGGTATATTTTTGACCCTCATACAGAAGATGATTAACAGGTGTGTGTAATTGCTCAGTAGCAACTCCCTGGCTCCATCTGGTGGATAACTGTAGAACCTGAAGAAATCCACACAGAATCCAAACCCCAGCTTCCAACAATTATCTTCCATGGATGATAAAATTGCTCCCTTCTTTCACTGTTTCACAAAATTTATTATAGACACCAAACGCTGAACTTTACTGAGCACCAAATATGTTCTCTCATTCATCCTACAGACTTGAAAACTTCTTTATTGTCTTGGACTTTCAAATTCAGTCGCTAAAGGAGCTACAACTTTCATCAATATTTTTTATTATTTTACATGAAACCTAATTATAGTCCTAGTGCATGACATAGCAGATGACACTTTACATTCAGACAGGTTATGCTAAAGGTTTATTCTTAAAGGTTAGTTTTTCCTCTATGCTGTTACTACATACATGCTCAGTATTATAAAGTGTTGCAAATTCAAAAACACAATTTGGGCATGTAATCACTGATGATTCTGCTTCATTAAAGAGGAGTGTTCATTTAAAATCAATTACTGGATCCAACATACTGTTTCCTTGCACAGAAAAATGTCTTAATTACACTTACATGTACTTCACTGTTTATTTCATAACATAAATTCCAGTTCATAAACTTCATTCATTTGAAATGAAAAACATCACCGTATTTGGGTTTTACCCAGCAATATTTATGAAAGCCCGGATTTTAATTGATAAGCGAGGAGGGGGGGAGAGTCAGATGAATACTTTTTGGAGGCGCTCTCTCAGGACCAGGTGAGTGGAACAGGAGACGACAAAGACTCGCTGCTTTTGCTGTGGTTTCTAGGGGAATCCTCAAGCGGCAGCGGTGGCGGTTTTCATTCATGCTTCTCGTCTCTTTATAGGAACGACAGCTGAAGAGTGAGCGGCAGCAGCCCAGTGACTCTGCAACAAAAATCCCCTTCGAAACGCAAGCCGAGTGTGACTCAGACTCACAGAGGGTGGTGGAAATTGCTAATCATGCGGATCCAAAAAAAAAGATACTGTTTTTCTTTGGAAATAACTATATCACACTGCCTCCCACACACCCACTAAAACCTTGCTCTAGTTTTCAGCCTTTTGTTTTCTCGCAGCTCTCCTGGACAGAGTTTGTGTTTCATTAAACCAGAAGCCTTTTCCACAGAAACCTCAATGTTAGAAGAACAAATCTCTCTGATGTCTTATCACGTCTGAACATGTAAGTCACACCCTTTGTGGAGATAGCATATCTAAAACACTTCCTGTTTTCTATTCTTACACTGCAAAAACATAAAACCAACATCAGTGATATTTTAACTTATAATATGAGACAAATATCTTGTCCCACTGGCAGACTACTTCACTTACAGCTAGTACTTTTTCATCAGGAGTCACTTTCTTAAAGCAAGCTCCCATTGCTTGCTGAAAGGTCACTCATAGAAACTAGACCAAAAACACTTTGTAAGATTTTGCTTCTAGAGTCCAGGAACTGGCTCTGTTTTAACCTGTCAGAAAAAAGTAACAGAAATTGATTTTCCAGAAAAGTTCACGCACTTTCAGCCGATCAGAGGAATGCGGAGGATCAACACCGGTTTCTCCTCCTGATAAAATCCTCGAGAGGCCGGTCTTCGCTTTACTCCGTTTCCATGTGACGCAACAGGAATGCAGAAAGTTTGGTTTCTAAGGCGCATCAGTGATGAGGGTTAACATTTACCTGAAGTCTTCTGGAGCTGCCCGAGCCGTCGCCACGCTCGCTGGACCTCGCACCTGTCTCTATATGATCGGGATTAATTAGGGGGTCACAAAGAAACGAGCTGCGAGGCCTCTACAGAAAAATCACACCAGCGCAAGTAAGGGATGAAAAAATTCTGCCATTATAGTGATTTCTTCTAATATAGAAATGATTTTAAAGGCCTCTAAACAGGCCTGTACTGGAGTCCTTCTTAGGAATAAAATAAGAGAAAATTGTTTTTTGTTCATCACTTGTGTTTCACTGTAAATAATTCAATTCAAAGTTTGAGAGGTTCTATCAGACAAGCTCGGTTATTCTTAGTCTGTCCTTTTTTCATGTACTGGAACTTGTTTGGTGAGTTTTGAGAAATGTCCTGCTGGATCAAGAACCTTCATCTAAGATGACCTGATTACTGGAGATGCAGAGGATATTGGCCTTACGAAGCCAATGAGAAAAAGGGCATGTCTTAGTGAGGTCGCATGCTGGGAGCCTTCACACATTCAAAAACAGCCAGTGGATGCTCCTTTCAACCAATGTGAAGGGATAAAAATAAAGTTATTTATGTTTTTTAGTGCAAGTGATAGCTTCAGTATTTTTTGGCTAAGAGTAGGAAGAATAAAGCTTTGCATGTTGATAAAACACCACAGGAAGTCATATTTGCAATTTGCTGTTACCCACTCGGGGAGAAAGAAATTAAGGAAAATAGTCCAAAATTTAGCTTTTTTTATGTGCCTCCATACAAAACTTTGTGTGGAAGAAAACTAACGCTGCACATCACTCTGATCCCACCATCCCTTCAGTGAAACACGGTGGTGGCAGCTGGTCTATCACATTAAAATGTTTCCAGAAAATGTATTAAAGTAGCTGATGGTAATGTGATAGAATGTGGAAACATTCGAGGATTTTTAAATACTTCCCTGCAAAAACTGCAATCAGCAGTAGCAGATGTAGGAAGTTCATTAAGTTCACCTGCAATCTGTTTAGTCCACTTAAATGCCTTTACTTATAATTTCTCTAGAATTGAACCCACATCTACCCTAAACCTAAAACTGTGAAAAGTTCATGTTTGTACTTTAATTTCCTCTCTAAGTGCAGGCAGTATTTTTTATTTTTTTTTATTTTTTTTATTGCTAAATATCTTGTAATCTTATTAAAGATTAAAGTCACATACTTGAGAGCCTTTTAGAGAACTAAATGAAAATGAAGAAACATGTATTTCAAAATGTAATTTTCTGACAGCAAAGTTTTACTTTCAGAACTGCTCTCTTCAGCTCCCTGTAGTATTGGATTTCCCCCCAGAATTGTGAGTTAATGTAGCATGTTGTCAAGTTAAAATAGCAAATGGTACACTTGTGAGTGCATTTACTATCTCCACCCAACTGGCACACACATCACAGAGAATCAAGCGCACCTATCCCTTTCACTCAGGCCCATCTGAAGTCTATAAGATAACTTGGCACACCTGTGCTCACAATGATCTCTGCAGGCAAAGAGCCTCAGCTTCAAACTTTCACAAAGACACCACTGGTAGGAACTGGACATTATGCACAGTTTATATCATTTAATCTGCATTCAGAAGATCAAATTAGCCTTGGTGATTCGATGGGTTTTATGTGTTTGGAATGTAGTTTGTTCATTCACTGTTAACTTAAAAGTAGATTATTAACATTACCTGGAAAACTAGTTAATTTGTTGTGATCTATAATTGATTTTTTTTTTTCATTTGGGAAGCAAGCTTTTTCAAGTTTGGGCAGAAGCTGAGGTGGTTTAAAGAGAGCAAAAAAACTTGACGCATGTAAATCTTTCAGCTCACACGTACCACTCCTATCAGCATGGCCTGTGTCAAAAACAGAGAAAAATGCTTTAAGAACCTACTTCCTGTTTTGTTAGCAGCTTTTGATGGAGTGGGACATTTATCGGCTAAAAGAGGGTTTTAGTTCTTCTAGCAGGGCCAAAGTTGCAAACCAAAGAAATTAGCTAAAATTTGAACATTTTCAGAATTTGTCACAATCCAACCACAATGTTTTTCATGTTACAATTTTTAAATAAAATCGGAGAAGTTCGGTGAGCTGATACCCTAAAATAAAATTAACCCAGAGAAGGAGCCATCAGTCAACAGAATAGTTAAACACTCCACACATTTAGTCACTTTGGAAGACTTGCAATAAAATAGATAAATTAAACTCATAAGTTGTCTTAACTGAAGTTTTTTATTAAGCAGTTTGGGGGACACAACAAACATGCAAAAGAAGGTCAAATGAAACTGTCAGATGTAACTGTTGTTGCTCCATATTTAATGTTACACATTGGAGAAGTAGATTCCCACACTGAAACACGGTGGTGGCAGTATCATGTTAGGTCAGGTCAAGTTTGGTGGGTAGATGGATGAAGTCCTGCAGAACTTGATGACACGCTGAGGAAATGAGTAAGCCTTTGATTCAGCCATTATGCAGCAGGACCACACCTAAAGTTACAGGACACCAACCACAACCAAAATAAACAGATTGGAGAGGTGTTGAGTGAGGGAGGACTGAACCCAAATACAAGCCACTCTTTTCAAATTTGAAAATTGTTTTATGAAATGTATACATTTTCTTTCATTTCGCATGATATCTCAATGAAACATGTTTAAGTTTGTGGCTGTAATATGGCAGAAATGGAAGTGTTTAGATGGGGTATGGAAGGTTTTCTTAGCCTCTGTAGGAAGCACAGCTGTGCTTAATGTGTTACTGTTAAATGAATGGATCTAACCTCCTTCCTGTTGTTTTTTAGACATGAGAGACCGACTGGGACACCTGCAGGAGGCCCAGACTGATCCTGAAGGTTTCAGCGCTGTGGACCTGAACGGCCGCTCAGAACACGAAGACTCCAACCCGGATCTGGATGGGATCCTGCAGCAGGCCCAGCGGATCCGTCTGGAGATCCAGCAGATCCAGAACGACATTGGCGAGCTAAAGGAAGTGAACTTCCAGACGTTAAACAAGACTTCATTTCCCGATGTCACGAAGCGAGACTCCAACACAATCGGGATGGACATCAAGCGCAGAGGGGAAGCCGTGTTGCAGCAGCTGCACGGGATGAACGACCTCCGGGGTCAGCTGGAGGACCAGCGGGGCTCCTCTGACCCCGCGGCCCGCGTCGCTCGGACCCAGTACCGCTACCTGAGCGCCGCGCTGCGGGAGGTCATATTCGGCTACAACGAGGCCGAGATGAGCCACAGCGAGGCCTGCAAGCGCCACATCCAGCGGCAGATGGAGGTGGTGGGGAGGGAGGTCAGCGAGACAGAGCTGGAGGAGATGATGGAGGGAGAGGAGCCGCGCATGTTCAGCATCCAGGTGGGGGGCCAGACCGCCCGCTCGGCCCTGGTGAGCATCGAGAGCAGACACCGGGAGCTGCAAGAGCTCGAGAGGAGGATCGAGGGGATCCAGGAGCTCTTCTTGGATGTGGCCATGCTGGTGGAGGAGCAAGGGGCCGGGGTGGAGAGCATCGAGAGGAACGTCCAGAGCGCCGAGGTGACCGTCCAGGAGGGCACGTTCCAGCTGGACAGAGCCCTCGCTTCGGACAAAAACAACCCCTTCAAGAAGATGTTTTGTGGCTGTTTTCCGTGTTACAAAAAAATGCCTTGATTTGTGATGAGGAAATAACAGATCTGGTTATGACGGTGCTTATTTTACACACGCGGAAAAGATAAGCAGCAAATCCAAAAACCTACATGACAGGAAGTATAAGAACAAACTGCTGTGTCAGACACCAATAAGCTACTGAAAACCTATTTCCACAATGCATAAGTAAGACGTTTTACCAACTTCTTCAAAATTCATGGTTTTAAAACTATTTTGGACAGTCTGGATGCTACTGTCTAGGCTTTGTAAACTTCTCATTTAAAGCGAATAAAATTTTGTGCTACTATATTCATCTATTTAAGCAAATATATGAAGCAAGAGAAGCAGTTGTCATTCAGAAACCAGATGGTTGAAGAAATGAAGATGCTTTGCTGTAAAATTTGCATATAAATCTCTGAAAAGAAGAAAGCTAAAGGTCTTGTGAAGGAGCTGATTGAAGCTGATGGTATTCAAATCAACTCAAATACAAAAAATGCTTAGTTTATCCCAAATGAAAATGAAATATTGTAACTCATATCATCCAAGTATCTTTAAATAGTAGTGACCACTGTTACATTTGCAAACCTGCTCAGTAGGAATGGGACAAAATCAAAAAGGTAAATCTAATAAGTACTGAAGGAACGCAAGCCTCTGAATGTAAAGAAAGTTTTATTACTGAAAGACAAAGAAGCGCTTTCTGTAAATTCTCAGAATCTGTGGAGGAAATATTTCTACTTGTTTTTATGTGGAACGCCTTGTTCTAATTGAGCTAACATTAATTTTGTGCTGCTTTAAATTTCCATGCCTTTGACACCAATATTTTTATGTAAAGATATGAAGTATGTTGCAATGAAAAACATTCTGTGACCAGCTTAGTAGGTCAATAATAAAAAAAAAGATACGAAACAATCAACTTTAATTCCTGTAATTTCTGTTTCTGCTTAACCCTGTTTAGCATTACATTTAAATATCTTATTGATCAGCTGACAAATGCACACATAAAATGATGCATGAAATTCTAATGAATGTAAAACAAATTTAATTTTATTTCAAATGTGTATTTAATCTTATGAGCCACATTTGTGTTAACCTTGCCTCTGATCCCTGTTTGGCTGGTTGACTCTTATGAAATATGAGTGATTATGACCCATACAGAACCAAACCAACTCTGAGTGACTTCCTGATTATTTACTGGGGTCAAGCACATTTCCTACTAGCAACTGATTAGAGATCGTTTCCTTTTAGTCCTCAATTTGTAGAAAACTTCTCCAGCTGATGCCTCGTTGGTATGGAAAACATGATCCAGTGTCGGAGACGGCTCCTTTCTGGAACAAACAACTGAAACTACAACGATGGTGAAAGGTCGAAGAGACTGATGTTTTGTATCTTTCACATCGTAAACATGCTACAATGGCATTTGCCAGTCTGTGCCTCCTTTCCACACCATTTTAATGCCAGTTTGTCCCTCTATCCATTTAATTAACAAACCATTTAGCATTCATGCACATATTCTAAGTGTGTGTCTAATGTAGTTAAGTAATTTCATTAATTACGGGGATGGAAAAAAAACTATAAAAGTTTAAAATCTTACAAATCATTTATTTCAGCTTCATTTTTTTGAACATTTATTAATCCTAGTTGCACTGGTGTAGCCTGTGTATTATTGTGTTGTCTCCATCTTCCTCCCAAAGTCCAACTACACGACTCCCAGGTGTATCTCTGTGTTGCCCTGTGATTGGCTGGTGACCTGTCCAGGTTATTTCTCCCTCCGCCTCTCACCCAATGTCCGCTGGAGATTGGCACAGGCCCTGACAAGACTAGCGGATATCGAAAATGGGTGGATGGATTTAAAAAAATAAAATGTTTTGACGTTTGTTTAATATCTTTCTGTTAATAACCGTAACATGTCACAGTGTGTGGGGCTGCACCTTCTGAATGACTGCTGGATCTTCTTCCTGTACCCAGCGGCGGTGATGAAGAACTTAAGGCGTGATCTTCCGCGTTGGCTCACGGCGCTGCAGTGTTGTCAGACGCCCTCACTCCGTTCACTGCACGCTGCATGTTGAAATATTCACATTTGGAACCGAGTCAAAAAGAGGAAATGAGTCTTTCATCGCTCGCTGCTTGTACTTCTGTGAGTTTAATTTCGTAGTACCGCTGAAGGGTGACGCTTCAAGGTATGTGCAATCTTTTAAACTATATTTTCTGTAATGTTCTATTATTTACTATCTATAAGTTCACTGAGTGGTGGGGTGAGTCAAGTTGTCTCTGTCAGTTTTTCTCCATCAGTCTGACCAAAAAAAAGCGTTCTGGTTAACGTTTTGACTGTAAAATACAAGTTTTAATCGCTCATTTATCAGTAAATGTTAATAGCGGATTCTCTGTACAAGCCTGAGTCTGAGACGAGCGGCTAAGTATATCTGCGCATCATCACATCCGAGGAAGTAGTTCACGGGTTTCCTTCCTAGAAACCTGAATAAGAACATCGGAAGTTTGTTATAGGAGTTTTCTAAAAATAGTTTGTTCAGAATAGCCTCAAAGTTTTACAGAAGTTTCTGAAAAATCTAGGTCAGGTTATCTTAAAATTTCTTGGTTATAGTTGAAACTGGGCGTATTAATGCTAGATATATATGTTGACGAATCACAAGGTTCTGTTTAAAACTATGAAATGATGCAGGATATGAAAATTAATGGAGCTGTAGCAGCGTCTCCAAAGTTTAGGTCAACTAGTGATGCTGGCACCTTTGTTACATCCTACTGAGTAAATAGAATAACTAGTACACTAAACCAGTAGCTAAGCTTCTGATACCTACTTTTTGTGGGTCACAAGGTGACAAGTTAAGGAATATTTGATTTTTAAAGAAAACCATTTTATGGATTTATATTAAAATATTTAGCCATGATTTAATTGTGCAAATAATCACCAAAGGCAAGAAGTTAAAGTCAAGACATATCTTGAAAAACATTTGATGAAATTAATTTAAAGTACAGTCCATAAAAACATACCAACATCACCCTTCTCTTGTGTGCTCAATAAATGTTGGGTGTTGTTACATTCCAATGAAGTAGCTAATGTTTCTAAAAATATATATAATTTCTTGAAACTTGCTGCACATTTATGCACTTAATTAAAGTCTAAATACCTTCAATATCCCACATTTAACAGACTAGCATCCAGATTCCTTCTATACAAGTTGGACTTTAGCACTAGCGCTATCGCTAAGCTACCTATGGTGGGGTACAATCCTAATTTTTCCCCCCACCACTGCAACTTTCTGGCCCACAATTCTTAATGACAAATCTCAACTTTTGCTGTTGTAATGTTCATTCATAACAAAACCGTATCATATCAACATTGAACATGTCAGCATTTCTGTTCACTGCTGTAGACAAACGGTAATAGCTAGCTTATGGTTAGCTCAGTTAAGCTCCTCAGTTAATCCTTAATAAAAAAAAATTGTTACTAAAGAATAGTGTTGTTAGAATGTTACTTTTATTGGATGGTACATTTACAGTAATTAGTTGAAATGTAAATAGATTTAATATCTAATAGTTAACACGCTCCAAAATTTGTTTTTAGAGTGTAATCTTTATAGAATGCGATGTAACTTTGAACTGCTTTGTGTCTGCAGTTCAAATAAACTTGATTAATTGATTGAGTTGGTCCTTTTTTTATCTTCAGCTGGTTTTCCTGCATTTCCAATCCACTTTTGGTTGACTGCAACTTAGTCTCACCAGAAGTGAATTTCTTTCTCAAATCAAACGATTCTATTTAGTTTACCAGAATCTTCTTGAAGTTTTCAAGTAACCTTCCCGCCTACCTCACAACAAGTTCTCTTTTCTCGTTGTTCTTATACACAAATTTATCTTCACTCTTCCTGTTTTCAGCTATTTCATAATTATGAAACTAAAAAGGCAGATGGCTGAAACTGTTGCTAAGGCTATTGGTACCTTTTATTTACTCTATCTGCCCAAAAATGGAAGCCTAACCTTTCTACTGTTTTGAGAGTGAAACTCTGCTGCCTGCAGCTGTTGAAACGGTGACTGCATGCCACTTTACTGACCTATTTTTAACAATTGTGGCCCAGTTTGTGTTTAGGAAGGCTTTGATGCAGATCAGATAATTCACAAGACAAGAAAAAACAAAAAAACTGCTTCTGTTTCCCTTTTCTGGTAGACATTCGATCAACAGATCTATGGTATTACAGTAGCTTCTGTTTTACAATGTAAAATGTTATTTCCCTAAAGAGGTTGACTAAGCTTCTTGCTCACTCCTGCAGGCAAAATGAAAGACCGACTGTGCGAGCTGCAGACCTTCCCCTCTACCCCCACAGAGGAGGAGAGTGGCCCCAACGAGGATGAGGAGCTGCTGGAGCAGCACGCTGTCGTCTTCCAGGGCGAGGACGTGATGGACAGCATCTACAAAGACGCCCAGATGATGAGGAAGGAGATGCTGCTTCTCAAGTTGGACGTGAAGCGCATGGGGAAGCAGAACACACGCTTCCTCACGTCGGTGAGGAGGTTTAGCAGCATTAAGCGGGACGCCAACGCGCTCGGTAGGGACATCAAGGCACGGGGGGAGGCCATCTACGCCCGGCTGGAGAAGATGGGGAAGCTGAGCAAGGAGCTGGAGGAAGAGCATGGCCCCACGTCGGCCGTGGCTCGCATGGTGCGCTCGCAGTACGTGTCCCTGACCAGCGCCTTCCACGAAGCCATATCCGAGTTCAACGAGGCCGAAATGATCCAGAGGGAGAACTGCAAAAACCGCATCCAGAGGCAAGCGGAGATCATGGGCAAGGAGGTGAGCAGGGAGCAGATAGACGAGATGATCGAGACAGGGAAGTGCAACATCTTCGTGGATAATCTCCTCCAGGAGGGCAGGACTGCTAGGTCGGCTCTGAACGAGATAGAGAACAGGCACAAGGAGCTGCTGGAGCTGGAGAGCCGCATCAAGGACATCCACGAACTCTTCTTTCAGCTGGCGCTGCTGGTGGAGGAGCAGGGCTCCATGCTGGACAACATAGAGGCCAACGTTGGCGCGACTCAGGACTACGTTGCCAAGGCTACGGTTGAGATCAAGAAGGCTGTGAAATACAAGAAAAACAATCCGTGCAAGAAGCTTTTCTGCTGCTGCTTCCCTTGCTGCAAATGAGACTTGTTTAGCAAAACGATTCCTTTATCCATATCTACAGAGCTGACCCCAGGCATGAGCAAAATCTTCAAATTTGTGTCTACTTTTAAGTGAGTTTTAAGATTACGGGGCCTTAAATCAGCTGCTGCCCCAGGATCCTGCAGAATCCTGGGCCGGCCATGTGTCTGTGTCTATTTAATTTAAAGTGTTGCACTGCAGCCGTGGTGTCCAACATCAGTACTTTGACATCACAGTTCTTTTTGTTTTTTTACAGTGTTAAGAAGAAGGAAGAGTCACTTCAAACCACACACTCATGCAAAACTGAGGGTGTAATTTGGATGTTACATTTCCTGATTGTTACTTTGATTATATTTTAAGCAGCTCCCTCTGACCTCCTGCAAAGACATAAATCTAAAGTACAATACCTTTTAACTTTGTGTTTAGACTCTCAGCTTTGTCATTTTTGCAGTGTAAAATATTTAAATGTGATTTTTTTTTTAAGTGAGATTAAATGCCTTTGAGTGGTTTGGACGGCGCAAGCATGAAACTGGAAATAAAAGCGGTTCTGGTTCCTGCTGCAGCTGCTGTTGTTCAGCAGGTCTTTAGAAATACATTAAGGCCTCTAATTAAGGGAAGATATGTTTACATGCTTTGCGAAACTATAGCCTGGCCAACCTAATTCACCTAAAGGCCTTTTGTTGTCTTTCTCGACTGAGAGCTCCTGCAGTTTCAGATGAAATGGTATTATCTTAAGTCAACAGTACACAACAGAAGCCAGTCACGTAATACGTCAGCTTTTCTCGTGACCTGAATCTATATGTGTTTGCTAAGGCTGAGGAACAACAATAGAATGGAGAGCAGATCAGAAGGCTCTCGGTTCGTGCAGCGGGCCTTCTGGCCGCGCGACAGCAAGGTGAAAATGTGCGACACGCCATCTCCCACCAGAGGTGCCAGTTGTCAGCTGGTAACATGAAGGTGAGTCAGATGGCCGTGGTTGTCGTGGGCGTTTTCAAACTGCAACGTCGCCACTCAATGTTGAAATGAGTCTGCAATGATTGCACTTCCTCCATCAGCAGCATCGGTGTGGTTTACATGGCTGAGGTGGGGGGGGGGGGCTTACAGGCAGTGTGACCAGCTCTGTCAGAGGCGTTGCACCAAGACTTTACAAAGTTGCCCGTCGTCCGCACACGACTGCTCACGTTTGTTTTGTTGTGGTTAGCTGCAGACCCCAGCCTGGCAGAGAAGGTTTAGGTGTGGGAGATTAGAGTCGATGGGCTATATCCTTGTGGGTTTGCAACCCCCAGGTTTGATGGGAAGTGTGGCTGTTTGAGAGTTATGTGTGGGCTTATTGCCTGTACATGTAGGAGGGTGGGAAACTCAAGAAAAAATTCCTTTAAAATATTTACATATGATGAATAAGGGCTTTTCATCCAGGCTTCAAAGTTAAGGACAACGTTTACATTAGTAATCTTGGAACATCATTAAGTCACTTGTCAATTTTAACCTTATTTAAATATTTTTATAATGCTGTCCGGTCTTAACACACAGACAAAACGGTATCGAAACTACAAGACACAAGGACTCATTAAACATCTTCAGTTAGGAATAAGTTGTGTGAATTTGGTGCCATCTAGCTGTAAGCAGGGTTTCTGCAGGTTTCACCAATTCAAATACATTTTAAGTCCATTATCAACGAAATTTCATGGACATTTTTGTACATGGCAAAAATGTACAAAATAACACTCCATATTTTATATAGTTGTAGTCCCAAGCTTTCTTGCACAGAATGCACAGCATCGTATGGGTTGGCAACAGAAGCAAATCAGTGGCAAAGACTCTGTTGTCCAGCAACTGGCAATAAAATGACGCTTTTATCTAGATGCACAACGCTAGCTAGCTAGCAAGGGTATGCTAACAGCTAGTTAGCAGTAGCCTCAAGTCACAGAACGTCATAAAAATACCCGTATGCGACGCAAACGTTTGCCTGGCAGAAAAATCCCATGGTAAAAATATACGAGATGAAATAGTCCTTGAAATGTGCTCCTATATGTTGGTCTGTCAAATAAAATTATTTAGTGGTTCTGTTACAAGAATTATGAATACGTTTCCGAGAAACTAACCTTAACAAATCCATAAAAAAAATTTTTGACCCTTTTACCAAAACAGGACAAGAAAGGAAATGCATCATATTTTAAACTATTACTATAAATTTCTAGAATTTTTTTAGTGTGAACAGCAAACACTGAGTGCTTATTTGGTTGAAACTGATTGAGCTCTTACTTTAGACCAGGAAATTTTAAATAAAAAAAAGTTCTGTGTAAACATGGCAGTTTTCAGTCAAGAATGGTGTTAAACCTGCATACACATCAATAAATACAAATAAATGCATAAAAACTGGCAAAACTCTTTATTACCTACAAACAAACTGACATACTTTGGTGCAAGAAAAACAAAACACAGGAGTGAAAATAAAAGTTAAAATACTGTCAACACACTGCAGACACAAAAAATGGCTACATTTAGAAAATAATCAGCAGATTAATTTTTTTCTCTTGCATTCTTCCTGGGATCATGAACTTATGGACCGATGAAAGACCAGTTCCCTTACTATACATACATCTGTTTAAATTTGAACACTGGGCACATGTGATGAAGTATAGCTTAAGTACCTGGTGGTTCAAGTCAAAAGAAAAGTGAAAAAAGTAATCCAGATGCCTAAAAAATATTTGTAGAAAAAAAAAAAAATCAATCTGCAGCTGAACTGATTAATACATGTTTCAAACTCACATGCAGAGTGACAGCAAAATGTCAAGCAAAAACAAACCGGTCACCTGTAGGAGTTTACAGTACATGCATTCATGTGCAAACCAATAATTCACATCTACACCTTACTGAGGCAGGTTTCTTTAAAAAAAAAAAAAGCTTAAAGTACCAAAATAAAAGTGTAATAGCACAAGTGGATAAAAAATAAAGCTTTGAGTTTACAGCAACCTCTAAAAAATATATACATAAAGAGGAGGGAAAAAAAAACAAAGATGAAAACTGGCAGCTAAAACCTAAAGTAGCTGACATTTTCCGCTACCTTTTATTAAAAAAAAAAACGATTCAAGCATTTTCTTTCAAACAGAAACAAAACACACGGTGTTTCAAAACGTGTTTTTATGCTAATGAAATTAATCTCAATATCTGAAAAACAACCTGTTTTAATATCTCAGCAATCAGAAAAAACACCCATAAAATCTTAGATTTCTCTGTTGCTGCACTACAACCTGTGCTCGTCATACTGTGCCAGTTTGGAGACCGCGGCTGTGATCGTCGTCTCACAACTAACATCACAACAAAAACATCCTAAAACCCTGAGACGCCATCCATTTTTACCCACCTGGCAGGTAATGGCAAAAACATTCAACACATCAAAATCAAAGATGAAAAAAGTAGTGATGTTCAAAATCGTTGGTTAAGCTTCCTAAAACCTGGCCAGCAGGGTTTTATGTCACTTATGTTTTCACCAAGTACATTCATATTCATCTCATTGCTCCATTTAGATTTTTGGAGCAAAGAACCCACAAAAAAAATAATAAGCTGCTGGTAAAGTTTGGCCAAACAGACTGAATAATAGCGTTTCTCATTTCACCCTGAATAAGCCAGATAATTACTCAGAAATGACAAGTAGAAATGAAGACAAAACACTCCACAACCACAAGACGTGCCTCGCAGAGACGGCGATGTCGACACGCCAATGCTGGTGAGCTGAAAGCAGAAGGATCCTGGGAAACATCCAACTTCTGCTCAGGTGTTTGGTCTGTCTCAATATGTTCTAATAAAGCTGTGAAAAAGAGTTTTAACCGGCTAACAGCAGTGATGACGTCTCACTAAGAAATCTGTCAGACGTTAAGTAGTATTCGAGTTTAAGTCATTTAAAAAAAACATGTATATAAAAAAAATCATTCATTATATAGAAAAGTAGGGTTTAGCAAAACATATATATAGATTGTAGGCATTTGTTTTGGGCCAAGAAATAGGAATGATCTTGTATATTTTGCCAATAAGGTGAACTTTTACTATTCGCCTTTCCCTGATCAAGATCCTTCTGACGAAATAGAAAGAAAATAGGGGAAAATTTAGGTAAATCATAATAGATATTGAATATCACAACGTTATATTTCAGTAAAAAACCTAATCTCTATTTAAAACGGAGCTGATGTACGTTTTAGTGGAACCATTTGAGATGCTGTGGAGAAAAACGTTTGAATTTCAGCGCGACCTCAGCTGAACCACAACACCTTGCTGACATAGTCTCCTGTAAATTAAAGTGAAACAAAGAATAACCTGAAATTGACACCGTTTTAACTGGAGTTGCAGTTTTGAAGCGTGGAGAGAGTAAATGTCTGTAAACGCTGAAGAACGTACAAGTAGATCAAAGTTCTCTTGGTCAGTCAAAAAGAAAAAGGTGTCAAAAAATGCCGTCAGTGTTCATGCTACTGGTTTCAGAACCGATCGTAAACATCTTCCCTCTTTCGTGAGCTCCCTGGTGAAGCACATGCACGGCAGAGGAATGGCTTCCTCCCGGCGGGCGATTGTGTTGAACTTGCACTTCTTCAGGTGGTCGGCCATGCTGGCAATGTCGGCGAACTTCCACTCGTTCACCGTGCCGAAGGCCGTGCTGAAGCGCCACACCTGGCAGAACACGAGAACAGCATGTGACTTCAACCGTGGCGAGAAAAACTCACAGTTGCTTTAATTATGACAAGGATTTTGACAATTGAATGACCATACAACATAGAACCTGAATGTTCTAACCTTGTGCGTTATTTGCCACGAAGGAGACCCGTCATCGCGCCGCTTCTTCTCCCACAGCAGGACGACCATGCCACGCATCTGAAGCAGACTGGCGCACACGTTCCTCATGGTGCGAGACACTCTGGACAGCTGGCACAGACTGAAACTGTCGAGAAAGCTCGCTATGTGCTGCAGCACCTCAAAAGGAAGATTGCTAAACTGATCGTACTGAGCGTCGATGTGGTGGGGCTTTCTTGAGTGGCTGTCTCCGGTTTTCAAAGGCAATCCGGGCTGCACTCCAAAGGAACCCAGGTGTCTGTCGTGGATGATCCGAAAGCCCTGCACGGACGGACAGAAGCGCCTCTGGGAGTAAGTGCAGCCGTAGTACGCCAAGGGGCAACGCTGCTCCATCCAGCCGTTGAGGCCAGCGTGGATGTCCCCGTGGACGTTCTTGAAGTGAGACGAAAACTCGTCGCGTCGGAAGAGCTGCCCGCACACGAACGTGAACATGGAGCGCTGTTTGGTTTGGTACCGCGCGACGCATTCAAGCACCAGTTCCAGCCGCAGCGTGTGGAAGGGGCTGGGGTTGGAAAGCTGCGGACTGGCGTGGTCGCAGGCTGAGGCTGAGGCGATGTCGCCCACCATGGTGTTCGTGGCGAGGATGGCGGAAGGGAAGGAGAATGTCTGAGTGCCAAAGTCAATGTGGTAGCCGTCGACGAACCTGCTGTCAGAGATCCCCCGGCCTCCCGGGGAATCCCCGAGGCAAAACAGCAACGCTGCAGTGATGAGGTCAATGCCATGGAGCCCCATCGGGTCCTCCTCTACCTCCAGGTCAGATGTGTCCACCGCTTTGTCCTCCATTTTTACTCGAAACAAGTAAGGGTTGATCAGGGCCTGGGGGACGTTATATGTAAACATGCTGAGCACTTCCAAGTTCTGCTTCCAACACCGATACCTGCAGAAGCTCCTTCTCACTTGATCCGACACCAGGAATGGCGGTGTGAGCGGGACCAGCTGGGGCGCGGGAGGCTCCGGTGCTACGACGGGTATGTAGTCCTGAGGGATGAGAGGCCAGACGAGGTCACCGTTTTGAATTGGTTCATTGATGACATCTTTTTCCTCAAAATGCAATTCCACAAAGTTCCTTTCTTCAGACCAGTTAGCAGCATCTTCATCTCCATCCGTTTCCACTGCGCAATCAACTCCACCCACAGCCCCCAGCTCACACTCTGAATCACTGTCACTCTCAAGCATTTCTACGTTCCTCCCGCCTTCAGCAACATGCCTGCTTTCCCCATTTTCTCCATTATGGACCACTCCACTCTTATCTCCATTTATATTTTCGATGATTTTGCCAATGTTGTTGGAATTAGTGAGGATGTCGAGCGCAGCAGCTAAGCTCCTGGTCGCCTCCCCTGAAGCTCTGTACAAGTTGTTGTAAGGTTCTTCCTCCATTTCTACTGTTTCACTGCCCAACACCGACGCCATTTCATTCCCATAACCTGCTCCCTTTTCTCCGTTCTTCGACACGTTGGTTGTAACTTTCAGCGATTCCAATAGCATCCTCTGATCCTGAAGAGCTAGAGCCATGTCCAGCTGCTCCACCTCGTCAAAGTCTTTGCTCAGGTTTTCGTAGGACTTGTGATCGGCGTAGCTCACAGGCCACCGATTCCACTCCATTGTGCAACAAACTATGCTGGCAGGGCAAGTCTCCAGATGCTGCGCCATTTTGATTCTCTTGACGGTGAAGGGGCAGCCGAAGCCGCTGTTTAGGCACGGCAGTCTTTCGTAGGGGCACAGGAGACGATGTTCGTCCAGCTTGCAGGAGTGAAAAACAGCCCCGCAGACGAGAGGGCAGCCAACCAGATCGCAGGAGACACCCGGCTCTGGTTTGGCCATGCACCTTCTGTTGATGCATTTAAGGCAGTGCGGATGCAGGTTCTCCATTTTAAAGTAGTTCCTGCCTGCAGTGGGGTGGTCAAAAGCTGGACCCTGTAAACAAAGACAAAGGATTTAAAAAAAGACTTTTAGTGAATCTCTCACCTTTAGTGTTTATTCTTAAAACTTTTTCACATCGTGTCACAACACAACAAACTCAAATGTACTAGGATTTGTACACCTATTGGGTAAGTGGAGGAAAAACTATTAGGGATGAAACAATTAATTGGATTAATGAATTTTTTAAATACTTGTCATCTAATTTAGTAATCAATTAATCATTATCTGGAGAATA
The DNA here is from genome assembly GCF_051168715.1 of Poecilia mexicana. Taxonomy (NCBI): domain Eukaryota; kingdom Metazoa; phylum Chordata; class Actinopteri; order Cyprinodontiformes; family Poeciliidae; genus Poecilia; species Poecilia mexicana. The sequence continues at coordinate 6,965,137 of NW_028263391.1, read as the reverse complement.
TGGACTCAAGAAAAGGCCATTTGCTGATAAAAAATAAAATATTCAAAGCTGTAATTAAGCCAAAACTGGACATGTATATATTTTGCTTCTAAGATAACAAAAAAAAAAACACCTTTGTCTGTAAATGTGTTTTACCCTGAAATCCTCAAGTGGATTTTTTTTATATATTCACACAATTCAATAAACTACTGCATTTTAGGAAATAAAATATTTTGTTATTTTTAAAAATTAATTTAATTTATTCCACCTTTTAAAAGAATTTCTAGTATTGCATTGAAAAGGCTCAAGTAGTTTAATAAAAATCTGCAGAACGTGCCAATTTATTTTGTCTGATTAATCACCAGAACAAACAGAGATTAATCGATTGCTAAAATAATTGTTAGTTGAAGTCCTAAAAATTATACATTGTCGTACAGATTTATTCAATAAATTAGAATATTACTGAAAACTATTTACTTTAGTAACTCAATTCACCGAGTGAAACACAAAGATTAATTACAGACAGACTGATGTTTTTTGAGCCTTTGTTTAATGATTTTCAGCACAAAACTGATGAAAACATGACTTAAAATTAGAACATCACATCAGACTAATACAAAAAAGACATTTAACATAGAAATGTGGGCCTAATTAAAAGTTTAACACCTGCTTTAATATATTTTTAATTTGACAAACAAGGTTCAATGGAACGCATATGCTAGTTTAGTGAGTATGACTGTATTTTTTAATTGTTTTTTTCAAATAGAAACCTGAAAAGTCTGGTGTATATACAGTGATGTGAAACAGCGTTTGTGCCATTACAGATGAATTCTGTTTGTACCTTTTGGTCCCACTTAAATGTTTCAGATTATAAAAATATATATACATACAAATTAGATGAAGATAAGCGGAGTGAATACAGAAAAAAAGCAATTCCCCCCCATGTTAAATCATAGCAGCTGTGATTCAGCAGATTTACTGCTTACTGGCCACACCCATACCTGATTACTACAAGACTTGTAATTTTCTTCTTCTTATAATTATTATTTTTAATCACTTAAACAGAACCTGCCATGTTGTAGACTAGAAAATTTCAAAAAGGAACACGTTGTACCCTGAAAAAGAGAAATTCAATAACAAATGCGAAAAGTGTAATCACTGTGAAAAGGGTTGCTTTATAACTACAGCCATTATTCACATACAGAGAAAACATGCAATACCAAAATGAACCTCTCATTAAGGCCTTTCGCACATCTAGCAACTAAAAATTTTGTTTTATCCTCTTTATACTAAACAAGCTCAGCTATTTTTAAAGGAATTTAAAATATCGGATTTTAACCGAGCCACTCTAAAACACAAATTTCATGATCTAAACCACTGTATTGTAGTTCTGACTGCATATTTTGGGTTATAATTTGCTTCAAATTTCACCACTGGATACAAGTACACTTTTCAAATAATTATTCAGGAAGAATTATGAATATTTCACTTCCACATCACATAATAATTAGTGCTTGTTTGTCACACACAAAGAACAACAAAGAATACTAATAACTACACTAAATAAAAATATTTTTGTCTGGTGAGGAACATTTCACAACAGGGGTTTTCAGGTTTGGTGAAAACCTGAAATGTTACTTTCAGAGCTGAAACTAAGCTTTTGTTCAAAATCTCTGGTATTCAGAAAACATGCCAAGACTTTTCCCAAACCAACACAACCAGTTGATGGCTTATGAGTTTACTGTTTATCAGGTCAGGTTACGGATGTGAACGGCGTTGTGTCTCCAGACAGCAATTTAAACACCCGCAACAACGCTGTTGGTCTAAAATGAAAAGTTTAAAACATAATAATTATTGTTGAAATCTTTGCTGCAGTTGACAGCAGAGTTGCGCAAGAACAGCTGGCAGGTTAGCATTCAGCTAAACGTAAACAACACATCAGCCGGTGTAATTCCTTCTGCCCACTTTTATCCCTTCCTCCTATGACTTCACTAAAAATAATAGGATTTACATAAACTTGTTTTATCACTAAACAAGTAACAGCCGAACAGCGGCGAACAGATAGAAAAAAAAAACTTTTTAAGCTAACAAAAGAACAACACAAATAGCCTGTTAGCATTAGCGTGTACGACTCTGTATTCTCAGTTGTTAGCTCGCCGGTAGCTTCTGGAAACAACCTACCTGAGTTACTGAAGTCCCTGAAGTCTTATTTATGCCAATATTGTTCTCTTTAAATTTGGTTCGTTAATTTCAAAGAGCCGGAAACTATACCTACATATCAACAACTTAAAGTACTTAACAACTTCAAATCTTGTGAATTGGCCGCAGCTGGTTTAGTTGGTGCGGGTCCTTTGGTTCTCTCCGAGTGTTGATCCTGGTTTAGGACGTCGCAGCACTACCTCATCACGTAAAGTGGCCTGTCACATTTAGGTTTATGGGCGAATTATGGCAGGTCGTTGTCATGTACAATCTTTTCTTTTCTTTTTAGCTAAATGAAACAATCTGAGTCAAATTAACATACTTACTTGTCCAAGCTGAAAATAAAGATACAAAAAATTAACATTATCTGCTAATTATTAGATTTAAACGTCTAGAGCTTTATACAGCCTAATAAGAAATCTTTATTCATCGAATGTCTCTTCACAATGGTTCAACATTCCTCTGCCTAACTTCTAATGAAAGGTTTCTGAAAGATTTCCCACTCCTTTGCAACCTTAACATTTCCAAGGTTAAAAAATATGGCTTTGCTTCATGGTTCTCAAACTGGTACCACCACTGGTGCTGGTTGGGGTGTTTATAGAGCGAAAAATTGTGTGTTTAAACAAATAAACATCTAAAAGTTGCAGGACACTGGTTGTCAAGGTCTGAATTTGAAGACCCCTGCTCTAGACTGGGATTTAAAGGTTAAAGCTAACCTTTAAATCCCAAATACCATTATAATAGCCAAAACATAAACACCAGATGAAATCACTTGCTGACAGATAATATTGACTCCATTTTGATAAGTAATGTGGCCAAAAATATAGACAAAAATCAAACTTTACCCCTAGTAATCACTATAAAGAATGTCTACTGAGATATCAGAATTTAAGATTGTGCACCAGACAAAATGAACTCTAGAAAGCTAAAATGTTCTGGTTTATGTTAGGAAAAAAGAACAAAAAATTGATTTGTACTTCAATATAATAAATGGCTTGCCATACAATGGACACAGTACTATGGCTAAGGTACTGAAATAGCGTAAGGAAATACCCTAAGTGCAATTTTACAACATATATCTGAAATATGTCACTTTAGACAATTTTAGGACAAAGAAAGCAATGATATGGTTATTACTTAAATTTTCGAAATAAAGCACACATTATTTAGTTGTTTTATTATCAAATCTGCAATATCGCACTCTGAAAGAGATGTTAAAAAATGATTGATGACTTAGTCATTTCTTTAAAATAACAATAATAATAATAATAATAAAATATGAACAGGAAACACTCAAAACATTTGCTGTTACAATCACAATGTGAGGTTTATGTCCATTTGTCAGTTCTATAAAAGCTTCACTTCATGAAGCCACCTCTGAGATGTGGTGAATGTTAGATAGGGTGAGCTGTGCCTCCTGTGGTGGGTAGAAACGCCTGGAGCGAAGCCACAGCCTCCCAAACACCCCAGTGACGAGCACCAAGACGACCAGCAAGCCTCCCAGGACGAGAGTCTCCACCGGAGGGAAACCGCTGGGCTCTGCAGAGAAAGGTTGAATTATCCCTTAAATGAATTGTTTTAACTTGTGCAAGTTGCAGGGATTGTAAAGTGTCGCACTCAGGTTGGGTTTTTCACTGGCGGTGAGCAGTCGTCTGATTGGGCCGTAGGACACGGTGTGGGACAGTGGGGCGTCTCTCCGTGTCCTCATCTGTCCGTCTTCGGTGGTACAGTTCTGCGTAGCAAATGCAGAGACAAACAATCACAGTTGAAACCAGATAATGTATTTAGAATGTGCACATCAACCCTATCGAAGGGAAACGAGTCCTGTACTAATGTGAACTAAAACGCAACTCAGAGAAGAAGATGTCATTTACTTGAAAAATTGCATAAAAATATACTTTACAGGTTGCAGGAAAAAGGAAAAGTTTAGATTTAATCTCAAAAATTTAGCTGGAAAAAAAAGTAAATGTCTGGTTGTAACGATGTAGACTTGTAATTCAGTTGAAATAAGGACTGTGTAAGTCTCAGTTCATACCAGTAAAAACAAGTCAAGGCTTGCTGACTGCTGTTCTGAGCTGGCGTCTGGCTTTCACTTTGAGCTGTGTGTGTGTGTGTGTGTGTAAGGAGGTCTCACTCACAGGCTTACACACACTCAAGCTGCTGTGGCAGATCTGGACGTTGCAGTGCAGGAAGACGAAAGTGTAAGAGCTGCCAACAAACTTAAACATCTGTATCCTGAACGTGGCCTCCGGACCTTCGCTGTTCTTCAGGACGCTGAGAGTCTGTTTGTCGGCCAACACTGAACAACTAGGAAGGTGAAAAAAAAAACGAGCTAGGAGTGAGCTGTCCGTTTAGAAACATTTCTGAACCTAATCTTGATGGTTCAGAATGTATGAGTGCAGCTCTTTTAAAGTATGTTTGATGTCTTTCCTGACTCTCTTGGTGTCTTCATTTTGCATGAATCCAGATTAGCTTATCGCTGAGGCTGAAGCTAATGGATGGTCCATTCTTAAAAGCGTTCCTGTTTTATGAGATTATTGGGATATTTGGGAGATTATTCATACAAAGGTTTATGATTTAGAAGGGAAATAGGAGTAGGAGACAGTGCATCACCAATGATCTTCCGATGTGAAACAAGTACTGAAATAATAAAAGTTAATCAGTGAGGAAAAATATAGTGGTTTATGTGAATTATTTTTTAAATGTATTTATTTACACATCTTTCTTTTTCTTTTTTCAGAACATATTAACTCAGGAAGAGGTTTGGTGAAGGCCTGCCTCTACCAATGTTATTTACATTTCAAACATAAATAATTATCTGTTTCTGAATATGACAGCGGATTAAAGATTCAGAAACTGGCATTCACATCAACAACTATGACATTTTAAAACTTAAAGTTGTTTTAAAACACAAAAACCTCTGCTTTAGCCTTGCATCTCTCGGGCTAGCTGTTAGCTTCAGCTTCCAGGTCCAGCTAATCTGAATTTAGAGTAAGTGAAGATGCCAAGAGAGTTTAGTTATTAGCTGCTATAACCATTTCACAGAAACTCACCCTAAAAATTCTGAACTACTCCTTTAAGCTCATCTAAGCTAGCAGTGTTTTCCTCCTTTTCTTGACCTTGTGAAATCATTGTGCATTTCACAGTCCTGCTGTCGCTAATAGTACCAAACGCTGCCCCGGTTGTCAAGGGCATGCACAGCTGTTGAACTGAACCGCATGTGGCCTTTCAGACCGGAGTCACATGACCTGGCTCTGAGATTTGTTGTCTGACCCGCTCTCTAGGCAACAAATTCTCTTATTTCAGATTTCAACAGCGCTCCGGTAAGAGGACTTAGAGCTCATCGCAAACGTGGAGCAATAACACTGAAATAGAGCGCACCACAAACAAGCTTCTCTTGTAAATAGAAAGGCAGGCAGTCAAAATGAACTTGTTGAGCATTATCACAGTGACACACCTGTCTCTGATGAAGGTGTACTGAATGTTGCCGTATGGATCCCTGGTGGGTGTGGCCCAGCATCTCTCCAAACGGAGCATCAAGTGAGCCGGTATCTTTAAACGAAAAAAAAAAAATAATAATAATAATCTGAATGTCAAGCAGCAGTCAAGTCATTCTGAATGCAAGCCAAAACCTGTTTCACGATGTGCTACGAATTGCTGATTCACTGTGTGTAAACAACAGCTGATCCGAGGGGTTGTGACAGCCTGGAGAAGATGTGCAGAAGCTCTCACATGACCGTCTAGTCACGGCTGAAGTGTTAGATTTCCGGGATAATTTGGGACATCAATCCACAAGGCAGTATTTCTTAACATTGGGCAACTAAGGCATCGTACAACTAATCCAAAAATAGCTGTTAACACTAAGAATATTTGAAACATTTTCGTCTCAGTTTTCTAAAATGGTCCAGGACATCCCTTCCCAATCTGTTAAGCAAACCATTAACAGATGTAATCATTGCCATCTCTCAATTTGCTTTTTTAATTCTAAAGAACTAGTTTTCCCAATCATATTAGTTGTTCTGGTGTCATTGGGTTATAAAACTTAATACCATTGAATAAAAGTACAATTCAGACATTGACGGTCATATTCATTATCACACTTGGTTAGGATGTGTAAAAATTCTTTAAATTTAATATTTGATTTATATACATTTACTTGATGTATATAAATTAAATGGGGTATTTCTTAACATGGGAAATATTCTGTGTTAAGAAACAAAACCCCAACAGAGCAGCCCATACTGTTTCTGTATTGCATTTCACAAGTTTGGAGCAAATAAGAGAGAATATTTGCCGTCTTTGTTCACTTTTTTATATCGTTCAGAGTTCCTTTCGTGTGTTCCAAGGGTCTTTGGAGGAGAGATGGGCCCAAAGCACCACAGATGTTGTACAGCGGCACATTTACACATAATTACCCTTTGTTTAATGCAAAACGGAGGAGTGTTTGTTACCAGAATGCTTAATCTTAGTCTGATTTGAAGCACAGGGTTTCAGTTGAATTTCAACTGAAACTCAATGTAAACAAAGTCCATTTTTATTTCTGACAGAAGGACAGGAACAACCAGTTGGCATGGAGATAGCCTCTAATGGTTTTTATACAAATTTGATGTCCCCAAAATGTCACTCCTGGCTGTAATTCTCTAACTGTAAGTTATGGAGAGTTGAGGATAAATATGGGTCCTCATTCAGCCTCATACCACGTCCCCCACTAAATAAATGTGTGTATTTATTTAGTGGGGGACTAAATAAATAGTCCCCCACTAAATAAAGTGGGGGACTACTTTTTACTTTTTATTGTAGGGCTTTCTTTATCTGCAGAGATACCATAAAAACTTTGACAAAGATGTTTTCATCCAGGGTCAGGGACGGCACAGTTGTCCACACGTCCTCAAAGGCTTCATCTTTGTACAGCAGCATTGACACTGAGAAATTCCCATCCTCAGTGTTCAGGGTGATGCTTCTGAAGAGGTCAAGCAAACACAAGTCTTATTGTTAAATCAGATGTCAGGGGTATAAATAAAAAGAAGCAGCACACAAATCACCTACCGAACATCCACTCTGATCATATTTTCGCTGTTGGGTTGTTGGACCATGTAGTTTATGGGGTAGCGGCACACAAACGTGATGTTTATATAGTTTCTTGTGATGATATCTGAATAGTTATTGTGTATAGTGTTGATGAACATGATGTGTGTATCATCAGAGACCTATAAAGAGATTAAGGAACAGAAAGTTAACAAGAGTAATTAGTTGAGACGTTTTCCTCATGTGTAAGGCATGCTGAGGAAAAGAGGTATCCCATAATATTACACACAGTCACTTGCCAAATTATTCATACTCTTTGAACCTTTTCACATGTTGTCACATTACAGTCATAAAGTTCAGTGTTTTATATTTGTTTAAGACCAAAATAAAGAGGCAAAAACAAAACCATCATCAAAAGTAAGCCATCAGTAGCTACAAGTGGTAAAGAGCAGTGTTTTTCGAAGTGGAGGCCACCAGGGGTCGCTAGAGGTGACTCGGATAATTTGACGAAAGATGAGAAAAAAATGCGAAAATAAAAAACTGAATTTTATATATTTTTAATCATAAGTTTTCAATTGTAGCTTTTGATATCATAATATTCAGTCTGCTTTTTAGCCATTAATGTAAAACATACGTTTGTATTCAAATGTTATTTGCCACGCTCATCTCTCTGATTGGCTGCCAGTTGCTTTGCTCGACAAGCTAGCGTAGCAAGCACGAAATGGGAACGTTTTTGTCAAGAAAAACACAAAAGGATCCGTCCAGCAACCTGCTGTGGAGGACACTGCTGCCAAAAAGCCCCCCTACGAACTCAAGGTCAACTAAAATCAGAAGGTATGAGGCCGCATTTATCAATCAATCAATCAATCAAATTTTATTTGTATAGCACATTTCAGCAGCAAGGCATTTCAAAGTGCTTTACATAATTAAAATAAAAACAGCATGTAATAAACAGTGAGAAAGAGATTTAAAAAACATAATTAAAACGTAAACAGTGAGAAAGAGAAATAAAAAGCTGAAGAACTTTAGTTGAGACCCCGTTAACTGGGACTCCAACCCTTTGGACTTTAGTGAAAACGCCGTTTGACAAGGACTCTAACCTCTCGGAATTTAGAAAAAATTCCGAGAGTATTTTTAAATAGAAAACATTGCTCTGGTGAGATGGGACCAAAGGGTTAGGGCTATCAGTGGCAGGTAGATGTCACCAAATCCACCTGACAATCTCCATCCAGGCTCCATCAAAATAATAAAAAGCACATTTAATTGACCTTTCGCTACACAACTGCGAATTTGTCTATCACATGACGTTTCTAAAAGTTTCTAAAGATCTACAGTCAGGGTGAAAGCGGCTCTGGCAGCTGAGGCGGCCAGTCTTCTTTAGCAAGCCACAGCCTAATCCTGTGTGGAGGGTTACTTTCACCAGCTGCTGTGCCAGAAACCTTGTAAAACACTGAGGTGGAGAGCTGGCAGGGTTTGTCTCCCCCGGTGAAAGCTGGTTTAACCTTTGGCTTTCTTTATACGAGAAACCTTCAAACATTCCAAGTTTGAGAAAACTTGTGTGGTGCAGCCGGCATTTAAAGCTCCCCAAAACTCGTAAAAGTGACCGGATTAAAATGATCAGGAGGTGAAATGGCCAGTGATTCACCACCTTCTTATTCAGAGAACTTTCAATAAATAATTTAGCTTTCCCAATAAAAATCTTCAGGGTTCCCTTGAATGAGGTTGAAAGAAACACTACCCATAATTCCTGATGAAAAAAGAGCCACTCCCCATTTCTTTTCGCCTCACTTTTTTCTGGCTGGACTTCAGAGTTTGTTCCTCTCTCAGTTTTTTTTTTTATTATTATTTATTTATTTATTTATTTCCTTGACTCATTTTTATGGAACTCAAAAGTCACCTTTGTTTAAAAAAAAGATGTTAATAGCACAAGTTGGTACCAAAAGCAACACTAATTGGCTGGGAACTAGCCCCAGAACAAAGGTAGCCATCGTAAAATAGAAAATTTATTACAGTGGCAGTTTTACGTCGCCCATTATGCTGATACCAAGTGCTGTTTGTCTCCATAGCAGTTAAAGTTAAAGCCTCTCTCATTTGTAAGGAGCTGTTCTAAATGTCTGAGCTCACGTGCAATGTTTGATTAATTAGATGAGTGCTGCAAAACACTCAAAAACAAAAAAAGTTTTCTACCATTTAGGTTTAGTGTCCTACCATTATGGTCCCGCAGTCTGAGAGATTCGTCTTTATGCTAAAAACGAAGTTGTCCCCGATTTCCTCTCCTCTGCATTCTGGATCATTTAGATGCAAATCATCGACCTGAAAAACAAAGTCACACAGGTTCACGTTTTGCTGTGGTCGCACTTGAAGAGAAAATGTTGGGACGGTTTTGCTCACATCAACCGGAGGAACCTTGTTGAGGAAAAACACACTTGGAATAATGACGTCCATTTGGTCATTGGTACAAATCACCGTTTCATTGAGCTCTGGTGTTTAAAAAATGGGGGCAAAAAAAGGTTTTCAAACAAGAGGACAATAAAAAAATCCCTTTAGAGAAAGCAAGGTCACGCCACGGTATTTCAACAAGATTGAAGTCCTGACCCGGAGAAGTCCTTTAAGTTCAATTTGAGCCATTCAGTCAGAAGTGGACTTGATGTTGTTCTCTGAATCTTTATTCTACTACATAGCAGAAATTTGTTTGACTTTAAGGTCACAAACTGAGGACCAGACATTCTCATTTGGGATTCTCTCTATAAGAGAGCAGAATATGTGCTTCAATCAGCAAAGCAGACCCAGATTATTACAATGCCCCCACAATGTTTCATTATCAGTGTGATGTTCGTCTGATACACTTCAGCACATGTACACCTTTCAAAAGGTTGCACTTTGTCTCGTCAGTCCAGTGAAAGCCAACCCCTAGGAATGGCTTCATCAGCCTTTTCAGATCAATAAATGTCAGCGACTCCGTTTCCCTTCCATTGAATTTAGATCACACCTACTTCATACTGTCAGACAGGTACTTAACCCTTGTGCGTGCGAGGACTGAGGCAACTGATACAAATGATATGGGTGTAAGAAGTTAAATTAAGCTGTCCAAAAATGTGGCCTAAGGGAATGTTGGTTTCAATAGATTTTATTTAGTGAGATCAAGCTTTTTTTTGTTTGTTTTAGATGACTAGGAACATTTAAGTGTGGCAAATAAAAACAACTTTTCTTTTACAGAACTGTGAATTTCTCTTTAAAAATTGTCAACATAATGAAAAGCTTCATAATGGCAACTTGGGGTTAAGTCAACAATAAGTAACAGGAAAAAACTGGAATCAAACCCAGAACTTTCTGATTGTAGGACGACTACTCTTCGAATTGAGTCAGATTTCCCTTCAACACATAATACATTACTTATATTTAAATTATGCAAATAACTACAACTTAGAAGTGAAGAAAACAAGTAGTAAAAGAGCTTTCTGCCTGATTTTTGATACTGAATCATGTATGCAGTTTGTAAAGTGTGCACTGACCCTCCACCATGGGCTCCAGGTGAACTGCCGAGACCGCCGTCGTTTGAGCGAAGAGCAACCAGGTGAAAACCACACCGCTGGACACCATCTTCCACATCCTGTCCCTCTGGTTTCTCTCTGCTCTGCCACTCTGCTGCCGTTTGAATCTTTCCCTAAATCTCAATGTCACCAGAAGATGTAGCGCCTCTCTCCTTCTCCAACCCATGAAACCCAGCTCTAAATGAACTGGGACCACCCTCCCACCCCACTATCCCCTTCTCTGGCATTAAAACACCAGTTTGAATGATGCTTCAGACAACAATGAGATTCCACACATGAATAGGGTTGACCGAGGCGAGTCCAAGGTAACACGGATGACACCGCCTACTACAGGGATGTCGTCTTAGTAAACACCTTACTAAGTTGCTTACCGCGGGGAGCAACTATATATGTGGAAAAAACCCTGAAAGGGTTACTCTTTGTTCTCTCCGTCTTTTGTTTGGACACTTTAAAACATTTTACTGGTGCGGGAATCCCAGTTGGCAAGGACAAAATAGACTCATTATAGGTCAAGGGCAATTCACTGACCAGTTTGCATGTGTGTAGTTAGACACGGAGTAAAATCCTGCTACCGCATGCAAATTCAAGAAATACATCCTCATTTAAAAAAAAAAAAAAAACCTTAACACCAACATGTATTAAATCATTTTGAACATTAAACTTCAGGCACTTTGCAAATGGAAATAAAGGGGAAAAAAAGATGAAGTGAGGCAGAAATCCTCTTCACCTTTGTTAGATTTTATATGTTCTTTTATTTCAAACACAACAAATCTTGTGTTTGGTTTGTTTTTGTAAATGAGACATGTTTTACAATTTGGTTCGTCTCCCTGTCATTGTTTTAGCAGACATTTGTAAGAGTAAATACGAGTGGATTGAGTGGTTTCCTGTTTATTCGTTCATTAATGAAATAAATGAAAAGCCAACATTGTTTCACTGACACACTTTTATTTACCGCTTGTGGTAGCTTCACCTGAATGAGGTTTTATTGTGGCCGTACAGTGAGATTCAGAGTAGCGCATGATGCTGTGCAGTCTAGTCAAACGTTACAACCGAGAGTGAATATAAACAGCTGAGTCTGTTAGAACGAGAACTGACTTACATTAAAATGTGGCTTTAAATACGTTGCTTGTTGTCAGTGATTTGCTTAAAAAAACAACAATATATTCTTGGAAATGCATTTCGTAAGATGCTTACATATGTATATAAAAAGGAATGTGCAAAATCTTAGTACTTCCATCGCCACTGGGTACAGAGTCAGTTCGGATTCACTCCAGAGGTTCGGTGTCCTCCGTAAAAAGATCAGCCAGGTCAGCCACCGTCAGAACGGCAGCCTCCGAATGCTTCATGGCTGTGCTGGTGTGACTACAATTAAAGCAAAACACATTCTGTTAGTATTTAAATTAATAGTACATATACCAATGATGGTGTTTTGAAAACCACCTCTTTTCTGCCGTCTTCAGCATCGCTTGCATTCGCTCCTCGATAGTGGATTTGATCAGGAATCTGTGTACAAATGTCGGCCTGTTGGACAGAGAACACCAATGTTACATTTTCCCACATTTTGTCATGTGCCAACCACAAACTTCCATGTGTTTATGATAGGTCAAAGAGATAATTAAACACATTTAATTCAGCCAAAGTCGTCCACAATGATGTACTACTTTGTCTGATTCATCAGATAAAAATCCCTATAAAATACACTGACGTTTGTGGTCGTAGCAACACAGATTGTAAAACCATTTAAAGGGGAAGCGCATTTTTGCAGAGTACTGTGAAGGCTAAACTAAAAGCTTAAAGTTAAATATATAAAAGACATCAATGAAAAGTTCTGTATGTGTGCTTGATGTAAGATTGTGAATTTGTAATTGTCATAAAGTGATCATTAGAGTCTGTATAAGAAAGCTTTGAAAATGGGAAACATTGCCCCTCACTACATCTTTACTTGTGGGAACGCAAGTTAGATTTCTTTCTTGATGTGCAGCTTCCTGTCGCTTACTTTGTTTGGCCAATCCGGTGCACCCTCCCTATAGCCTGGAGTTCGTGAGCTGGGTTGAGGATTGGTTCGACCAGCAACACGTGTGTTGCTTCGATGATATTCAGCCCATTGGAGCCAGTGTGGAGTGGGAGGAGGAGAATATTGATCTTTTCATCGTATTTGAAAGAACTAAGATTCTCCTGAAAACACACAAGAAAAAAATATCAGTGATATAGATGGTTTCCCATGATTTCTGTGAAATGTTTAAAGCCAAACCTGGAACTTATGAATTCCATTGATTTGTGAAAACTCCAGATTATTGTCCAACAAGGCCTTGGCGATGATGTCCAGGACACTCTGCCACTGTTTGCAAGACACGAGGAAACAATCCAGATCACATCCAAGCTCAATATCACAACAAACAACAGTCCTTCGCAGCAGAAATGCTTCATTTACCGTTGAAAAGACGAGACATTTGGCTCCGGGATTGTTCATCTGGATCTGCTTTAGTGTTCTCACAACCGCCTCCACTTTGGTAGAGTGGCTGCCCTGCACAAAACAATTACAGCTGTTAACAAAAAGTCCAAAACTTAACATGTTTAAAATGCAATTGTCGATCAACCTTGACTGGTATGTCCTGGTCGTGGCTGGAAGACTGGGTAGTGAACACATAGGAGATTTCTGTGTGGGAAGTGGTCTGCCTGCAAATGGCACACTTGATGGCTCGCCGCCTTGAGCCCACGCTGTACTGCTCCACGATGATGGCAATGCACTCGTTACAGAAGCAGTGGCCGCAAGTCAACACGGCCCACTATAAGGAGGAAATAACGGTGGAAAGTAAGTAGTTCACAGTTTGCAACCTGATTGAGGTTATTTTTGACTCACTGCTCCCAGAGAACAGCATAATAGCAGTGAGATTGTGGTAAATTTGATTAAATGTCAAATGTTAGACGTTATAAAAAATTCAAAAGCAATTAGTAGGCCTGTCACACACATTTTACTGGACAATAAATTGTCCCAGAAGTTATTGCAATAAATGATAATAGTGTTGTTTTGAGACCATTTTCATGTGATATAATGGTCATAGCCCGATAATGCCAGACATTGTCAAAGATCAATAAACTTTAAATTCTCATGAACATTTAACACGGAAAATGCAAGACATTTTAAATATTCAAAATAAAGAAAAGAAAAGAAATGGCAAATAAAATGAATCATGAAGTCTGTAAATAAAACTAGGGCTGGTTGAGACCAAAGCACCAGACTGATGACTTTTGTCCAATTTTTGGTAATTTTTGGTATGAAAAGAGAAAAACGCTAACTCATACAAATGGAAACTATTGAACTCATTTTAATTTATCATTCAAATTTATCATGATCTATTGCTTATTTTGACAAGCTTATCAGTAAGCATCCAAAAGCAAAATTGTTTAAATTGATATTTATGGGAATATTGCTTAAAAGTTGAGCCTTGTTCTTTCATTCTTTTAATATACTGCTCAAAAAAATAAAGGGAACATTTCACTTTAATTTTGTGTGTGGCTCCAAATCCAGGCCTCCATTGGTTAATAAATTTGATTTCCATTGATGATTTTTGTGTGATTTTGTTGTTAGCACATTCAACTTTGTACAGAACAACAAAGTATTCAATGAGAATATTTCATTCATTCAGATCTAGGATGTGTTATTTGAGTGTTCCCTTTATTTTTTTGAGCAGTGTATATTTAATATAAAACACTCACCTCCTGCCCCAGAGGACGAGCACAGATGGGGCATGGCTCTGGGTTCAGCCCTCCAGTTGACTTGTCCTGTGACTTGGATACAAAATTCATGGAACATGGAGTCAGACTACATTAAATGTTTCATAATTACTCCAAAAGATACAACGAAATGCTGCTAACAATTATAAATGTACCTTTTCCAGATTGGTTAGATACAGAAACTGTCCAAGCTTCTTTTGGAGTTGAGACTTGGCCACAGCTTGGTCGTTCAGGAGCTTCACCCTGTTCTGCTCCACCTGACGGCGAAACCATGGAGAGCAGAGGGCAAAAAAGATAGAAAAGCAACAGACTATCAGTGAAAATGTTTCGTAATTAAAGTCAGCGAGCACAAGGGTCGAAACTAGATAAACGTACTTTACCTTTTAATGTAGGGCTGGACAATAAATCAATAACAATGCAACAGACACGTCATCAATCAATAGATAATATGTCTGATAGAATATTCAATAATTTCACTGAATTCAGAACCGCGCAGAATTCTGGGTGATGTAGGCAGAGAAAAGACTTTAACCTCTCAAGACTAGCTAAGCAAGGTGAGCCTCATCAACTAACTCACTCGCTCTTTGGTTACCTAGCAACAACCTGTGGAGTAACATGCAAAGCAGCAGTTTCAGGTTTTGCTTTCGTGGCGCAATAATTTTTAACTCAGTTAGATTCTTTTCCTAGTTAAATAAAAATACCCACATACATATATACCATTATATAACTTAAAATTGTGTAAAACAGCATTACTGTTTATTACAATAACTTCTGAGACAATTGATCATCCAGCAAAATGACTGCTTAAAAATAAAATAATGACAGAGTAAAAACTGTGGATAAAACAGGAGAGGTCATGGCACTAGATTGTCAGCATTCCAAATTTTTAAAACAAAAAACTAATCAATATCAATATTGACTGATATGAAACTATTATATCGTGATATGTTTTTCAGTCATATAGTACAGTCCTACTTTGATAAGACGGGTTTAAACATCTGATTAGTAACAGATTGTATCACTCTGTTTACTTACTTCATGTGGTTCTATAATGTGTAGCAGTTTGGGCTTCGGTTCGTCAGGCAGACGAACACGCAGCCGTTCAGTCGCCATGCCCAACTC
This sequence comes from Poecilia mexicana, assembly GCF_051168715.1. Lineage (NCBI taxonomy): Eukaryota > Metazoa > Chordata > Actinopteri > Cyprinodontiformes > Poeciliidae > Poecilia > Poecilia mexicana. The sequence continues at coordinate 6,949,526 of NW_028263391.1, read as the reverse complement.
GTCAATGGCCGACACGTGATTGCGCAGCACCATCCAGTACTCATGCAACACCTGGAATAACACCAAATGAATCTTCTTTTTAACTTGCAAAAGTACAACTGTCTAACAAGTTACAGACAAATATAAAAATCTCTTTGACCTTTTGTAATTTGACATTTTTCCTAAAGCAGACAGGAAACTTTCTTCCTCAATTCCAAAATATAAGAGAAGCCCACTTACCTTATACTCCTTCTTCCAGTTCTCAAACAGCTCCATGAACGTGTTGCCCTCCTCCACCAGCTCTGGGTCCATGCGCTTAGCTTTGGCGAACGACAGGATGGCTTTCAGAGTGCGCTCCGTCTCGCTCGCCGCCCACAGACCGCGACTGGTGGTGGGGAGGCGGTCGTCCACCAGGCCTTCCTCATCCTCAATCATCTCTTCAAAGATGGCCGTCTGGCCTTTCACCCTGACGACGGATTTAGTTTCTATCACTTCGGGTGTTCAATTTCAATACAAGTTGGAAAACTCAAGGCGCCTGCTTACTTACGTGTGAGCAAACAACTTGGATTCATAATCAGTGAAAAGCTCGTCGGCTTTACAAAACACACAGCTGTGACATAAAAAGAGATGAGGTGTAGTTCATGACTTTTAAAGCTGATTTATGCAACTTTTATAAACAATATTTTTTTTTATATTTGTTAAAACTGTCACTATGTCCTGATGAGGCAGATGATCTGTGGAAAACAAACAATATATCAAGCGCCCCTGTGGTCCCACTGCCATATGCAGAAATACACAGCTCAGTCAAAAACAACCAATCAGAGCCAGGAGGAGGGTCTTGGCACTGTCAATCATGCTCATGTACATGGTGCTAAATGTGCTAATGGCACATTCTTATAAAAAATTGCATATCCACCGTCATCAGTGGCCATGCTAACTAGCCTTAGTAATTTGAGAGGAGCTAGCTGTGAGGGGAGCTAGCTGTAGGGTAGCAGAGAAGAAGGGAGGTGTGAGCAGCACGTATCCAAGCATAACTGACTCTCCTCCTGGATCTGATTGGTTGTTTCTGGCCAAGCGGTGTATTTCTCACAATGGCAGTAGAACCACATGGAGGAGATAACATTTTCTTTCCACATTTTATCTGTCTCGTGCTCTGCTGTCATGACACAGTCACAGTTTTAACAAATATGTAAAACACATGTTGTTTATAAAAGCTTTAAGAGGGGTCGCTCATACAACTACATATTGTATATATTGTAGAGTATCATGAATAATGTGATGATGACCCAGAGTACTGGTATCGGTAACTTACTTATTGAGAGGCAGTCGCATTGGCCTAAGGTGGCAAATGGTGGCCTCTTCTATCACTTCCATTGAAGCTGGGCCCTCAAGACTCTTCACTGCGTCTCGGACCGTCTTTTGTGACTTCATTAGATCTTGCATTTGTGTGGTGAGAAGGAACTGCAGACCACAAGCGTCACGGAACCTGCAGGGAACCCATCATGTTTTTAGTTGTTATTAGCGTGATTGCTAACAGTGGAAGCTAAGTAGAGGCGTTTTACTTGTCTGCCATGGAGAGTTTGTTGGCCTGCTGCTTGTAGCTGGAAGTTAGCTCATTCTTCACACGAGACACCAGATCTTCATCGGTGGAACAGCGAGTTGACACCTGGACGACTTCCAACCACCAGGGGGAGTTCAAGTTCACCTGGAGATTAAAAAGTAAATCTGTCTGACTGGAAGCTCATCTTTTTCAAATTATCTCAGAAAATAGTGAGGTAATTATTTTAATTACACTACTGGATTCTTAATTAACAGCAACATGAAAGCAATGGAACATTTCTGCCCAAAATCTCAGGACTAATTTTGAGTAAATTTTCTTTCATTTTATATTTTTTTATTTTGTCTCTATTGATGTTGCAGTTTGTTTACTCAAGTTTATTTGTTATGTTCAAAAAACTAGAAATACAAGAAAATACAAGTAACAGAAAAAGCAATAAAACAATAATAAATACTTCTGTTGTAACTGCTCATCTTGTTCAGATAATTATTGAAAAATTCATCTATTTCTGTAGCATAAAAATAATAAATCTGACAGCAACAACGAATGTTTGAATGTTTTTGAAAGAATATGTGCCATTTCTCACTTTGCGCTTCAGCTCTTTGATGTTCTGCAGCACCGGCTGCAGAGCCTGGTGGGCGTCGGCCACCTCCGAGTCGTATTTGGTCATGTAATGCTGCCGCAGCTGCTCAGCCTGCAGACAAATATTTTAAAAGGAAACGAATCTGGAACAGACCTCCAACGATGTTTATATCTAAAACACTACACTTGTTTCCGTAACAAATCTGCGCTGCGTACCTCTTCACCGAGTCGGTCATCTCTGAGTGTTGGAGGAATCCCACGATGCTTTGCATTGAGCAGCTCCATTAGGTTGTGAGTGGCGTGAAGTCGCTGGTTTGCATTAATGGTGAAAGAATAATATTAAACTCTTATGTCTGGACAAAACCGGAGAAGAGCACGACTTCCTACATTTATAACCCCTTGAATTTTTCTACGTTTGCCACCCTCAACCACAAACGTCAATGTAGTGTTGAAGAAGGAGAAAAATAATCAACAATGATCACACACACCTGTAATGAATCAGTTTTCAGCCGGCCTTTGTGCTCCTCTGATGAGCGAAGAACTTCTCTATACATCTCCGCGGCCTCCACAAACTCGCCTGCAGGTGACAAAAGAAGCAGTTGTCCTGAGTGACTCTTGCTGCAATTTGAGGTAATGAGATGAGACTATAGGAATAACCTCACATATCCGTACAAAACGCAACAAAGATGAGATCGTGTTTTGTTTTGAACTTCTTCCCATGGGAAACGGGAGCAAAGCGGGCGGGCGTTTTATACCTCGGATGATGTGAATTCCAGCTAAGCCGTTGAGTGCGCACACCAGCTGTCTGTGAGCTTCTTCACACTCCACTCGACATTTCTTCTGCAAGGACTTGAGGAGCTCCTCCATTGTCATGGTGCTGAAAGAAGAGAAACGCGCTTAAATCTCGCCTACGCAGACTTGGTGAGCTTAAAATAAACACAAATGCGCCCTATTAGCTTCCTGGTTTACTCTGCCTAGTCTAGCAGGGTTAGTAATTAGTGGGTGCTAAAAGAAAACCTTTTCTGCAGAGGCAGGAACTCCCCCCTCACGGCCTGCGGGTGGCAGCAGGCCTGGCGCAGCCTCAGTAGCGGGTACAGGATGGTGTTGACGGTGCGGCGGTCCAGGCTGCCCAGTTTCAGGCTCCAGTCGGAGATTTTCCTGAGTTTGACCAGAGCATCCTGGGAGCAGACCTCGTGCTGGCGATGGTAGAAATGGCCCTCAACAGGAGAAAAATGAAGCCAGTGCACTTCCTCTGTCTGAGGGGGGATCTGAATCTGAAGAGGGAAGAATAAATAATGCATTTAGTTTCGGTGAAATTGTCTGAAAAGTCGGCGCGGAGCTCTTAAAAACCCTACCTGATCGATGACGTCCTTTTTAGCCGACCGCCACAATATCTGAGCAATCACATTGTACAGAGGTTCTGTGTTTCCGCGGCGATAGGGGCGATAAAGCAGCTGGTCCCACCAGTACTTCACCCAGTACGGATCCAATCCAAGAAAAAGCGTCAGGCCGTACAGATCTACAAAACACGACGAGTTCAGTGGGGAGCGGAGAGATTCAACGGACTCAGGTCGACGGTTTTCCATCGACAACCTTACCTTCGAGGCCTCGTTGGACGGGAGTGCCGCTGACGCACCAACGGTTGACGGAGGCAAGACGCAGAGCCATTTCTGCAGCCTGGCGGCCAGAAAAGTAGCACACGTAAATTGACACGTTTATGAACAACAGAAGAGCGCGACCTCGACTCACCTTGGCAGTGGGACACTCGACCATCTGGGCCTCGTCCAGACAGA